>NC_135438.1:18288011-18609677 GCF_051991255.1 Vanacampus margaritifer | reverse complement strand
ATGTTGCGAGGGAGGGAAGGTGTGTATGTTAAAGTGATGTTTTGTGGGCTTAAGAAGCAGCACCTATGGTGAGATGGCAGGTGTGTATGTGTGTGTCTTTGTGGTTGACAATGGGAGAATATGTGTACTTATGGGTAGGTATGCCACAAAGCATGTGTGTGTGTGTGTGTGTGTGCTGTCCTCGGGGCTCCTGAATTGGGCTTCCTGTGTCTCTGTTTGTCTTCTAACAACCTTGGTAGCACAGCCTCAGGCCATTCAGGTGGAGGCTAGTTGAAGTATGCACCCGCACACATACACTACACACAAAAGCAGCAACTCACGAATGCATTCACTTACTCACAAATGTGCACAGACACACACCTGTTTTGTGAACACGACAATGAGTACGTTTACATGCAGTCAATAACCATTTCAAAACCAATTATTTGTGTTTGGAAAGGCCATGTAAACATATTACATAAAAAGCTGAATATGAAAAACCTGAATAAGGCTCCTGCGTTACCCCTTTTCTAACCCGAATATTTGATAAACGTGTTTCAAGGTACCTCCTTTGCAGTGGCGATTGCTCTAAGACTGCAAGGGAAGCTTAGCTTCCCCTAACTTCTCTTCCCCTTGAAAAAAGAAAGTGATGAAATATGCACCGCTTTGTGTACAATTCATTATGCGCTAGAATACTTTCACCTTTTGTTCAGAATCAGCTACTTATCACAAATAACTGATACAACTTTCTTCTCATTCATCCACGGCACTTTTATTTATTTATTCACACAGTTGGACGTTGCTTCCTAGTTCCACTGCGCCAAACGCAAATGATCATTGGATAATGCTGGGCTTTTTCCTGCTCATTGGACATGCAGCGTCTCTGGGGGTTTATGGAACAGTGGGCATTCGGCTACTGCGTGATGATTGGATGATCTGTCTGAGGCGTAAAGAATGAGCTTCCCCTCATTTGACAATGACAAGCAGCCGCCACTGCTCCTTTGAACGGAACTTTGGTTGATGTTCTGCGCATACTCTGAACTACTTGTATGTGCGGCGGCCATCTTGCGTTGCCACTCGCTAAACAAGCCTACTTGAATACATTGATTTCTCTGTGGCGTTTTCACGTTATTTTCTGTATCTACAGCAAAAATGCCCCAGTGTGTATACTGCATATGCATACATACAGTATATGCATCTATACAAGTCAACCCACCTGAAATACACCAGCAAAGATAAACAAAAATGGCCAAACATGGCGGCACAGGACAAAACCGCATTTTGGGAATGAGTCTGCTCACATACTGTATGTAAACGGTTTATCCTGAATATTTCAGAAACAAAAATTTTGACCTTAACCCGAATATTAACGGCATGTAAACGTAGTCATTGTAAGCCACCGTCTGTGAACGAAAATAAATGTGTTGTGGCAGAGGCCCTTTGATGTGTTGTAAGTTGATGAGATCTGTCAGAAACCTGTGATCCTTATTCAAACCCCGTTCCTCCTTTTCCCCTCCGTCTGACTCCTCAATTTCTTTCCCTTTCAAAGTGTTTCTTACTCGTCTTAAAGGACTGCAAAGTGGTCAATGTTAGCACGCAACTCATAGGTCTAGTGCTCATTAGCACTGTGGCAGATCTGGCGATTGAGCCAGCCAGAAAGTCACACGCATGCGCGATCACTATCCATCCATCTTGTCAACCAGCCGTCAAACAAAAGTGTACAACAGGAACGGCCTTGTTTGTCTAGGATGAAAACGTCATGTTAGAAAAAAGACTGTCCTGGCTCTGTCCTGTCAATAGCGTGGCAGACAAGTCACATCTCAGGGCCAGGGGTCATCTGACAGCGTCGAGGCCTGTCACACCAGCCGCCGACTTCAGCACCTGCAGGTTAATGACTTTATTTTTAGACGGAACAGAAAGAGAAGATGAAAAAGTGACTTTCATACAGCTGTACCTCCGGAAGTAGCAGATGTGAGCAAAAAAGGAAGTGGCGAGACAGAAAAAAAACTTTGTTGAATTCATACTAAATACAAATGTAATTGTGATCATTCAGACTAAAGATGGAAAAGTGTAGCGTTTATGTCTTTTCTATTTGAGCTTAGTCTGTTCTGTCATTCTCCACAGTTGCTATTCTGACGTGACTCTAAAAGGCACTCTTTACTTTGTCTTCCTTCCAGCTGGTTTTATAATGTTGAGGCCTTCAGAGAGTCACAGTGATGAGGGCGTTGTGTTAATGTGAACCCACTGATCCTGGTCACTATCTGTCTTTAGTCCTCCATTATCTTCTTCACTACAAGTCCCAGTGCTGGGTTTGGCCTTTCTGACCGCTTGTGTGTAGGTCTGTATGTGATAATATATACAGTAACTATGTGACTGTATTTGAATGGGTGTTTGTCTATACAGCTGTGTATTGCCACTCTTATCACACATACTGTAGATATGAGACATAGAGGGCCCCTGTGTCTGACTTTTCACTTGTGGAAACTCACAGTCCGCCATTTCAGCGTGCAGGCATAAACTACGTCTGCTGCTAGAAGTACTGTATACTAATAGATGCTCTTTTCTTTCCCTCTGGGGAGGTTGCTTTCAAAAGCCCATTGCCTCATGATGGCTCAAGTTAGCAGTACATTTGATCTTAACTTCAAATCTGACATCTTATAAATGATGATCACAAGACTGAGTCTTTCCACTTCACCGCCGGGTATATTCCGTTTAATGCATAACAGTTTACATCCTCACACAGAAGCTTGTAGGCGCAGTGCACAAAAACACGTTAACAAACTCTAACATCCACTTTTCCCAGGGTGTGCTGAAAAATCGATACAGGAATATATTATTGCAGGCCTATAAACAATACATGTATCGATACGTAGGTGTCAGAATCGATATTGCACAATCATTCATAAAGTTTCCTGGCACATCTCTGAAAGCTACTCAGCACACATTTCGAAATGGCATGGCTCTACTAACATTTAAAGAAGAAACCATTTTTGCCATCCAGCTGAATAAAAATATAATTTGGGTATTAGTGGTGCAACGGATCACAAAAGTCACGCTTCAGATCGGATCACGGATTTGAGTCACTGATCGGATCATTTTTAGATAAGATAAATAGTACTTTGTCTTTATTTATTTTGTAAAATGCTTTTTCTCATAAAAAAATGAATTCAAAATAAAAATATAGCCGTTTAGGATTTAGTGTCTTCATTTATTTTTTTTTTTAAATGTTTTTTCCCATAAAAAAAACATAAATAAAAATCAATTCAAAATGTCTAATATAGCCGTTTAGGATTTAGTAATACAACTGTAAGTGCAATATGTGTCAGAAACATTCTTATTTTATACATGGTCTATTTGTAAAATAACAAGGTTTTAATGGCTTAAAGTTGTGTTCCTAAATTCTGAATATTAAAAAAGAACTAAATTAAGCCAGGTACCAGCTGTCAAACTCATTTACAACTACCAGCCAGGCACTTGTTGGTAATGCTAACAGTTAGCTGCTAGCCACTTACATGGAAACTTCGTACAATGTCGGCTTAATTAATTAGCGGTTTCTTAGCATCCTAAACTAGTGATTGAATATGAGTTCGGGATAGTGTTGTGTTGATGTTGGTTGCAACTACAATGTCAATCAATGACCACTTTTGGGTATACATGTATGTTTTAATAAAAATGTATGTATGTTTCGAGATCCATATGCGTATTGTGAGATTGTTGGCATACCCAACCCTATTTCCCACACCACACCGATCCTCACCCATTGTTGCTCACCAACATACATGCAAAAATAATATGCACATTTCTGTCCCAGCCACCCTTTACTTGCAGGCTGAATCTCACTGATAACATGCTGGTGCCCTCATTTAAATTTGAAGCGCTTCTTTAATCTTCAAAGGCCTGATTGCTTTATGAATATGCATGGTCTGAGCTGACTCTCAGTTCATTACCTTGTTGTAAATTCTAATGACCATTAGGGCCCTGTGCGGTAATTGCCAATTGTTTTGCATTTTTGATTAGCCCATTACTGGAGCGCATTCTGAACATGTCTGCCCTGCCAGCCTGCCAGGCCATGACAAGAGGCTAAGATGAGTTGAAAAGAACAAAAAGGGGAGCACATAAGGGGCAAGCTAGTTTGCTCGCTACTTATTGTTAGTGGTAGTGAAACACACGGTTAAAAAAAGGCTTAAAACATTATTATTATTATTTTTTAAAGTTTTGTTTTGGGGAGGGAATAGTGACTTATGAGAGACACAAGACAAGAAGTGTTGGCCTGGATGCACCCTAAATAAGGTTCATCCTGGTTGTTTCCGCAACGCTTGAGTGCAAGAACGTGTACCCGACTTCATTTATGTCAGCATATGTAATTGTTGATTGTGTGCGTGGCTGCCTGTTCGACTGTGTGTACATGTCCAAGTTTGCGTGCAAGCGGGTGAGTTAAGCGGGCTTGCCGGCGCGCCGGGAGTGGTCGGGAACTTCTGGTGGTGTATCCCAATGCTCGGCGTGCCTGGGACTTATGAAAGATTGATGCCTCCTAGCAGAATGGCACGGCCCTGCTACAACTTGATAACATCTAATGGATAATTTAACGCTCTAAAACCGGCAGGCTGGTCCCCCTCTCGAGCTGGATGGAGCGGACAGCAGCTGCTGGGCTTTTGGGGGGATGCTGCTTTGACGGAGTGTCAGAGGGAGACTTGAGGACAAGCAGAAAGGGGAGTAAAGAGAGGGAGCAAAGGAGGAAGAAAGCAAAGTGTGTGTCCATGGCGTGACTGGAAGCCCAACTTTAGTGCCCAGAGTGAACTTTATAGTGTCAAGAGTTGATTAGGCAGCTCTTGTCACAGTTGTTGAGATATGATAAAAGAAAAAAACCCTCCAACTTAAATGCACTCCTACTCCCTGCAGTCATCCGTTCTCTGCACATGTGAACAGCAGTAGGAACAAGGATAACATTTGTGCCATGTTTCAGGTTTCTGTATTAACAAAAGTATCAGGACGCTGCTCTTTTAATAACCGTCAGATGTCAGAATAGTTGCTTTTCAATCTGATTTAACCTGTTTATCACAAAATTTTGGAATTTGCTTCCAAATTGGTTGGAACAGTTTAGGGAAGACATTTTTCTGTTTCAAGATTGCTGATGCATCAAAACATATTTGGATGAGTTTGTTTATAAGACCTGAACAGCCCCATCAAACACATTGCAATGAACTAGAATAGAGATTGTAAGCCATGTCTGCAATGTGAACTACAATTTGTTTCCTTTCCAAATGATGTGCCAATTTATTTTAATTACAGTAACGCATGAATTCTTGTAGTGCGCATTTTTGTGTTGTATTTATCTTATTTGTGTACATATCTTTTAGTCAAGCCAATTACCAATTGCCTATGATGTACTATTAATATTATTATTATTATTATTATTATTATTATTACAGAAAGTATGGTTAATCATGAATGAATGGTTTGCACCTGTGTGTACGGGGTAGGCAGGGCCCTCTATATATGCACATCCGCATCGGGCTGTCTTGTTGCCGAATGTCAGGAAAATGTTATAGAAGCAAATCCCACCAACTATGTATTTTTTCCCTGTTTTGCTTTTATATGTGTAATAGTTCTTTATGGGGCTAACACATAAACAATGTTATTGGTACCCTTCCGTATAGGAAAGAAAAGCCCACAATGGTGACTTAGGTAAACTGGTGGGACTTGTATTAACCCCCTGCAAAAAAAAAGAAACGAAAAAGAAAACAAAATAATTGACAAGCCGTAAAGATTCTGCAACCTGGTTTTCAGTATTATTATTATTATTTTCAATTATTGTTGTTACTTATTTACTTATTATTCTCATCAGTTTGAAGATATTTTATGGTAGCATACTTTAGTCCATATTTGTAGTGTAAGGGTGAACAAATGTACCCTCCATGTTGGGTCATGACATCTCTTGGCCAGTTTCCTCCAAGGTTTCATTAAATGTAGAGTCACAGTTACTGCTGGACGGTTTTCCCTTTAGCCGCGGGAAAGACTGCAGACCACCACATCTCTGCACAAGATATGTGTACAGATGAATGGATTAGCCTGCTGTATTATATCTAGACAGGGCCATTGATCTTTCGGGGGAAATCAGAAGACTTTGGGTACCCCTTATGAATTCCCCCCTATAAAATCCAGGTCACGGCACCAGTTGTAAGGTTCAGGAGAACCTTTGGCCAGTATGACCAGAAGACTGAATATTCTCAGTTGAACTGTTTACTGGATACTAGAAAGATTCAGTACACAGCGGTGGAGCCCTTTAAGTCTAATCTTCTTCAAAATGGCTTCTACTCTTTTACTGTCTTGGCCACGGCGCAACCTAGCCCATGCAACAACGTGTGACCTGATGGTCTTAACTAGGGGTGTGCCAAAAAAATTGATTCTCATAAGAATCGCAATTCTCATTTAGTACAATTCAGAATCGATTTTATATGTCCCAAAATCCATTTTATTTAAATTATTTTATACTGTCTTGCCTTTGTCTGTGTGTACCTTTATTTGGAGCGCTGTTCATGTTGTACCCGGTTTGGCCACTGAGGGGCAGTGTGGTTCCACGCAGTCTAATACACTGTTAAGTTGTAGCCACATTAGAGAGTAGAAGGAAAAAGTCACGATCAAGTTATTCCAATAAAAACAATTTTTTTGCAGTGTGGAGATGTTCTTTTGAGTGATAAAAGTGCCGCGAGTAGCGCGCTGAATTAGCATTGGCGAGTCAGACTGGAGTAGATCATTACAATTCCTTGCACATCTATAGATTGAAGCAAAAATCATTGTCAGTCAAATCATTTTGAATAAAAAAACATTCGTAATCGAAAATCGATTCTGAATCGAATCGCAGACTCAAAAATCGGAATCGAATCAAATCGTGAGACATTCAAAGATTCCCACCACTAGTCTTAACTGGTTTCAACAAGATAAGTGCGTCAGAGTGCAGATAGATAGGAAGACGCCACAGCGGCCTAGCTCAAGTTCCCTATCTAATCGTTAAGACGCCTAATCAGCTCATTTAGAATTTCATTAGGCACATAGCCCTACAAATTTTCAATCTGTAAAATATTTGTCAGCAGCACCCCTGTTGACAAAGGTGGCAGGGGGGCTCTTACCAGTTAATAGATAACGTAATGTTTTTCACGATATTTTCCTCTGACATTTGTCAGCCCTCCCTTCACAACAAATAATTTTGGCGTCTTTGTACCTGATTACCGAGCAAACCTTTTGAAATTCGCTTTTTATGATCCCCATTGTGATGCAGAAAAAACTTCAAAACCAATTCAATTCAATCGAACATATAAATGACAAATAAAGCCGCATTCATAAGGATTCTGTTTCTTTTGTGTCCCGCTCACATGTAGGATTCATAATCTTTGCAGCTCTGAGGTCTTCAGTCAGTCTCTTATTCCCAGACTATTAAACCGTTGACAGTTTGGTTAATCGCCCCGCAGTTGGACTTCAAGGGGAATTACAAAGAGGTCAGCAGACGCTTTCTCTGAGGTGTGGAGCGAAAAATCCAGGTGTATGTACTGTTCTTTGCTCCGTGGTGTGCCTCAGCCCAAAGAGGTCATTTTTTCCCGTGTTGTAACAGCTCAGAGGATGCACAAGGTTAAGTTCTAAGTTCCGGCACAGTATAAGGAATTCCAGGAGTAAGGAGCAAGCCAGGACGTCTCGTCTACAGTATGTCCAGTCTGCGAGTGCCTGTGTTCACACACGCTCGGAGAGGAAGGTAGCAAAGTCTGCTTTAAGGCATCTCATGAAGACAGCATGATAGATGGCTTTGTTAAAGGGTCCCAGGGTGTCCCCTGAACTTGAAGCACTGTGTTTATCTTGAATAGGAGACGTACAGAGTGCGGGAAGGTGGGGGAAGGGGGGGGGGGGTGAGCAGGAGGAGAAAGGGAATGATATAGCTTTCAGGGGAAGGGAGAGAAAAGGAGGGGAGGAGGAGGGTGAGTTAGGGTCTGTATCTGGGCAGGCCTTGCTGGGGGTTGGGGAGGTTAAGGTGGAGGGGGGGGGGGGGTCATGAGCAGGCATGGCTGTTGGAGGATGGAAAGGTGGGGGATGGGGCATCTCTCCTCGTAGCTGTCCATTAACAGATGAACTTGGCAATGGTCCAGGCCTCAAAGGTCTTGGGAGACACACATTCACTTGCTCACACACACATAGATGCACACTTCCCTGGTACCTGCTGACTGTGGTTGGAATGCCACCAGAGTTCTTTTTTTGTCCAGAGGCGAAAAAGGACACGTTACCTATGTCAGAACCAGTTCAGACCGGTTGGACCGCCAGCCCGAAAGAAGGCAGACAGACAGGTCTGGTGGTCACCCGGCCCTTCCTTCTCAGTTTCTCTGCTCATCTTTTCTTGTCCTGTTGTGTTTTTCAGGCTCAGAGGAGGAAATAAGGCGAGAACCTCTAACCTGAGGGCTCAGGGCAATGCAGAAGTGATAGAAAAAGATGTGAGGGAGCGTGGGAAAAATGAGCGCAACAGACGGTAGAAAACAGGGCAGTAATAGGAGGGGAAAGGGTTTCCTTGTTGTTGGTGTGCTCCAACAACACCACCTCTGCTATTGTGTACTGAAAACATTGCAGCAATCACAATGGGAGTTACAACTCTGTGTGAGGGCGAGTTTGCAGGATTATGAATCATAATAGACAATCCTTATTGACAAGAATTGATTGTAGGGTTAACATTGTATTTACATTATCTTTCCCTGTTCCTTAATTCCTTATTTATGTCTATTTTTATGCCCGCCATATAATATGGATGTAGCTCCTCTCCTAATTACAACTGGGATGTGTCCCTTGAGTTTGGAGTGTTAGCTCTTTACCATTCCACTTGAAATGCTTTCAGCTTACACACAACGCAAACCTGACCTTAAGATGTCAGATCACATTGAATTCAAGGCATCGTAAACATATGTTTTGGTACTTAACGTTTACTTTATGTCAGTATTCAAGCCCAGTCTCTCAATGTTTGCCATTAATAGACTATTGTGTATGCTGAATAAAAAAGCTATTGCACATTAAGATGCCCCGCCCACTCAGTTATATTTATTATTGGGGATGTTTGATACACTTTTTTTCAGACTGATTCAAGTACTCAAAACTTGAGTAGTGACTGATAGCAATACATAGTACCGATACCACAAGTACATTTGATACATAAAAAGCAAAACAATGTCAGATAATCCTTAAAATTGCACGAATTTAATGGCAATTTTCAATTTTGCTAATTTCTTGTTCCTGATCGTAAAAAGCCCACAAGATGGCCAATACTGGTATCAGCCCTTGTCACGAGTGCCAATACCTTGAAATAAAGTTGGGTATTGGCCCCATACCGAATATCTGGTTTTGGTACTCGCCCCATCCCTATTTATTATTATTCATCAAAGCACAATACCAGCACAATTGGCCAGCAGATTCAAATAACCAATAATTTACATTTTTTTCTGAATATTACGAATGGGGATGGACACCAGCCTTATTTTAAGGTATTGGAACTCACGATGGTGGCTGATACGATCAGGAAGTAGAAATGAGAAGAATCTTTAGAATACTATTCTAAAGAAATTCTAAGAATTTCAAGGAAAAAGGCTAAATTGGGATATAAAGGTCTTTCCTAAAAACATATCTGACATTGTTTTTTGGGGGACATTTTATGTACTTGTGTCGGTATTGGTGACTTTACTCAAGAGTTGAGTACTCTTATCATATTGGTATTGACCATCCCTAACTATGTTATATTTTTTTCGCCAAGCACAAACACTAGATTTTGTACAATGAAGCAAGGATCTTACAAAAAATCTTTCATTTCCAGGCACGTAAGGTGCAATTAGAGCATATAGGTGTGTGTAGGTGAGAATCGTCTTATTAAGTATTTTTTCTTGGGCTTTTCACAACAGCAACAACGCCCTCAACATTCAGCATTCCTGACAGAATTGCAATTTCTTGTCATTTTTGTATTTGTTGAATTGAATCATAGACTGAATCAAAGATCGAGCATTTGAAATTTCATATTAAAGTGGTTGGCCCGGAAATGTTTACTCTTATCTCACAACAATCTCATTGTGTGTCAAGATGTTTACCTGCCGTGTGTATCTAAATCGAATCAGCTGCTCACAGGAGCATTGTCGCGTTGCTAGCCCGCAAGCACCAATGCGAGACTCGGAAGGCTGCTCGGGGGTGTCAAAAGCCACCATTGACGGATGGATGGAGTTTTATGAATTCATCGCATGCATGCTGTAGGGCAAACATTGATAATGTATGTTTGCGTGTCTATGTGCATGTGTTTATGGGTTCCCACGGAAGTGCACTCAATCTCATTTGCATGTATTCACGCACACACTCACATTAATTTGTTATTTATAAAAAAAGATTCTTCCTTTTATCTTCCACCTCTTTGCTCTTTTTCTTGCAGCCTTCCAGTTCTTGCTCTCATTCTCAAAAACCTGTGCTCTCCAAAACTCTTGGTGCTGAATCCAACTACAGTTCTTGCTTCTGTGTTGCAGGGCTGCTTTTTTCTTGATGTTGTTGTTTTTAAAATAATGACCCCTGCAAATTTGCATATGTATATGTGCAGATTGTATGAGAAGTGCTCTCACACTTAAAGCAGTTCGGGTGGGTGAAGGGGGATGTCGTAAGGCCAGTGTGTATATAGTTTATGTGTGTGCGTGCATTGGTGGGGGGTTGTGTTGGCACTTTCAGACCCCCACCCGACTACCCCCAGCCCCTCCCAGACAAAGCCGGCCACCACTCCCAGATGGTAGTCTGCTCTCTTCGGCCATGTGTCTGGTGTGTATGTGTGGGTGTGCTTATGGACAGCTACAAAGACGGAGAGAGTGAGGGAGAAATTTGCAAGTGAGACTGTTCGGAAAAGTGAAATACTGATGCAGGGAGAGTGTTTGCGTGTGTTTGAGTGTGTGTGTGCGTGGAGTTTAAGAGTTGTCTGTACTTACAGAATGGTTTGCATATCGTGAGTAAAAGCGACCCAGTGTGGTTCACTATGTTGTCCGTGCCGTGTTCCAGATGCATTAGAATACATAATGCAAGACATAGGGACAAAGGGAGGGAAAAATAACAGAGAGGCTGCGGATAGAGAACTGGACTAACTGATTGGCAGATGAGAAAGGGAGGGGAGGGGCGGGATGGGAAAGGGGAATACATTTGGTTAGTTAGTTAGCTAGATAGTACGCATGGGCAATTCTTTGTCTTAGTGCTGATGACCTAAAGATGGCCGTGGATGTCTGGCTAATGGGGTCAGCGTTAAAGAGTGGGCGTCAGGATTATGCCGCACATTCAGACAAAAACGGGGTTACATCGCGGAGAATGTGTGAATATAAGAATAGCTTATTCTGCAAATATGCGGATATTCTAGGCAGTGGCGTTTTTTAAAATAATGTATACAGTAATGTAATCAGTCATTTTCACCTGGAAGTTCCTTTTAGATAGGTGGTAAAAAAAAAGTCTCCATCAAGGTTTAATACAAAGTGTGTCTTAAAGTCCCATCTAAATCCGATTATTCCCCTGCGGCTGTATGTTGAAACAAGCCTGCAGCTCCGTTAAGAAGGGGCTATCTGTTGGACCGACTCCAGCTTCTCTGACCTTGATGTTTGTTTTCCTTGTATCCACAGACATAAACACGGCTCACGCATCCAGACACAGCGAGCAAGGAAGTTATCCTCTCTCATGTCTAATTTCTCGCTCTTTGATAAATACTGCAGAGATGTTTAGGATTTAGATATGGGTGTGCGTAAATAAAAATTCCCTACAAAAGTCCTACAAGTGTTATGATATATATTTGAGAGTTTTTTTTTTCTCTGCAGCTGGCTTGCTTGCACTTCCTCTCTTAAATACCTGTTGTACTGGTTCTCTCTGTCTTTCATAAAACCAAAGCTGGCCTTCTTTTTCTTCACTAGGTACGATTTTGTTATCATGAATGAAACCAGACTCTCTTATGACATCACTTCACCTCATAGTTCAAAGTGCCATGATAACAAAATCTCTAGTTATACCTTTATTAAGGCAAGCCCTTCTCTGCCAATAAGCAGTCTGGCAGCGAGTGTTCTTCATGCTGGACATGCCCTGTTCTCCCCAGGCTCTGGTACTGCTCTGGTCTGCCAAGTTGCAGGGCCAGATTGCCTGTAATAAGCCTGCCATTTCCCTCTCATCATCTGTCAGCACTTTGGATTCAACTGCATGGTCCAAAGAAGGCAACCGTTCTCCAATTAAAAAGGTTAATTTGCCCCCGCCTCTCTCTCCCCCCACCAATGGTTTTCAGTGTCTTCATTTAGCACTTTGAACCCCAGCTTTCTGCTTCTTTGAATGTTTTTTTTTTTTTAATTTAGTACCTGGTCTAAACACATGCCCTTGCTATCATATTTACTGTGTTTTTCAGACTATAAGTCACACTTTATTTTCATAGTTTGGCTTTTCCCGCAGCATAAATTCAGGTGTTACTTGTATATATATATATATATATACATATTAAAATTAGAGCTCGGACTGGCACCCAAAATCCCTTTTCCCTGTTCGTGTTGATGGCGGTGAACGTGTTCCACTTGGATTCAAAACTTGCACCTCTAACTACATAAAAGTATTTATTTTGAAAAAAATGGCTTACGGAAATTCCACGTCAAATTTTGGCCAAAGGTAGAATCCTGGTCGGTTATTGTGCCATTTAGCGCTGTAAATAGTAAATCCTTGTTGTGGCAACAAACTAATAGCATAAGTCACACATTAGTTGCCATGACTACTACTACTACTACGGAACTTGTTCGCTACCATCAACATGACTCGAAGGGCAATTTGGGTTGAAGTCCGAGCTCTACTATTTTTGGTCTCGTATTTTTGTAAAATAATTTATGCAAAAAATTTGACTTATACTCTGGAATGACTACATTTTTGACTGGCTTAGGACTGCCCCCTCATTTGAATAAAATTTCATGACGTATTTCATGCTGACAGCATCTGAAGCATGAAATAAATAAATGTGAGAGCAGAGCCTTTTTCTTTTTCTTTTGAATAATATTTAAATCTATTTATATATTTATTTTTTATATTCATCCAACTTATTTTTATATATATTTGTATTTTTTTTATTTTATTTGTATTTTTATTTATTTATTTATGTATATACATGTTTTTGTTGTTTTTGTTTCTATTTCTATTCATTTTTTGTATTTATTTTTGAATTATATTTTTAGATCCATTTTCATTTTAACTTTTACTTTTTTATTTTTGGCAAATTATTATTATTATTATTATTATTTTGAGAGAGAGAGAGCTCAGTATTGTTCATTCGGTAATCTTACCGATTCAACATGTCATCACAATTTTATTTTTTAAATTATTTTTTTATTAATTTTTTTGCGTGAACATGTGCGTGTGTGTGTGTGCGTGTGTGTGTGTGCATATGTGCGTGTGAGTTTGTGCTCATGATTTCACCTGAAATCTATTAAAAATCCCATACCCTTCAAGACTTCAGAATCCCGCTAGAGTTGTGACGTTGTCAGGAGACCCGAGGAAGGAACAAAGAAAAGAAAGTGAAATGCCCAACAATTCTAATGACTAACATACCGTATGTCTAATTATAACTGGAGAGAATGAGCGGTGAGTAAAAGAGATTTGGCCCAGTTGAATTTGAATACGTTCACAATTTAGGGAGCTCTGGTGTGGTTCAGTCAAAACGTTGTCTTATTTTCATTGCCGAATGCCTACGACTTTTCTAGTCTACTGTTCATGTCCACACTTAGACCATCCTAATATCTGAAAGGTTGATGGAAAGGGGCCCCGTGAATTTCTTGCTCATCTTCCCCTTTCACTGAGCTGCTGCAGTGGCATCACAAGGCAAAATATCCCCATCTCCCCATCCACTAACCCTCCACCCTCCCCGACTCACACACACATTTTATCTGAATAAAATGTATGTGGGCTCTTTGTGAACCTAAAGCCCAGGAAGGAAGCTTCTCCTAATCGTTGCCTGTGATGCTGCCTTCCGTCTGTTACCAGTGCTGACATGACTCCCACTCTTGTGTCAGGCGAGCAGAGCCAGCAAAATTGTATTCATATTTACTTGAAGGTACCTCACAGCCTTTATTAGGATGATATTGAGAGGGTAGCTATTTGTGAAGGAGAATGATGATATTTGACATTTGTTCATTGTTATTAATTTTAAATGGTTAAAAAAATAAATCTTAACTAATTCTAATGTTGTACAATTTGGTTCTCATCCAAATAAGGATTGTTTGGCCTTGGCAAATGGCTGCTCTCTTCTTAGTGCCATTCTGATTATGCGTCTTACACTACATATTCAGTCACAGCTCAGTTTAGGGATGAATGGGCATAATCATTGATTATATGATTAAGTGACAAATGTTGACGGTTGGGTGAAATTGATTATTGATGAAATGCATCTTGATATAATGGAGCTAAAACGGGAGTGCTACACTTGTTTGTGGTCCAACACGTGAACTTACGCTACATTGCAATGGCACAACTTATCTAAGTGTCAATATTGGAATTGATTGAGGATCGTATTCAATAAATAACAATTCATAGTATTGATCAAGGAAATCAAATCATAAGCACAATTGGATGCGTTACACACAGAAATATATCAAGCTTAACTTAGAATTTATATAATTTTTTTTACATGCGAAATTCCCATAAATGTTTTATTTATTTTTATTTTAGATAATTTTAACACAAACCTACCAAATAAACCTACCAAAAATGCATATTCCTCAGGTTTGTGTATTTAGTATTAATGAAGTATAATTACTCAAAATTAATAATAATGAGAGTATTTATTTCAAATACATAAACTATACAAACCATAAATAGCATACTGTAAATACCATAAATAGCATACCGTCGTTGCTATGTGAAAAACACTTATGTCCATTTTTATTTTTTTTTATTTTTTAAATGTTTATGTTTTTGGCATGAAACTGTATGCAGACAAAAAAAAAGTAATTATACTTTATTAATATTAACTAAATACATAAACCTGAAGATTATGCATTTCAAATAATTAGGCTTTATTAGACCAAAGAATATGTATTATAAAAGGTTTATTTGGTAGGTAAAATTATCTAAAAAAATTATAATAATAAAGTAAATGGGAATTTGTTAAGTAAGAGATTACATAAATCTTAAAAGTTAAGCTTAAATATTTCTGTGAGTGTAGAATTTAATGTACTTCAGTTTTTAAAGAACTGAAGAGATGACAAATGAAATTGGTTTGTATGTTCTTGCACATGTACTACAGTATATATATTGCTTCATAAAGAGAAACATTTGAAATTAGCCTTCAGCATACATTTTTTAAACTTTAATAAATCAACAGTAGCAGATGCGTCATCATCTGGTACTATGTAGAACAGCATACTAAATGAAACTGGGGGTGAGTCTTGGTTGTTTTGGTGATTAACATAATCTAATGACTTGGAAAGATGAACAGGAGGTGGAGATAAAGGGGGAGAAAAGGAGGGAAGAAGTGAGACGTTGTCTATTAAGGCCTCGCCTGTGGACAGGGTGAAAGGGCCAGTTTCCCATGCGCGAGCAGCGCAGACAAGCCCTCTCTGGTTACACAAAATGTCGGCCTCTATGGCCACACTGAGGGATATTAGCGTTATTTTTGCCTTAGTTATCTGAGAGCATTGTGCTTTTAGGCACCCTTGTTTGAGTGCCTGGCAGACACTTGAGTTTCTGCAGCAGATTAAAGGACATTTTAGCAGCTTTTTCTTGGGGCCAGGCCATAAAAGCACACAAAGGGAGCAGCTGCCACTAATGTAATCTACAATAGGCTGCTGCAATGTAAAGCTGTCCAGTACTCTTTTGTTTTGCTTTTTTTATGCCATTCTTGACACCCTCTAACACTCATTCATCTTCAAATTTGAATTTCTTTCCAACGCTGTGTGTTAAAAAGGTGATGAAAACGGACGACAATAATACCGGCCATATGTTCTAAGGGCAAACGTGTATTTTTATGTTTTGCAACATATATCGCTGTAGCATTATCCAAAGGATAACTGCTGGGTCAGCTCTAAAATGTGTCCAGGTACTTTCCTACATTTCTGTGTGCCTCCACAGTCTCGGCTGGCCATGAGCAGGAGTATATAGGATCTTTCCAGTGTGACCTTCTCAGTACATTTCTCAGAATGCAACTTAAGCTGTCCACCGGGGTGGACGTATCGGTGACCCTTGTGCCAGTCAGGGGTTGTCAGTTTCTTTCAAAATGACACGGTGGATCTCCAGATCCTGAGTTCACGTTGCATGCTCCTAGCTGTCAAATCTGTCTTTGCAGAACGGTCAAGAAAAAAAGGAAAGAGAGATACAGTATATAAAAATGACCAGTATTGATCCCAATTTTTTTTATTTGCTTTTTTAATCTGAAAATCAAATGCAAAGAAATAATTTAGTGATGCCAACCGTTGATCTGGTTGTCCTCCAAAACATTTCCCATTGAGATTAATTATATTTTGAATATTTTTCCCAGCGCCATCATAAAACGGTTGTTTAATGTGCAGGAAGTGTTTTTCATCATTAATTATTAGATAAATGTAAACAAATGTTAACCAGTGTTACATGACTGTTGAAAACAGCTTACACAAATGAGGAAGCGTGATAAACGTAGCATCAATGGTACACCTCGCACAAATCAACCGCATTTTATACTGGAATGACATAAAAACATCTAAATTTTTCCATAAGTGACAGACGGCCGGTCTTAACATGACTATTCGTTCGCCTTTATTTTCACTCAGTACTCCTTCTTGTCAAGTAGAATCTGTTTAGTCCACCACATGATTGCTTGCGATCATCTCTAACTATCACATTTGCTAACTGTAACCAAAAGTACTTTTCTGCTTAGAATGTGAGTTTGTTTACTTCACAGGAACTTACAGTGTAAGTTTTTTTTCTCTCACTATTGTCCTGTCAGAGCAAAAGTAAAAAATAAAAATTAAAATGAAAAAGTCAAGGGGAAACAGACACACATGCATGCAGAGCTAATCCTTTTGTGCTGTCTGAAATCAGGTAGACTGTGCTTTTTGTCAGCTTCTTTATTGAAGATAAGAAAAGGTGCGGCAGACATGTCACAGACAACTCAACGCAGGTCTCGCGAGGTGCAATGCGCCTCGTGTGATACGATTACAGTTCAAACTTAAAACAATAACTTTGGGCCTTATTTTTAACAAATGCTACTCCAGATTGTACTTTAAGACATTCCTACTTGAAAGCAGCACTGTTGAGTTCATATTTTTCATTGGCCAGCAACAATATTATAATTGGTTGCAGTTTCAAGCACACAGGACTTTACATTGAGAACCAGACATTTCCGACTGTAAATTAAGTTTTATAGCACATCAGAGAAGCAACGGCATAAACATCTGGCCCATAAATCTCAGGTGCTGTTGAAGCAGAGTGTGGCTTGAGAGACTAGCTTCATACCCATCTCCTGATTAGCCACATTTCTACATGGACGTATTCATTCAACAATACGGCTCGTTAGCTCTTAGCTTACCAAGGAGTGCATCCATTTCACAGTACTAAAACTCAAATTGTGTCGCATTATCCGGGTCCCTAAGTGTGTATGCACTGGAAGCGGTTCCTAGTGCAAATACATATATGTCATACTTACCCATTGGCTGCACTTACTGTATATAGTATGTCTGTGACGTGTCACTGCCTGTTGAGGAATGTTTGAGTTCATTGACCTTCTCTGTACAGAAAGGATGGATTCTAGTTGGACAGGCAGCCAGACAGGCAGCTAGCAAGCCAATCCATCTGCACATGCGGGTGTCCTCACTTGCAGCTGGCTGTGAATAAATCCTTCTGTCACTAGAAGCGCACACACTTTCTGCACATATCCTACTCATTAACTGTTTCCAAGGGCGAACTAATTCTCTCATGTACGAACTATGTCTTAAGGTAGGGAAATGGAATGTATCGCTGATAAATCCATGATTGTTACCAATCCAAAGGGGACGTTTCTACCTGTTGCAAACTGCACTAATAATCACTTTGTATTCTTCATTATTTTCCCTCCCTTGTGGTTCCGCCTTGCAGCACATATGCATGCATGCAGCATACATACTCCCACGCCAACACCACATATGTTTGTTTAAACCTGATGACCCAATGGAAATAGCACTTGCCCCCCTCGATATCCCCCCCAACACACACACACTTTGCCACTCCCTTCTCTGCTCCTGTGTCCCTCCTTCCCCCCCCTGGGGTAGATTGCTATACCTCCTTATAAACATAGAGATCTATAGGAGGCCAAGACCAAGACAGGTTCTTGGCATGAATGTAAAGGTAGTAATCCAACCTGGTTTGAGATCTTAAAGCCCATAGCCTTGTTAAAAGCCTGATTTATGCTCTACAGCTGGGTACAAAGGAACTTACAGGTTGGATACCTAATTAATATCATGCTCGCTACTGCTTAGACCTATGCATGTTCCTGACATATCTCTAAGGGAGGATAAGCTGAAGCGTCCACACGCTGTATTTTTAACAGGGTGCCAATGTTGGGGATGTACAGACTGCAGAGTGTAACTAAATAGGCGCAGGTAGTCTTGTCATTCAGCCTCTGCAGACGGAACCGTGGCCCTTTTTTGAATGCGCTTTTAAGGACTGCCGGTGAGGTGATTACTCTCACGAAGTATAGGCGCTGTTGTCCACCATTTTACGTGCTTCTCGGCTAATCATGCCACATGTCTTCAATTAGAGGGAAGGAACCTGGTGCGGTGAGCTTCGAAGATGAAGAATTGTGTGGAGCGTGGCCCGCCATTGACAAACATATGGCTCATCCATCTTTTGGATGGTTATTGATAGTAAACATTGCTTGTAGGTAATCACTGGCTGCCTCAAGAAGAACATTGCATTTTTCACGGAATAAGGCAAATGCAGATTATTCTATTAAGATTTCATGGGGACATTTATCATAAAGAAAAGTCAGAGATTAAATCAAGCCTAGTGGATTACTCTTACAACACATTTCTGAACCTTTGGATATGTGACCACCACCTCGTTCTGCCAAGTCCCTTCTTGTGTTCAACAGAATGTATTTAAGGAGCTGAACAGGAGGCAATTTTGCAATTTTAATCAGGATTTGAAATGTAACTGGGTTAGGAAGTGGCACAACAATGCTTTCTCCCCCAATTAATTAATAATAGGGAGGGGACTGGTTGAGTGGTGGATGGCACTTGGGTCGGGCATTTAGGTCTTATGGGTTTGTTAAATGTCATTTCTGATGCAGTTTATAGCAGTGGAAAGACCGAACTGTTCAAAGAGTCTGTGTCGCCTATAGTCCAGTCTTGGCCATTGCATTTCCAGAGATATATTTAACTTGAACTTCACACTCGCTATGGGAATTCATTTGGAAGCTACGTCTGACCCTGAGTTGCCATTCGATCATAAGAGTCAGGCCATTGCCTTGTCTTTAACCACTCGACCACCGTGTGCACAGTCACACACACCAGATGGGACGCGTGTTAAAGCCTCAGTCTCCGCAGCTCTGGGCCACGGGACACGGCAGCACACTAGTCCTCTTGTTTTAAACTTCCGTGTCCTACCACAATGCCTTGAGGCAGGTCTGCATAACGAGCTGCTATGGTTGGCCCAAGCTCACATGCCCTGGTCCTCTCACCCTGCGGTGGTAGGACAGGGTGAAAAATAACCACATGTTAAAACAGCTCTTGTTGACTTGGATCCCAATGATAGCCAATACCCATGCATGCCATGTAGATCCACTTCGACTGTGCTCAGGAAGAAACAAATAAATTTTCACTTGCGTGCAAATGTGTTATTTACAGGAAATATGGGGAATTTTGTGATCATACCTACATACACGTGAAGTAACCAATAGTATGTATTTGTGGAAAAATTTGAATATGTCGCAAATTAAATAGCGGGTTCTGGCCGATGTTTGCTCTCTCTCTCTCTCTGCTTTTTTTTTTTTGCTTCTTCCCTGGTCATTCACACACTAACACCCCATCCTTGAACAATGGCCTAGCGGTTTAAAAAGTTACAGTAAAAGTAAATTCTTCTTTGTGCATTGATCTAGCTCTTTCATATAATACATAAGCATATGTATCTTAATTCAAATTTGACTTGACACATGCTGCAGTTCTTCATAAACATTTATACTTGAAACTTTAAACATGCTGCTTCCATAAGCGTGAGTTTGATTTGTTGAAGATGGCTGCAGCAGACTGAATTTCGCAATTTCTAAGGAAAGACATAAAATCAGATAATATAAAAATGTGAATTTCACTTCAAGTCTCATCAAAGCTGAGTTCCAATTTGCTCTTCTGCCTCCACGTAAAGATGTTCTGATTATCTGTAACAGTGCACGCAATCATTTTTTCCCATTTCAACTGACTTTGGATTGCACTTTGCAGTTACAACTTTGGCTACATGTGTACACTGAATGAAATCTATTGAAGATGTATAAAATATTTAGCGTTTAGGTTGGTTGACACTGTCAGAAATCTATTCATTTATTTGTCTGTCAATGTGATTGCAGCTTGAGAAATACTTTAAACGATTTTAACCCCCTGGCTCGCTTCATTGCCATTGTTTTCAGAATTTCCTCAACTAAAGAACTTGACCATTGCAGCCATATTGCAACGAGACTTAACATGCTCGCTTGAGCTTGTCATTGTCTCTTAGAATGGGCCACTTTTATTACTCTGTCCATCTTCCCACATGTCAGTGAAGACAGAAGAACGCTAAAGCCGCGAGGTCAGATACCGAGCCCTGGATGCTCCGGTGAAGCTGAATCGCGTACCGGCAAATGGTATGCAGGCTCATAACGTGCTCCACTCATACAATAGCCAGAGACGAAACAGTTTTGACAGTGTCGAATGCCCTGCCCCGGGGGCCTTATCATCCTCTGCTGCTTGCTTTCCTCCCTCTTCTGTTTCCACCCCCCTGATGCTATCTGTCTGGAGATTTATGCAGAAATGTGCAGCTCGCCGACCTCATGGTCCCCCTCCATCCTTTCTGCGGGGACGCCAGCCTGTCATAAGCTGAGCTATGCAGAGATAGTGAATCTCGTGCTGTTGGCCGAACGTCTTAGGGAGGCTATCTTGACTGTGCTCTTCGAACCGAGATCTTGCTTGTAAGATAAAGGCAGCATTCTATAATCTGAGGACTGCTTAAAAAATATTTATATGTAATATTTTCTCAAGGTTTGTGTAATGTGTGTTGTTTTGGTTAATAAGCAGTATTTCAAATACATCTTTACCTGACAGAACACTTCACTTATACCCTCTGATGTTCTCAGACACTTCCTGCCCATCTGGGATGTTACCCGAGTCCAAAAATACTCATGCTTGATTAAGTCATCTATGTACCTGCGTATGTGTGCTTAAACCGACAATTGGCAGTTTCTTTGAATCCATTCTTTTATTTAATGCCGACTCCACTGAGGGTTGGCTCATCTGACAGCGGTTTGATCCTGTGAAGCGCATCCCGACTCAATAAATAATCTCTGCAGATGCTCGCATAAGTGACGGTCCATTTAATTAGACTAGTTAAGCTTTGAGGCCCAGAGGCCTTTTTCAATGTACCATTAGAGCAACGATGAGAAACAACAACGTCCAGCCTCCCACTGTTGTTGGTAAGCAGAGAACAAATAATGAGACACGGCTGGCCCAGATTATTACAAGGTCTATCGGACCGAGTGGCACCCGAACGCGATGCTTCCCAGCTGAGCTCAGTTTGAATGGATGGATAGACGGAAGGGTTTAGAGATGGATGGCTGAATGAATGAATGAATGTGTGGGTGGATGGTCCGTTCAAACATGGTTCAACGGCCCAAAAAGATTAAACAGTAAGGTTAAACAGGGAAACAGTCAGTGTGGTGCTCGATTTAAATCTATCATGCCAAGTGTGTCTCCATTCCTGCAGTAGGCATTTTATTAATAATCACCTCGGTTACACCTTAAAGGGATACTTGACTCATTGAGCCATTTTCAGCAGTAAAAAGTTCACATTTTATCCACAGTGAATTTCATAACTTCATTATTTTTCATGTACAATTGATACCTTTAAAAACAAATGTTTCCACTTGCTGTCAACTGAACATGACATAACGACCAATCACGGCTCACCTGTTTTCTGTTTTGGTCAGCAAACTGAGCCTTGATTGTTTCCAGAGCAGCAAGTGGAAAAAAATATTTTTAAATTAATTATAGACAAAATATTAACTTTTTACTGTTGAAAATGGCTTAATGAGTCAAGTATCCCTTTAAAATATGTGATTGATTGAAAACCACGTATTTAGCCAAGTTTAAAGTCTTTATTTCATTCTTGTGCTTACCAAGTCACAAAAAAGTGATTGGGAAAGGGAAATGAAGTTGATTGGACAAAATGCTGCAGCAAACAAATTACATTGATTATATATATTACTAGGGCACAGTATAACCCGTGTACTTTTCCTCTGCATTGTGTTCTTTGTTTTTTCAATAAACTGGTCTCACAGCGTCTTTATTGGTCAGCCAACTGTGTGCATAAATGAGTGAGCACAGCGTAACTGCCACATCCTCATAGGCTCTAGCGAGAGTGCCCAATAGGAAAGAAAACAAAACAGTAAAAGAGACAATAAAAAAGGTTGACATAAACATCATACCTGTGTGTATAAACACTGAGTGAGCTAGCGTGTAACTGGCATCCTTTCTGGTTCTCCTAAAGGTCAGAAATAATGTAAGTAAGATGTGTGCTAATTGCCGTTAGCAATATTAACCCAGCCCGTCGACGAAGAACAGCACCAAAATGTCACCTAGCGACTACAAAGCCAGCCCTAAATCACGCAAGATATCTTCAACATCTCATATGTACTATTGTTGTGGATAATAACCACACATGACACAATGAATTTTGTCACTTTGATAATCGCAACAATTAGGAGTGAGTCGCATTCGTGTCCTCAACATAACGACAGCGAGGGTGACCGAGGCTCGCGCACGTAGCATGGCGTCACCACGCAACAGGCATATCAGCTCACATCATAAATACCGAAATATAAATAGTGAAAAAAAATGCATTTAAACCTAATAACAGAAGTGAGTTTGGTGAAATTAATAGTTTGTATACTGTTACCTCAACAGCCCTAAAATCAGCATGCATGTCCTTTTTGCCATTTTGGGTCGCTCTCTTTCTGCTGTAGCCTACGTGTGTGGCGTATGTTGTGGTTCGCGGTCAGCTTCTCTGAAATGTCTAGTGCATGTGACTTTCAACAACACCCAGTATTGCCGGCCACTTTAAACTCGTAAAAGGCTTGGATTTAGGCCTGGTCGGCTAGCTGGCTGGCTGGCTGGCTTTCTGTTTAGTAAACAGCCTTCCCTATATCCGGCTTTGTCTTAGAAACAAGTGTTGGTCAAACAAACCTTTTGTCTGCAGCCATTGGCTCAGCACGCCGCACAAAGTTTCGCCCGTGACAAAGAAGTGAGTGTGCGAGTGTGTAGTTGAGGGACAGAGAAATACAGGCACGGTTTGTTGGAGGGAAAAGATAAGTAGCAAAGCTTTATTAGATGTTTTCATAGTCAAATAAATGCAAATCCTCAAAAAAAAAGACCCAAGTTTCATAAGATAAAGCTTTTCTCTCATTCATGAATAAATACAATCGATTTGTCAACATCTGTCCACTTCTTAAGCTAAGTCACGTGAAAGTCATGTCAATGAAAAATTGACCGAAGAAGAGTTTTAATAGCATCCTCCTCTTCTTCGTCAACATACCCCGTCCTGGTTCACCCTTCACCTCTGTCCAATTCCTGCCTGTGAATACACTAATGACATAAACAGAGAAGTAATCACATTAACAAGCGTTATGGCTGAGGTGCTCTTAAGAGGCACTGTATTGACAGTCCTCAGTCTTCCCAAGGCACAAACGCCAACACCTATAAACACTTTTGAATATTGGCAAAGACCTGCTATTATCATAATCACTTTAGAGGTGTGTGAGTGCTCCCCAGCTCAGGCGACTGATAACTTTTGGAAATGGCGATGACATGTGATGTCCCCATCATCTCCTCTGTTGGTGCTATCCTCCTCTTCCTTCTCCATTTGGAAGACCTGCGTGGTAATCCTGTTAGCTCTTTCTTCCATTAGCTAAATGACTAATATCATTGAGAGCTATGTGGCCTTACCAGGACAAGCAGACCCCGCTGTAAGGTGCGGTGAAGGACGTAACAAAAAATGGAGGTCAAAGTAAGTCACTAAACTTTTCGCTACTCGGCTAGAAAATTAGACGGCTGGATTAGGATGACCAGATTTTCCAAATTAAAATTCGAGACACCACAATTTAGCTGAAATTTAAATAGGGCCTACACCATAAACTTATCATCAAGAAGTTAGGAACTATTTATAACTAATTTAATTGCTTGTCAATCTGATGACTGGTGGTTGTGTTATTATTTTAGCTAATGCTAAATGCTATCTTGGTTGACAGTTCAACAGGGTTAAACAAAACAATGCACTAACCATTATCCAACCTTTTTTGCTCAGTCCGGGGACGTCGAGTCACCTAGGCTAGATGGAGTGGAATAAAATGATATATTTGTGTGTTTTTTCGACTGCTTACACCAATATTTTGTGTTTTGTCTATCGCTGGTATAGATGTGTGTTTTAGGGCACGTTTACAGGACACCAATGTGGTGAAAATTTGAGTTTTATGCTTTGTATTTTGTATACACTACATTATCAAAATGATATCAATTCGCACAGAGCTGCAAAAACATTTATTTTTTGCATGCCATTCTACTACCAAGTGTTTTTCCTCCTCCCTGTTTGTGCTGCTCCAGCAAAAGCACAGACGCACCTTAATGTGAAATGCTCACACATGCTGTTTTTGAAAAATATACATAAACAACCCGTTAAAGTCACTGCCGTTGGCCAGTGGGAAAAACACATGGCAGTAATGTTTTAATGAATCTGTGCAAACTCCCTTCCTCGGAAGATGGTGGCTTTTAATGCCAACGTAAGGACACAGGTGTCCATTCTTGATAGTCTGCACTGTACTGCACTCTTAATGAAAAAAATGGAGCGCAGCAGTAAATCAGTGGCATCACTTGTCATGTGTGCATTAGATTGAATTTGGGTGTTGGGTCACCAGCAATAGAACGTAGAAATGGTCTTAAAATGTATTTTCCAGATTGTATTCTTTACCAGTTTTCAGGATGACCACATTTCATACTTCTTTGTGTTGCAATGTGATGAAATGACTTTGAAGGACTCATTAACCTCCCTTTTCTTTCTTTGACTGTTCTATATCTGCCCTCTGCCTCGACCCTTTTTCATACAGTTAGTTCTTCGGTCTTCCATAACCCCCATCTTTCTCTTTTTCAATTTTAATTTCGGCTTCTTTGCCATTACTCCCCAAAAGACCCCTTTCTCAGCCCTTGCCATGAAATGGTAGCTACAGGGTTGTCAGTGCGGTTTCTCCTTTCGGCTGATCCTATTTCAAAGGGACTAAGAGATTCAGCATTAGGCCAAGCTCTTCTACTCTCCGGTTCTAACGCACCACATACTGGAAGGGGAGAGCCAGACAGGGAGAATGAGTACTTCTTTATTCCATTAGAGGACAGATGTGTTTATAAGATCATTCTTGCCTCACACATCTTGCTGCTTTCCTATGGTATAAAAAGTCCTTCGAGGCCATCAAACGGCATGTCAGAATAATGTTTCTCCTTTTTAAAAACTGTCCTTCTGTCTTTTTGAGGACAGCTATTAAGGGGGAAAAAGTGGGCTTATTAAGATATCCGCTGTCATGCAGCTGGACCTGCTTTGGATTTTTATTTATTTTTTAAAAAAATTTTATGCCCATCAGTGTGTCCACTGCCTTGCTAGAATAACAATTATTTTGTTGCTTGTGGCACGAACACCGACTAATTCCAGGGATGGATTTGTGATTGCACGAGACATGCTCTTTCTGTCACGTAGGAAAATGAATTCACTATAGCGACATGGAAGTGTTGTTGTGTCCTTCACAAACGTGTCATTAGGAATGTCCCCTTCACGCCACACTTCTCTCCTTCCTCTGATCCGCCTTCCTTGCTTTCTTTCTTTACTTCCAAGATCCTGCAGTGCTTTCCCTTCGCCGTCGATTGCAGAGCGTCTCAGAGGAGCCATCCCCAATTCCCCCGCCCCTCCGCGCTCCCTGCGATACGTCTTTTGTCGTTTGCAATAACACCAAAAAATATCTGTTTTCCTCCTCATGCATATACACCATCTGTTCACACGCAGAGCGAGGATATATACGGTATACAGGCTGCTAATCAAATCAAAGTGAACAGTAGACGTCAGGTTATTGCAGCTATAAACCATAAAAACACACATTGTCTCGGGAAATGCGTGGATAGCCAAAGTCAATATTATGAACAAATTGCATTTTTGCTTGTGAGAGAGGGAGAAAAAAACATGTATGGACAATTGGCTGTTTATGATGGAAAAATTCCATAGTGGGTCAAAGCCCCTTGCAGGTGGCAACAATTAACTGTAATTTTTTCAGATTGTAATGATCCATAATTTACCCGTATACCCCCTTCCAACTCCTTTCACTCAGAAGAAAAAGGTTTGCATGGAGGTTTGATTGAGTGCACATTTTAAGCCATGTTCTGGTCTTTAAAAGAGATTGTTCGGAGGGGGGCCACGACGGTTATGAACACATGAGATAGAAAAGAAGCACACTAAACACCATTTGGTTCCTATTATTGCTCTATCCACAACATCTTTTCTCTCGGCAGCAGTCCCCTCTTACTGTCCCATCATCACCTCTTTGTCTCGCTGCCACAGCGGGTTTAAAACATGCAAGCCTGTCCACCATCTTAGGGATCGCTCATACACACAGTCACACACTCGGGCACTCTTACGTCTTCCTCCTACTTCTCCTTGACCACCATATAACAGTCATTTTGTTTGTTCTTTTGAAAATGACTTCAGAAACTAGTCCCCTGGTTAAAAAAAAAAAGGATAAGGAAGCCAAGAGATGAAAGACGATGCACATTTGCAAGTGGCGGATGCGTTTTATTTAGCATATCTCTCACTTCTGCTTTCCCCACCTTCTCCTATTCTATTCACCTGAGAGGATTTAAATAAATCCAGACAGCATAAGATATAAAAGCAATGCATGAAATGCATTTTGAAAAGTGCTTTTCCATTTTGCTTATAGTGAGAATCTGTGCTTAAAAAATAAATAAATGCTGCTTTATTTTAATAGCGTGCAATTGTATTTAAATTCATAGTTAATATGCAGCATTTTATGCACCATTTACTCTGTAAAAACAGAAATAGGTGGTGTGTTTTGGGAATGCATTGTCAGGATAACCTCGCGTTTGTGTACTAGGACTAGTTACAGAAAATATCTTACGTGTATTTGCAGCTTTAGAATTCTCTAATCATTGTTTACCTTTCAGTAATTTTATAAATTGTATGCTATTTGAAATATTAATAGAATATCTATGATTTTCTTCAATCAACCCGTGACAAAGTAGGCCCGAAAGTCTCTTAGCTCTAATAGATAAAATGTTTGAGCTTAATAAAACAAGTAATAATAAACACACTTATAACAATATTATGAAAGCATACTTTCATTTTAAGAGATCATTTCCATAATTATATGTTAAGCTACAATATAACTATTTTAAAATGTGCTACAAACTGCATTTCCATTACAAACTGTGGAATGTGTCGTTTCAATTGTAACCAATGAGCAACTAAATAATGTCCTCCTAATTCCAGCTCCTTAGCCTAATTTATCTTGTCATGATATTGCCGTACTGGTTTTATTTATCCGGTCAATTCCTGACATTTATAAGATGTTACAGTTACTTAATTAATGACGTTTTAGGAGCAGTGACATTGCTCACTCAACAAAACACTGTGTTTTTGTTGCCTTGCTGACCGGTATAGTAATCGCTCATGTGATGTTCTCTTGTTCTTGTTAATGTATGATGTGTTTCCAGGCCTGCTCCCTATATCTGACTCGACTACACTCACATTTCGATGACTTGTTTTGAGGAACTCAATAAGTTGTTTAAAAAGAAGGATGGAAGAATTTCTGGATGTATAATTTTAAAAATGAGCTAATTTTAAAATTGCTGGTTTAGTGGTCCTTTCACATGACTTTGGTGAGGCAGTGTGGGTTCAGTTTCCACTCAGTTTTGGGGTGAATGTGAGAGGAAATTGTTGTCTCTTTTCTACATGTGCCTGCCTTCAACCCAATGTCAGCTGGGATGCACTCCAGCTCTCTTGAGTGGTATAAAAAAATGGATAACAGCATAAAATAGCCTTTTGTATATATTTTTTATTCATTTTAAATCTAATGTAAAAACCATACAAACCATCCTTATTTTAATTTTTGCAATTTTCATTTAACCTTTATTTAACCAGGTTGGTCCTGTTTAAAAAAAACCTATTTTTCAATGGAGACCTGGCCAAGACACACAGCAGCAAAAGAACACAAAGTTACAGACATACAGTACAGAGTGAGACAAATTAAAAATGTACAAAGTACATTATGTTGGATTAAATTATCAATAAAATTGTTCAAACAGCCAAGCTAAAAACATTAACACTGTATGGAAGCTGTTTCCATGTCTTTCAAATTAGATTTAAAAACATTTAAGGACAACAGTTCCTTAAGCTTTAAGTCATTCTGCAAAAAAATTTCAATAACATTTCGTTGTTTTTTCTTTTTTTGACAGATAAAGATGAGCCCAGCAGCTACACCTGCACCACATGCAAGCAGCCCTTCACCAGCGCCTGGTTCCTTCTCCAGCACGCTCAGAATACCCACGGTTTCCGCATCTACCTGGAGAGTGAGCCAGGCAGTCCCCTCACCCCACGTGTAGCCGCTGCTCCAGGGATGGGGGGTGACTGTGCCTCGTCCCAGCCTCCCCTTCATGCTGTGCACCTGGCCGAAGGTAGTCCTTACAGCCTGCTGCGAATGCCAGGGTCTGGTTCCGGACGAGATTCGGTATCGACTCCTCGAGAGGGCCGTTATCCCCGGACTCCACCACTGTTCAGCCCGCCCCCGCGTCATCACCTTAGTCCTGATGACCTGGCGCTAGCTACTCACCATCCTAGCGCCTTTGACAGGGTGATGAGGCTTAATTCGATACCACTTGAACCTCCCCCAAACATGGACTTTTCCAGAAGACTGCGTGAACTGGCTGGAAACGCCACAGGAGCCTCACCTCCTCTCTCCCCTAATCGGCCCAACCCTATGCAACGGATTCTTCAACCATTCCAGCCAGGTTCAAAGCCTCCATTCTCCGCAACACCGCCTCTCTCCACCTCTCAGTCACCTTCCGGTTCCAGGTCTACCCCCAATGCCACATCCAACTCAGCTCAACCGGGCACGCCATTAAAGGCAAAGTCTTGCGAGTTCTGTGGGAAGACATTCAAGTTCCAGAGTAACCTTATTGTGCACAGACGTAGCCACACAGGGGAAAAGCCATTCAAGTGTCATCTGTGCAACCACGCATGCACGCAAGCAAGCAAGCTAAAACGACACATGAAGACACACTGTCAGAACAAGTCTTTGGTGCTCAATACCAAGTCAGAAGATGGCCTTTCGACGGCCAGCTCTCCTGAGCCTGGTACCAGTGATCTGATTGGCAGTGCCACTGATGCTCTCAAGTCAGTGGTGGCCAAGTTCAAGAGTGAGAACAATGGTCTGATGACTGAAAATGGAGAAGAGGAGGAAGAGGAGGAGGAAGAGGAGGAGGACGAGGAGGAGGAACAGGAGGAAGAGGAAGAAGAGGAGGAGGAGGAGGAAGAAGAGGGTGAGGAGGAGGAGATGGAAGGTAAGCCTGTGGTTCGAGAGCTTGAAAAGGACAGGAATGACTATCGCTTTAGCCTGAGGTTAGAAGGGGCCCGCCACCACCAGAACAGTGTGGCCCTGCACCCTCGGCGTCGGAGCTCCTCGCAGGAGCCGGCTGATGACGATTCGGCAATGGAGTCAGACCGAGCAGAGGATGTGACAACAACAACAATGAATGGTCTGCGACCTTTATCCACTGACGGTCTATCCAGGAAGTTGTTGGGTGGCGCCATTAGCCCAGGTTCCCTTAGTCCTCTGTCTAAACGTATCAAGGTGGAAAAGGATCTGGACCCCTCGACGCCCACTATCGCAAACTCAGAAAACGTCTATTCCCAGTGGCTAGCGGGCTACGCTGCCTCACGACAACTCAAGGACCCCTTCATCAACTTTACCGGTGGAGATTCCAGACAATCGCCCTTTGCCTCCTCATCCGAGCACTCGTCGGAGAATGGCAGCTTGCGCTTCTCCACTCCTCCCGGCGAGCTAGATGGCGAACGGGCCGCTTCGGGACGCAGCGGCACAGGCAGCGGGGCCAGCACGCCCCACGGCGGTAGCGGCAACGGCAGGCCGAGCTCCAAGGACGGCCGCCGCAGCGACACCTGTGAGTTTTGTGGGAAGATTTTCAAGAACTGCAGCAACTTGACAGTGCATCGACGCAGTCACACTGGAGAGCGCCCTTACAAGTGTGAGCTGTGCAGCTATGCCTGCGCTCAGAGCTCCAAGCTCACGCGCCACATGAAAACCCACGGACAAATGGGAAAAGACGTTTACAAATGTGAAATATGCCACATGCCTTTCAGTGTGTACAGTACTCTAGAGAAACACATGAAGAAATGGCACAGTGACCGTCCTTTAGCGAACAACATAAAGACCGAGTAGGCAAAGAACAGCACGCTTTCTCTTTCAGCTCCTTTGGCTAAAATGCAACCCTGCAACAGATGAACGGAAAGGACGACAGGGTCAGACAACAGTACACAGTACAGCCCTGTTATCGTTCCCAATACTCTTGTATGAAACAAAACTTTTTGAGCCTTTCTATTGTGCAATAATTTACACATTTTATATCTTTTTTTTGTAACTGGACAGCATGCTCGGTGTGTTTATGGCTACTCTAAACTATCAGTGACTGGTGGGTTTGGTTGTACTCGTGTTGCTGTTGATCCTTTTGATTTAGCCAACCTATTTGAACCCTCGCTGCAGACGGTCCATCCTCTTTTACATATCATGTACAGTTTTGTTTCCAAGCATAGTGGAACGGTGTCATATGATTCAAACATCAAGAAAAGCAGGGTTACATTCAAAACTGATCTTTGTGAATGATTTTCCATGCAAGATAGACGTAAAATACCTATATGTACATAAATATATATACAAGGATTGGGCTGCCTATGAAATGCTAGGCACTAGCACCATGACTTATTTCTTTTACAAACAATGAAATTAATACTATGGTGTAAAATGAGAACAAAGAGTGCCTTGGCTATTTTACCTGCAATTAGTTAATCCTCCTTTTGCTATAAACTCGGCGTTTCACATGTAGACGATTACAGGACATTTTGCGCACATATGGAATAAACAGGTCCTTGCATCAAGCATCTGTACAACCCTGCCATGTTGTGACTGAGCAGAGCATTAAGAAACCAGCTGAAACTAAATTGAAAAGAAAAAAAAAAGTTTATTTCTGGTCAATCATTTATTTGCCTGACTCGTGTATATTTTCATTCATCAGATTGTAATTCTGTTTACTGGCATGTTACATGCTCAAAAGGTTTGTGGAGGTTTTGGGTTTCTGGTACATGTGTATCATATTGAAAGGGTACTCTGATTAGTTGTTTTAACCAACGTGAAGCTCTTAATTTTCCAGAGTCTTTGTTTTCTTTGAGAATGAAATTTTTTTTTTGTGCGTGTGTTTAAGTAACACAGTTTTTTAGTTTCATCCGAGCAGTCTGTGTAGCCAGCATTAACATGAAGACCACAGAATCGGTAGCATTCTTTTTTTTTTTTTTTACATCAAGCATATTTTAATTTTGGTGATAGGGATACTTGGTGTGGGTCCGGGTTATGGGTAGGGAGTAGCTATAACCGGGTGTCTCTACAATTCAAAAATTATTTGCCCTCTTTATTCTTTTGACTGCATTAGATTTCAACATTTTTATAAACTCACATTGGTAATGCAACTAATGTCCAAATTTAAAATATATAACCTCCTCCACACACACACACATTCAGCCATTTTTTTAAATTACTTGTTGTAACCCATTTTAATTGTAGTATTTCCGCTAATCACCCTGCTTTTATTTTATTTAATTTTTTTTAATGATTATAGCACTTGTCACTCTGCCTACAGTCTGTATCTGTCTCTCTAATCGGAGGTACAGTCGGTTGAGTATAAAACGAGGACCGGATTACATATCTGGGACTACTTACGTGCACTGTTCCGTTTCCCCAGTTTACAGGTGGATGCTCAAGGGAAAAACTTGGCTCTTGCGCTGACTGATGCAGTAACTGTTGTGTCATTTAGAAAAAAAGTAGTAGAAGAAGAAAATTCACTTAGAACCTCTGATAAATATGTCTCGAGAGCGAAACCTCAGTTTGGTTAAATTGGGTATCAATGCAGCAAATCCCATTGAAATGTCCTGCATCATACATACTGTACTTAAAAATATACTCGTCAGTACAGAAAAAATAATTAAAGATTTTTTTTTTCTTAAGCTAACTAAATTGTGTTGCTGATTTTCAAATTACAGTACACGTCAGTACACATCATTGTCTTTTGGGGAGAGTTTTATTTAAATTGTATTTTTGATTTGTGTTGTTGATTCTCTTTCCTGTCTTGTTGACATTCAGGACTTGATCACTATGTATTGAATTGTAATGAACATGTCGTGTATCGTTTTTGCCTTTACTGTACACAAGTCATCAGGTTGAACAAAATATTTTGCATCGGGGGAGATATATGATAAATAAATATATAGAGAGAACTTAAACACATAGGAAGATGCACACTCATGTAAGTTCCTAAGTTCAAAATACATTTATGGTTGACTTTTTTTGTATTTAGAATTGCATTTGAAATTAATGTTCACTTAGTGTAGGCACTTATAGTATTTATGTTGGAGCCTGTATTTTTAATGGTTTTGCCTGTACTCTTTAAAGGTTTCAATGTACCCTTTTTTTCTGTAGTGAAAAAAATCCCAACAAGCTGCCACCGTATATTTTCTTAATTTGGCAGGATAATATAGTGTGAATAATTTGTATGCTTGAAAATAAGTATGTTTTTCAAAACTAAAATGTTGTGGTGTTCTCCAAGGGTGAGAGGTCATATGATGACTTTTTCAGGCAGTCCTGCTGGACTTACCACAATGAGGTAAAAACAGGTGGTTGTACATATCTTTTTTGTTTTTATATGTTTTTCTCCTGCCATTTTATATGCAGTAATACAAGCTATTGTTGGGTTTTATTCTTAGCCAACTTTTTACTGTCCTTAAACATGTACCACCTGAAAACATTCCAGCTGTTAATGAAAATGAACTTTTTTTCATATGCAAGCAATCCATTCTAAATCTGAAAAGCAATGTTTTTCTTTTGCTGAATTTTAAGTCGTTATTTTGAATTTATTTCCTGTTGTACTTTACTTTGCCAAAACAACCACAGTGCTTGATTTACATAGGGTACAAGTCATACCATATGCAAGTTATATTGTCAATATGAGAAAATGATAGAAAGAGGTTTGCTACCTGTTATTGTAGCAGATGGTACTAATGTACATCCACGTTTCAGCCTGATCCCAGTCTGTGTTCTGTACTCTTATCTGCTATCAAGTGAACTTGAAGTTGACATTGGTTGACATTATTTATTATGACTGTACACCCACATTCAGTATATGCTCTGTTCAGAACAGCGTCACAGCAAAATGTGTCTGCATATTGACCACCCAACACCCCTGCCCCTACCTTTGTGGTGAATTCTGTTGGCTTGGTTTCTCTGTTTGATGACCAAAGGTCACATATCAACATTTAAGAGGTCTTGGTCAGCATACAAATGTTGTTATTATTTTTCAGTTATGGAAATGCCACTGTTTTCAGCTGTTGCCTGCATTTTTCTCTTCACTCAGCCATTTTGTCTTGGGAAAAAAAAATAAAACGTATGACATACATACTGTATTTGATTTTGCTGTTTTTGTTCTTAGTACAGCAGACACTGGAACCTCCAGAGTCCACATCAGAGGCATTGCTTGAATTCCCTTTTATTTAGCTGTTGTTTATTCCAGGTTCTCAGCAATGACAGGCCATGCATTTGGTACCGGGGCCTTTAGTGGTGATTTACCTGACTTTCAATTCACCTCTAAATACCACTATCACATTGTAATTAAAGAAACCATCAGTATTATACAAAGTTTAATATAACAGCATACAACTGCGCCATACGATCAACTGGAACAGTTCAGAATCAATGTTGATCTAATAACTTGACAAAATCACAATCAATCAACATTTGACTAAAATACATCATACTCACCAGATATGCTTTATTATTAAATGTATTCATGTGTGCAAATCACTACAGACGTCAAACCTGAGAGTCAAACCTGGTTGTAACAACCAACCAATAAGAGGATGGGAAAATAGTGACGCTCTTGTAGGCCAGGCAAATTTGAAATCTGATTAGTCAGTACAGTTTACTTTACGTGAGCCAGCAATACTGGTACTGAAAGACCTGAGAGACCTGAAATCTGACAAAAAAAATAAAAGCTAAATCTAACACCCATATAAAATGAATAATAATAATAATAAAAATTATTATTATTATTAGGAATAAAATAACTTCATGGAGCAAATATTGGAATGTAGGTCAGTGTGTCTAATAGTGTTTATGCAAACAAGAAAAAAAATTGCCTTTTTGGTTCTAAATAACATTTTAATAAGAAAATGTCATAACTTTTAACAGTAAAATATAAAAGCAATATTATTAGTGTCAGAACTTAAACATAGTATTTATCAGCTCTAAAAAAGGCAACACAAAACCTTTCAATCCAACAGCATCATCTTTATTCATCACATTTTACAGCAAGCACACACACCAGAGCTAATGCTAACAGCTTTAGTACAAGAAAGATGATGTTAAAAGAGCGCAACACAAACTTAGAAGGGTTGTGAGGCCAATATTTGGATTGAGTCAGACTAAAATTGGATACTGTGTTAATTAACTGTTATGGTCTATTTTGCTCAGGATACTTGGATGATTAAAGAAATTTAGGTAAATCAATTAGGGACACTTTCAGTCCCCCCCACCATTTTAGATGATAGTAATGGTATTAAACTGTTGACAGTTGAGTTAACAAGAGGTCCTTAAAAAGCTTGAATAGCTTCATCTGGAATTTATGCTATAGGACCTTGTCATTTTTGTCGACTTAATGAAATGCAGGCTGTATATGTTTTCCTTTGATTGCACTTTAAAATAATCTGTTTGTGTATGTTGCAGTCTGATAGGGAATAAACACTCTCTTGGTAGTCAACATTCTGACCAAAATCTATTTATTTGAGATGAAAAACATTGCATCATGCGTCAAATATTTAGATTAATTAAAATGTTATTACGTGAGAATAATAAATTACAAAGCCTCTAATTATTATTATTATTAATAGTTTTTATTTTTTTTTTACATTTTTATGTCGCACCACTAAATAAAACATGTCTTAACCTTTGATGAAGAGTGATTGATCTAAGCTGTATGCCTGCTCAGACCATGTCTAAATAAATAAAGACAGCTAGTCTAATGTGACATGTTACATTCACAAATATGTGGACAGTGGGCATTTGACCCTCCGAATTATTATATTTTTAAAATCTAGGAGGCACAGCTGTAAAGGGTACATGAACAATCAGGGGTTTGGGGCTTCTCCAAGTGCCTACTTTATGGCACAGATGTGCTTCTGCCATGTTGAGATTCTAGTGTGTGACTTGTGGGCTATATTTTTATAGGTGGCTGTGCTCACTCCCACAGCAGTACAGAAATTCCCCTCGTAGATCCACCAGGATGCAGTTTTCTGTCAAATTACGAACATGGGGTCTAACTCGACTACCCGTTTTTTCTTCGTTTTTGCTACTTTACTTAGAAATGTTTTGGGTCGAACAATGCTGTTATAACAGTCAATTTACTTGGAGCTGGATGTGCCAATATATAGCTCATGCGCAGAAATTGCTTGCCCTCCATCTCTTATCCCCCCCAAAAATCCTGCTGATGGATTAAGTGACTTCTTTTTTTGTGTTATTTCTTCCATAAGCATGTTATTGAAAATGTGAGTAAATGGAACAGACAGCGAAGTTGTATTCAGTCTTTGAGGGTCCAGTGAACGGCAATTGTTTTCTTATGAAATCCTTTTAAATCCTCAAGGAGAGTGGCTGCTCTCATGTGGTTCTGTCAAGTTACCTATAGTATCTGTTTTATACTGAGCTTTTCATATTTCATCCAGTTTCTTCCCCTATCAGCTCCCATCTATGTCCTCCCTGTTGTCCTTCCATGCCACATTTTCAGCTTGTTATTGTGTCTCCAAGTACATCATGTGCCAGTCCATTTCTTTTTTTTATTTATTTTTTTAGATATTCAGTATTCAACTTTATAAATATCTTCCCATGTCCAAATCCCTTTTCTTCCAATCTTTCTTCCCCTGCCTGCTGAGGCACCGCAGGGCAATGTGACAGAGTAATCACTCTTCTTGTCCTAGCCATGGTGCTGTTTGCCTAGCAGGGCCAGATTAAAGTTCACAGATAGAAAGAGGTTCCTGCTTAGGCCAGGTGTTGACAGTTAAGATAAAGCAGAGTTGTAAGGAAGTGGGGCCGGTTGGGTGGGTGTTGGGAGAGGAATTGTTAGCTTGTGTGTGTTCTTCTCCACCCTCCCATCTTCCAAGTTCAATGTCAAGAGATCAACAATGCCCAGCGCACGAATCCTAAAGTAGCAACAACCTATACATTGCAGACATACCTTTCTCATAGTAGACGTTTAGCCCTTGATTCAAATCCATGTGTGGTCACAAACTAATCTTTGACTGAGGAAGGTCAATAAACATGTGTGACATTTACAATTACTTCAAAGGTAGCGTGACCAGATTTTCACAATTAAAAACCGGGGACACCACAATTTCGCTGAAAATCAAATACGGTATACAATAAATTCTCACCAGGATCTATATACAATTTTTTTTGTTGCTAGTCAATCTGACCGGTGGTTGTGTTATTGCTTTAGCTAATGCTAAATGCTATCTTGGTTGATAGTTAAACAGCGCTAAACAAGTAATGGCAAACCATTATCCAACCTTTTTCGCTCGATCGCGGTAGCTATTGGAAGCTGACTGTCGTTTACCTCATGGAAGTCTGTAACAATCCGTAATATGGCTCCGCACCACATGGTGGCACCACTTTGTTTTGTTATGAAGATGGGACACTTTTTCGTTTTGCCTTTAGTATATTTTTGCCATGCACCTGAGCGGTTGTGACGCGTGACAGAGAACCACTTTTTTTTTGTTTTTTGTCTTAATAAAGTGAGTGTATGTGGACATTCGGCCCATTTTGCGCTCCAGTACCGCCCGTCCATGACTGTACTTGGCCCAAACCATCACGCGTTACAAGTCCCGCATTGCAACATTGGAAATACGTTTGGTCTGACTGGCGACCGCAGCAATTGGCTAGTAGGACAACGATTTCCATGATTCTTAGAGAAGCAAGAAGTAGCGACTATTAGCGATTAAAATGAGAACGCAAATGTGAAAGAGAAAGCCAATTGGAAGGAATTTAACAATTAAAATCATTTTTAATTGGTTTGTTGAAGAGATGGGACAATGAAGCCTTGTGAAGCTTTTGAGGCTTTTGGCTGGTTGATTTGGAAAAAGAGTCGAAGTTTCAAAGCCCCATAAGATAGATCGTACCGGTGACATCTGGTGGTCAGCTGGAGTCATAGCAGCTATAATCTTCAAAGTGATTCGCCTGATTGATTTATATTCCAACATAACACCAGTACATTCAGTCTTACATTTGTGTCTGTCTAATGATCATCAGGTAGATGGAAGTGTTGCAATATTTTGACACTGTACCAGTACTATGGTTCAATGTGATGTCCTGTTACTCATTCGATTTTTATAAACATAATTTGGATATGACACAAGTGCGCTGTGAAGCCAGATGACAAATATTTCAACATCAGTCTTTGGGAGATGTGACTGAGGGTCTTGGAGAAGCGCTTATAGCAACTCGGTGGAAAATACTTCGGTCAAGCCTGTATCTTCTACACACGATTTAAAAATAATGCATAATTGGAAACTTTAAATGCATCATTGTGGGAGTACTTTTGTTGGAAACATACCGAATAACTAACTTTTCCAGGTGAACATAAAGTGAAGCAAATATCTACATGAGGGAATTGTGCGCCTGACACCGCGCCAAAAGGTTTGAATCAGTTACGTAATTTCCGGTATCTCATTAGCGCGCATAAAGCCGCATACGTCATCAGCACGTGATCACGGAGGTTTCATCGGGGCTTTTGATACATTGTTTCGAGCAGTCTGTCTCACTCGGCACTCGACACATGCTCCGGAGTCTGTGTCAAACGTCCCATCTCTAGTTTGTTGTATGACAACTGTGTAATTGACATACACATGGCCTAGAACTGGGTCGCCAGGACGCAACCTTTGTAAAAACGGGACAATACAAAGAGGCTCAGGATACAAAGCTCAAATTCAAGACTGTCCCCCGTTAAACATTTTCACCCTATTTTAAGGTGGTCTTAAAGTACTGTAGGTGCACATAGGTTTATGTTTGTTCTATTAGTTAATTGAGCGTACTATTAGTTCACTAAAAATATAGAAGGTATACCGACATCCTCCCTCTTTTGCCCTCTCCTACATCATGACTGTGTCCTGACTTGCCTGTGTGCGCTTAGAGCAAGGCAGGCCTCCCAAGCATAGCTGAGGAAATCCTGTTCAGGAAAAACTCTGTGTGTTGAATACCCTCTGTAATCCTCATAATATGACCCTAGTCCGTATTTGCTGCTCTTCTGATTACCTCCATTCTTCTTCCTCTACTTTTAGACTCTGCATTGGTCGTGCTTTTTAAGTGTCAGTGAGAAAAGGAAGGCTGAAGAGCAGCGATGGAGAGCCAGACTGCAGCTGTGCGGTCGAGCAGTGAAGAGGGGGCCTCGTCCGGACTCCTTGGAACAATATAAAAGCACTAATCACCCAGGACAGCTGACACTCAGTGCCACACACACACACACACACACACACACACACACATTCAAAGCACAATACACACGTACACACAAACACACGTCTGAGGATTGCAGTAGGGTGGAAGGAGAGGAGCTCTGCCCAGACAAGACTTTCAGGTCTGGCCCAGCAAGAAAACAAAGTCTGTGTTTTGTCTATAGGCAGCAACGCTTCGGGGCTGAAATGCTTTCACACAAACACACACCTACGCACAAACAGTACATCTAGTCACAAACACATTCACATGAGACTAAACTTATGTATATACTTCATGGCAAACTTGATCAACATTAAAAGACAACAGCAATAAGTTAAATGTCATATAATGCAGATCTGGAGCGGAAACATAATCAAGCAGACACACACCCACCCACACACACACACACACACGCACACACACGTGCATACACAAAAGTGTCTTCGGGAATGTGACCTTTCCCCAAAAGCCTCCCTTTCCTGCCCTGGCTCCCCTCCCCCTCTGGCTGTGTGAAGACTGAGGAGGTCAAGGGTCAGGTTTTGGGGGGCTTGAGATTAGGTTTCACATGACTGAGCACCTTTGTTGGGGCAGGCCAGCAGAAAGGAAACGTCCAGGAGGGTAGCTGTGTCTGTCTGAGGAGACGAGGAAGGGGGAGGGCGAAAGACGAGACAGGGGGCTGGATGGAGGGACGGCTGAACTTGAAGTTTGGCAAGGCTGAAGTTGAAGTGCAACGAAGGAGATGTTGAAAAAGAAGAGGCATGAAAGGTGGATAATGGATTTTTTTTTTTTTTGAAGAAGAACCGGAAAAGCCTCACCTGCATTCCTCACACTAAAGCCCAACTTGGCTCTGTCCACCTCAATTCCACTTTACTCTGCCTTACTTTCGTTCTCTGGCTACGTGTGTCAGACTGCAGTCAGCCCATGTCCTCGGACCCTACTAGCAACATTGATCTCCCACATGACCACACAGCGAGAAGAAAGCCTCAGCAGAAACAGTAAACTGGATCACAGAAAGAAAGAAACAAAATCCCCCCCTTCCGCCTCCCTCGCAACATTGTCGTGGTCGTGACAATAAGTGCTCTAACTTTGATCTGGATTTCCTTGCTTGTAAGAATCACTCAAATGTGTGTGTAGATTATTTCAACACCTTAGAAAACGAGAGAAGGGTACAATTTTAACGACCTGCAACAGTTTCAACTAAATGAGTCACAGAATTGGGACTGGTACTGCTGATGGCTTCCAGATAAGGTGAAAACTTTGACCTCGCACTGAAAGAGAAGGACAAGGGGTGGAAGTTTCAGGGTGAAGGAATGTCTTGAATATGCGCTGACCATAATTGACAGAACAATTTTTGTTTCATGCCCAATCAAAAGTCAGCCGTAGGGTATTATTCTTAATTTTGATATTTTGGCAAGCTTTTCCGGTGCAAGAGTATTAGCATGAGTGTGTTAGTCGACACAGTAACTTAAGGAGACTTACATTTCAAAGAAATACAGTACAATAAAGAAATTATGAAAACAAAATAAAACAGCCAACTATAAGAAGAAAACCTCTAAGTACTTATTTTTTATGTACTTAAAGGGGACGTGTGTATACAGTGTATCCCAGTTTATCAAGAGGGATACGTGTCACATGACTTGAGTAAGCCTATAGTTGCTATTTTTAAGTCATCATGTTTTCATATGAAAATCTGCCTTTTCAACAGCTTGCCATTTAAACATAAATAAATAAATAATAATAAATAACAATATAATAATAATAATCTAATAAAACATGTTTTTTAAAGAAAGAATAGGGTTATTTGTTTCAGTCCCACAAACCTGGCAATCCAGTCTGCTATAATGCACACTTGCACTTTAGAGGGGCTAGGACCTAGCCGCTAGGTAATGCAACATGTACACTAGTGACGGAAGGAGCACCAAAGATGATTAAATTTGGATTAGTGGATTGTTATGATATAAGACAATTGGCAAAAAGAGAACGACAACATACAACACATAAAAGACACGGACGATGCCGAACTTCACCTGTCTGAAGTTACAAAGCAATGCTAAATTGAAAGATTAGCTAGCTTATAGCTGGTCAAACATAAGCTATGTTTGTTGTTGGTTATTTATAATTGAGAAGATAAAAAAAAAAAAAAAGATAATACAAGGATGTTTTGGGAAGCATTTAAATATTATGATTGTGAATGTATTAAACATGTACAATCGTATGAATAAGTTTGGGTACCCCTGACAATTGTCAAGATTTTCCTTTATAAATCATTTCATATAACAGATGAACACAGTGCTATTTGAGAAGTGAAATGAAGTTTATTGGATTTACCGAAAGTGTGCAACAATTATTTAAACAAAAGTAGGCAGGTGTGTAAATTTGGGCACCCTGTTGTTTTATTGATTGTTCAACATTGCACGGTGAACACTAGTACTCTTTCATTTATACTGCTCTGCAGAGTTTGCCAAACATTGTAAACTACAAAAGGCAAGGAGATTTCAAACAAACTGTGCAGGTCAATTAACAGCCAGTTCTCTCTCTCAGCTTGCCCTTGTCATCTGCAATGCTGTGGATCCTGCTCAAGAATCACGTGTCATCACAGTCGCCGTCCACCTCCATCCAGTGTTGGGTCCTTTCTGACTTCAGTCGTGGCACTTCTGTGAGCTTTTCAGGCTCTCAATGTATCCTCAGTGGAGATCATAGTCGAGCTGGTGGGCTCCGGACTTCTTTCCTGCCCTCACTATGTTAAAGGTTGAAGCTTGATTAAGCTAATAGAAACACATCATCTGCAAAAACTAGGAATGTGTATACAGCAAAATCGCCAGTGTTAGATTAACACTGAGTAGTGTTAAATCTAACACTAGAAAAGTCTTTATATGTGTCCACAGCAATGACTGTAAATTGAGACTTTTCCAAGTGTTATTTTTATTTTTTACACTTAACAAGTGTTACTCCATCACTGAACTGTATAGTGTTAAAAAATCTATACTAGTGTCAGTGTTAGAAATTTAACTCAAACTAACACTTCACTCTGGTAAAAGGATTTTTTTTAATTTGCTCCTTACAAGGCCCTCAAAGTGCTTTTGACTACTGATGACACGGCATTAGGAGCAACTTGGTGGTTCTGTATGTTATTCAAGGATACTTTGACAAAGTTACTCCGGCCTGGGATTGAATCCACGCTCTTAGAGTCGGGAGACGACCATTTTACCACTGAGCCACGGCTGCCCCAACAACAACAACAACTGGATGTATCGCTATTGAAATGCAGACAGCACACTGGAAATTGGAAAGTTTGTCCTTCGCCGGAAATGAGGCTGTGGTCAATTTAACACTCAAGGTAGTGCTATTCAGGTTACACATAGCTTCAACACTTGAGGAAATTTACTCTGATAGAGTAATTTTTTATCCTAACAGTGTCAGAATAACACTGTTAACACCAGATTTCATCGAACACTGGAAATTTAACACTGACTAATACCGAGTCCACCAAATAACTGGACCTCCCCAACGTCTTGGTTGCTCCTAGAAATTCTGTCCATAAACATTATGAATGGGAACCTTGGCTGTGAAAATACAATCAATGCTAGAATTGTCTTTTTGGATTTGCTTGTTATTTTCTTCAAAGTTAAAATTCTGATTGATTTTAATGGCATTCATTGAATTTAACCCTGCAAAGGTATATTTTGAAATTAAAATCTGACAAAATGTCCCGTGACAAAAGACCTCGAATAACATGAATTATTTTTGTCTGTAAAAGCGTGCAAAAAAAAAAAGTGACCAAGGAAAAAGGGTTTATACAGACTAATTTGAAAATAACAATTCAGGAGATCTTATCTCTAAACATAAAAGGCTCAAAAGGAAATAAGTAAAACCTTGTCCTCTTATGTCAAGGGCCCTCGTTAATTTATTACCGGTACCCTGGTATGGATGTGTATGAAAGGACAGGTTGCAGATTGTTTGGCCTTGTGGATTACTGTATATTAAGTCTCAGTGCAGTTTGTTCAATTCATGCAGCAATGTCATTAATATAGAAAAGATACCAACATAAATAGAAAATAGAGCATGCCTGACATATACGTGGACTGTAGTGAAGCAGGATGTGCCATGGAGCGCATAGCTGAAGGGTTTACATACTCAAAAACGAGCAGGGACAGTACGTCTACATTAAGAGCGGTGCTTAGGTTTCAGTACGATTTCCAAAGACAGACTTCTGAGAACACATCGCTATATATGTGCTTCATCCATAGCTCACCAAATTTGGCTCATTCCAGAGACTCTTGACAGACAGGTGAGGTTCAGGGGTGAGTAAGGTGAAACAAATCCCAGGCAGTGGATTCCACAGATCATCTGATTTGACCTTGACCCGTGGGGTCTGTAGCTCAGAGTGCTCCAACTGCCAAAGCCGTCACGGCTAAAAACAGCATATCCGTGTGTTGTGTGTGTGTGTGTGTCATAATCTGTAACATGTGGACTTTCTATAAGGATGGATGTATTTTCTGTGCTGACGGTGATATTGACATGTTGGCATAGCAGTCCTTCAGGTACACTACTTTGAACAGACATTATATGACTTGTAAAACAGGGTCATATCGTTTGTACTCTCTGACCCCTATGTTCTTTACAGCTCACATGAAGGAAGATTCTTTTTACTCTGTGTTTAGTGAGACACTATAGGGCACCTGTTTACCATTGTGTGGATAAAGGGGCAAAGTTCATTCTCTGCCCTCTTTAGACCATTGGTGACATTTTGTTAGTTTCGGCTGGACAGCAATTTAGAAGATATATTTTACTGTATATGGCCTGTAAAATATTGCTGAGTTCCGATTCACAGAATGACTGATGTAAATTATAAACAGTTGTTCTCAGCAGCATGGACAAAAATGTCTTATTTTTATGGTGCAGAATCATTCAACAGAACAGTTTATTACAAGAAAAATGAAAATTGATTTTGTTGGAAATAAGTATAGATACAACTGTCCAGAACAACTGTACATTTACATTACTCAAAGCTGCCAATATTAAGTACAATTGTCAGACTGGTACATAAACGTTAACATGACTATCATCAACTGTACATATGCCCAAAAATATATAAACGGCGATAACCACAGCTGTGCAAAAATGAGCCCGTCATTGGTAGATGCCCACATTTCGGTGAGTGCTTCTGCATTTTTTTGTGAGTGTTTTATGACGTGAAACCTCGGGAAAAATACTCGGACTGAGGCCCTGCTTACACGTAGCCGGGGGTTTAAATCGTAAACATCGTAAACGGGTGATATTTCTCTGCGTTTGCCCTGTTATTAGGATTCCAAAAATTCCGGCAAAGTAGAGACTTGCGGATTTCTCCGGATCCGCGTTTGGAAGTGACCATTGTAAATGGAGTTTTACGTCGTTGCTCTACACACTCCTAGCTAGCTCCTAGAGGCTTGGCATGCATCTCATTGTCGGACCAATTTGTGGAAGTGAAGTCGCCAGACGGAAGCTTACGCCGAATTTACATTGACTGCGTGATGCATGGGTAGTGGTTTCCGTACGGCATCTGTACAGACTGCAATTCACACCGAATGCATTGCGTGAGCTGTACGTGTCTGGAAATCTGCACCCGCAAGACCACAAGATCACGGGGATTCACGCTGAAGAGTTGAATTCATAACAAGATAACAACCGTATATAGAGAGCGCTACTTGTGATCAATAGCCACGCTTGTCCTTCATATCTGTATACTTTTTGGGCATTACTTCTGGGACTTCTACCATGGCTCTCCTACAATGGGTAAACTTTGTGTTTAAATAGTGTTATTTTGTCATGTTGAATTTATTTTGGGCTAGTTTTTTTTGTCTTTTAAATGTCTGACTCGTGTCAAGCTATGTTGTTAGCAAGCTTCCCTTCCAAAAAAGAGAGTTTTTGCAAACGGTTATATTTTGAAATATACCGGATCTAGCTGAGTTCCTGTCCAGCTTGTGTAATTTCTTCATCTTCATGAGAATCCGCATGTGGAATCCGGAAAAATTGAAACCTTGCGAAAACCTTCCGCAGCTCCGCATACACACTGCACCGCAGCTGGTGAAAATTGACACACAGACTCAAATGCTTTTTTTCCCTTGTAGCGTACGGATCCGTTCCACATCCGTTATGCAGTCAGTGTAAACTTGGCGTTACTCTGATTGGATAGGATTTGTCTTTTCTACAAGTACGTGGTGGTTTGGACGGAATTTTTTTCTACACGGGAAGGGGGGGAATATCGGTTTAAAAAAAAAAAACCTGCTACATGTGTACATGGCCTGAGAAGAGACGGACGTAAACCTGCTTCAGTCGGTTCTCAGTCCGTGTATTTTTTTTAGAGGCTTTTCGTAAGAAAGCACTCGTTAAAAAATGCGGAAGCTCTCGCCAAAAGGTGGTCATCTGTCAATGACGGGCCGATGCAACGACGGTTTTGATTTTTGAGCAGTAGATGTGCTTGTAGATGATTATTGTCATTTATTTTACAATTATACTTCCCAACATGTTTTCATTTAGCCATCGTCGAGAAGGTCTAACCATTCTTTATTTATGCGATGCACGAGTGTGTTTCCTGCTACGTTTGTGCACATTAAAGGTGTATGCGCCTCTTGTTGGCCTCCCTGGGGCCAGCAGAGCTCTTTGAGCCACTCCAGCTGTTGCAGGGGTGACAGAGGCTAAGACCAGCCGGGGTTGAGAGGTGAGGGGGCTCTGGAAGTTTCTGAGAATTGCCGCGCCACTCTCAGTTCACTTGTGGTTCATTCCGGAGGCCCAGGGGTCAAAGAGAGCAGGATGGGAAGGAGGGGGTGGGGGAAGGGGGTGGAAGAGTGGCTGCAGGGCCATGGTCACATGCTTGACCTGCTAGACTGACCTTGTTACTCTCTGCACATACTTGCTTCTCACTGGTGTTGTTGCCGTTTGCTGCAAATGTTTTCCTCGTTTTAAGCAGATGAATGTGCCAGACAGGTAAAAACCAGACTGTGCCACAGATCTCAAACTTTTGTTTTATTCTCTAAAAGACGTACAGATATCTCATCCACTTGCTTTCTAGTCTGCAGTTAATATTTAACACGCTTTCGCAGCTTTTGTCTTTGCATGATGGAGTTTTGCACTTATTTCTCTCAGGCCAGGCAGGGACCCTCTAACATTGTGGTCTTAATGGGGCCAACCAGTGGTCTTGGTGGGGACATATTCATCGTGGGCCTCTGTCCGACAAAGCACTTGTCAGTCATTGTAGTGAACTTGTGTTGTTTCTATGCGGCGCTCGAGCAGCCCAGCTGTCGTCAAAAGACCCAAGGCTACTACGCTCGCCTGAAAGAAACAAACAAACAAAGCTGTAAAACAAGAAAATGAAAGACAAAAAAAAGGGTCACAAATAATGAGTGTACAAAAAGCATCCTGTCCAATTGCACCTTGGGAAGCCCGCCTTTGGGAAGAGCGTGGCTAAGAAGGTTCTGAGCGGACCACGGGCACAAAGGGACTCGGCCCCTCCTGTGTTACTGTTAGACAGACCCTTTGGATGAACTTGTCTCCATTCAGCTGGCGCTCTTATGCCCAGGTGTGTCCTTGTGTGTATATGTGTGTGTTTCCACAACACTGACATCTCTTTGGACCCAAGTGCGCTATTGAAAATAAGACGGAGAGCGGCGCAAATGAAAAGAGATAAAGTGCAAAACAAGGATGGAGGGAAGAATAAAAGAAGAGTGGCTTCCTTGCTTTTCAGGACAAGGACAATGTTTGGGCCTTACTCCCACGCTCTGCACTACTCTCTTTGCACCCGTGGCCTTCTTAGTGACCACAACCATCAATCTGTTTCACTTCATTGAAAGCCATTCAGAAATGTCATATTATGCACAGCATTCAAGTCAACAAATAGCCATATAGGTTTATGCAATCAATTATATTAGAATTTTATTTATTGGTTCTGCGATTTAATCCGCAATATGCAGCTGGACAATAAGTTACATCATCATCTTTTTTTTGACCATATTTTCTGAATATTACGACAACTTTATAAATCTCTCGGGTGGCAGCTAGTCGGCCAAGCAGCCATCCAGACAGGCGAGTGGATGGCTCTATGCCAAGGCCAATTGAGAGGTGCTGCTGTGGTGGAGAGCCAGAGGGGAGATGGTCATCCATTATTCATCGCTAAGCCAAATAATCCCCCACAGAATTGGTCTGGTCTTGTCTGGCCTAACGGTTGGGGAATGGATGGGATGGTCCGGGGGGCAAATGGGGAGGGTTTCTGGGGTTGGGGGATGGCAGGTTTGAGGGTTTTTTCCAGGGGAAGTTTAGCAGGATCTTTTCGGCGACTGAAAGGGGGTAGCAGGCTCTCCGTAGGAGGGGATGTGTGGCGGGGAGGGTGCGCTCTTTGAGGATTAGATGCAAATATGTCTTTGATAGCTTTCACAGTCTGGGAGTCCTATTCTGTTTATGGATATTCATATTAAGTCTAATCTTTGGAAACAATCCTCGGCATGGTGCAGTGAGAGGCTGTGGGATCAGGGGGGAGCACTGAAGCAGCAGGGGGTTCTGGTGAATATGGAATGGACCTGAATGGGCTGGGGTCTCTCTGAGCCAGATCTAGGGCAAGACTGGCAGAAGCCGCAATGGTGGGCGCTTGTGTCTAAACCGTCATGCGGGCCAAAGGGCCCAGTGAGCGGTGACTCTCGCACCCCTGCTGACAGCACGAACGTGAAGCTATGTAAATGTAAACATACTTACACAGGAACACAAACACACATGGACACACACACATACACAGAGAGGCAGTATTTTTTCCCCTTCTATCTCTTTTATCTGTGTATATGTCCTTGACATGGGCTCACATATAAGTGTTGTGTCTCTGCTCCAAGTGTATACATCTCTCCCTCCAGGCAGTTGCTTTCAACACAGGTCTCATGGAAGAAGATTAAGAAATAATCATACAAAAACATTCTACAATGCATTTTTGAAGAAAGGCTGCACGTAAATACATCCTTACTTTTACAAAGTTTACTACCACCGAGGATCACATACACGCGACAGTTGTATAAAACATCAGTAACATGAAGAGGACATGTTGGGAGCGGATCCCGTTCATAAAATTACTGACTTTCATTCTAATATTTTAGAGTATTGAGTGTTCGGTTTAGGTGAACGGTATGAGATTTTTAAATAGGTTTTAGGGTTTTAGGTGAACTAATGAATACATACTCACACGCACGCACACACGCACATACACATTCTCACCCACATACAAAATAAAAAAAAATAATAATAATAAAGGAGAGACCAATGATGATGACATGTCAAATCGGTAAAATTACCGAATGAACAATACTGAGCTCTCCAGGGAAAAAACTAACAAAAAAAAAAAAAAGAGTATGATTTGGCATGCCCATGCATATACTATCCATGTGCACATACATTTTGGTGAGGATCGATCACACTTTCACGGATTATGTTTTTCATTGCCTTTTGGAGGCTCGCAGACTGGGTGCATTCACCCGCTACTGCCACTGTAAATATATACAGTATATATATATTTTTTTTTTCAAAGGAAGAATATGAATCTTGAGATGGTTAGAAGCGCTATCTTAATTATGGCAATGCTTGCGCCATAGGGATTTTTTATAGCAAAGTACACCGGGAAAAAAAGTACAAAAAAAGATATATATCAGTAGCACAGTGATTATATACAGTAAAATGGTCAAAAATGGCCAAGTTGACACTGCACAGATTTCGTCATTAGTCTGATACTTCACCGGTTTAACCCTTTTCCCCCCAGGAAACCAGATGCCATTGATATTTGCACTAATTAATCGAATGAACAAAAATGACTTTTCAGTGGCATGTTGCTTTAACCACCAAACAAATCAAGGTTCTCTGGGCAATGTTGCGTTACTTCCGCCATGATGTGCCCTTTTCAGACTCACAATAGAGCAAGAGTTGGCTGAGACTTGCAAGAACGTTGATGAGATTATTATAAATCTAACAGAGGATGAAACTATCATAAATTTAAATTATGGCTGTAAATGATTTGCATATGTACCCTAATTTCCAGACTACTGAGTGTGTGAATGTGAGATGCACCGAGTAAATAATAATAATAATAAAAACATTTGTACACACTAGGTTATATATACACTGTAACAAATTTCTGTAAAATCTACAGTAAAAAAATTACTGCGTTTTCTTGTTTTTTTCATTTTACAGTATTTAACTGTATACGGCAATGCATTATTAAATATCGTAAATTTGCAACTATGCTTTGGAACGTATATATGTGGATTACAGGTAAATACTGTAAAGGTTGTTCAATTTTGGCGGGTATCTCTATAGGAGAAAAAGCAAATAGCGGACCCTGTATTGTCACCGGAGCAAGGACAAGAGTAATATTTGAGCGCGAGGGCTGTCTGTATCGTCTTCACATCGCATTTCTCTGATAAACAGGCAACATTACAGCTAACATTCGTTTATGCACTTGACTGCAGAACCAGGATTTGATTTTACAACAAGGACGGTGGATGACTGGTTAGCACGTCCGCCTCCCAGTGCTGATGGCGTGAGATTGAGTCCAGGCTTCGGCCTTCTTGGGTGGAGTTTGCATGTTCTCCCCGTGCCTGTGTGGGTTTTCTCCAGGTGCACCGGTCTTCTCCCACATCCCAAAGACATGCATGGCCGGTTAATTGAACGCTCTGAATTGTCCCTAAGTGTGATTGTGGGTGTGGATGGTTGTTCGTCTCAGTGTGCCTTACGATTGGCTGGCAACCAGTTCAGGGTGTACCCCACCTACTGCCTGACGCCAGCTGGGATAGGCTGCAGCGACCCTTTTGAGGAATAAGCGGTAAAGAAAATGGATAGATGGATTTTACAATGACATACTGTGTTTGTGTATTATGTAGAATACAATAAATGCTTGTAAATTAGATTACCGTGAATTGCTGTAAAAGTAAATACAGTAAGTAACTGTAATTTCTATACAGTAATGTACTGACATTTTACAAGAATTAGCTGGCAACTTTTTTACCAGTTTTTTCTTGTAAATTCTACTGTCAAATTGTTACAGTGTACACTTGTCTATAATGTGTCCATGTTGTAACACAGGATGTTTACACAGGAAGATGAAACAGAAATAATATGAAAAAAAAAAATCATCAGATTAACATGCACCCTACCCTAAATCATCTGTAGACCTACTCATGTATCATACGATCTCGTCATTTGCTGTTATCCATGCTCAAAAAGGGAAGTATTATCCACATAATAATTTGTTAGATTTTTTTTTTGTAATTTAAATTTCGGCTGTCATAATTTTAGGACTCCGGGTTCAAAATGTGTGAAAAAAGTAATGGATTATAATCTAGAAATTATAAGAAAAGAGGGCCTTGATATTAATTACATCCGAAGTGATGTATTGTGTTGTATTTTTAATTACAGTATGCCCGTGACATCATTTCTAAAACTGTGCCATTGCATCATGGACATACAATGACTTGACACAGGTCTGCCCTCTTACAGTGCCTTGCTAATTGTCTATTTTAATGTGACAAAATGGCTGTTCTGTTGTATTAAACAAATGAGCCATAAACAATGATAAGGCATTAAATAATTGACCACATGCATTTAAAGAAATTATGTGCTACCTGCATCTGCATGAGATTTAATAGCACAATGTAAATAAATGTGCATCAGCAGGGCTGGACTGGCAATTGGGTGCAGGTGAAAGGACAGAGTGAATGGAAAAGTTAACTGCCTGTAAGCAGGTTATAGCATTTGGAAAATACAATTTTTTTGAGGTGATGGAGTCTTGTCTTGACCAATGGTGATTGATTCATATTACCAAAAAGCTATGTATCATTGATATTAATTGCCATTGCTCATGACATTAATATTGCATCCTTCCCCAAATCTGCCAACCATGGCACCATACTCTGACAAGATAGCAAATGGGCAATAGTTTGTATTTGTTAATTGTTTGAATTAGTATAACACCCCACTGTGCTGTAGTTAAAAATGTTTTAAAAAACACTCACATCGGTTAAATTAATGATAAGTTAAAGCTTTGAATTTAAACATTACAAAAGTAAGCAATATAAAGTTCTAATGTGGACTTTCACCGTTTATTTTATCTTTAATGCTCGCCACACTCAAAATAACAACTAGGAGACGGCATATTCTCAGTTGAACTATTTACTGGATGCCAGAAAGATCGAGTACACAACTGTGGAGCCTTTTCTGCAGGATGCGGAAGAAGGTCTAATCTGTCCAAAATGGTTTCTACTCTTATGCTGTCTTGGTCGTCACAGGGGACGGCTCATGTGAAAATGTGTGACCTGATGGTCTTACCTGTTTTCAACCAGAAAAGTTTGCTAGATAGATAGGAACAGGACAGGTCACAGCAACACAATGGCCGAGCTCAAGTCACCTATCTAATCCTTAAAAGGCCTAATCTAACAGTGTTGAATAAAAAGAATGAAATTCAACATTGAATAAGATTAAGAAAGTGTCAATACTTTTAAGACATATCTGATTTGTTCACATAGCAGACCTGTTTTTGCCCAACACAAATGCATGTTATAGCCTTGGCATTCAGAAAATACATATTGGACATGATTTTAGTAAAAGTAGATAATTGAACTAACTATAAAGCGCAACTGAAAGTGATGGAGTCAACAATAGTAACTCAAGTCAACTACCGTATAACGAAGGAGAAATACAACTTCCCCCCATACATTGACAGCTTTCTTTGTCCGAGAGACGGGGGATGCCCCGGACTGGACACCAATCAAAAGCACACATGACAAAGACAAACGCATTTTGACAATCACATTCACATCTTTCCATTCACAATTTAACCTTCAACTAACCTAATAGTGCATGTTTTTGGAATGCGGGAGTAAAAGCAAGCACGGGGAAAACATGAAGGCACAGGAAGGCAGGATCCTGGATGCTCCCCACGACCTCTGAACTGTGAGGCAATTGTGCTAACCGGTAGTCCACCGTGCCGACCTCTTGGGTCATGACAGACAAAAGTTTCTAGCCTGATAAGACAAATATATTTGGAGAAAAGCAGGTCCCACTCATCACCTGGCCATTAACATCCCTACAGTAAATGAAGGTGGTGGCAACATCATGCTGTGGGGTTGCTTTTTAGCGGCAGGAACTAACTACAGTAGTCAGGATTGATGGAAGGAGACATTCTGAATGAAAAGCTGCTCTTTACCTCATAATGGAGTGGCCTCGGGACAACCCTGTAAATGTCCTTGAGTGGCTCAGCCTGAGACCAGACTTGAAAAGTAGAACATTTCAGGAGCGATCGGAAATGCTCCCCATGTACTGTAACTCCAGCTGTGGATTGCTTATGGCATCACATTAAAAAAAGATCAACAAAATATTGAGCAAAGGTTGTGAATAAGCAGATACATGAGATTTCTTTGTTTTTATACATAAAAAAGGGACAATTAAATTTATTTTGGAATAAAGCTGTAACAAAAAAATGTGGGAAAAAAGTACAGTACTGTGAATAGTTCATGAGTTCATTGTATATCTATTTTACACCATGCATGGGTCCCCATCAACATACCCAATTATGGAATAACACTTCATAAATGAATAAATCAGTAATACTATCTGAAAAACGTCACACGTTCTGGTAATTCCTCTCTAGCCATGAGTTAGAGCAGGCATGATGAGTCCTCCCCCCTTGCAGCAGGTCAGGGAGCAGGGCGTGAGGTGAGGGGAAAAAGGAAGGAGGGGAGATTTTTTTTTCTTCTCCCTCCACCACAGCTGGGCTCACGTCTCTCTCCTCCTCACAAGCGTCCTTCCATCACCTCCCCCATTTACCTCCTAACCCTGCTAGGTTGCACTCTGTCTCCAGGTCAGGAGGTTCATGGAGGATGTGGAGCGTTTCCCTCTCTATCTAGACCTGTGTGTGTTCATGTGTGTGTGTGTGTATGTGTATTCAGCCTTGTGATCACACGTGTGTTTTGGGGCGCGCACACACACAGGTCAGTGTCCCAGGGGCATGAGGAGAAAGGAAAGAGGGCAAGACAGCAGATCATTCCTTTGCACGTTGAAACCAAAAAAAAAGTTTGTACAAAAACGCTTCAGTTGACAAACAGTTGACAAACTCTTGTAACTTCACATCACGACATGTCAGACAGTAACTGTGTCAATTGCACAGCTCTGCTTGCAGGCCAGTGTAGCTATTTACATCACGAGGAGACAAAACATTGGCCACAATGGACTATGTTTTCCATTTGAATGTGCTGCCCTCTTCTTTCATGAAGGTCTGGGTATGGCGGTGGGGGGGGGACCAAAGGGTGGGGGCTCTTAATACAATACATCTTTCGTGTAGATTCCGTTCTCTATAAAGTCAATATATTTTACTATGAGCAAATTTTGTCTGTTGCTGAATTAGGGTGTTCCATATTTCCACAAATGTGTGTGTGGTTTTGTGTGGAAGAGGACTGGAGGGGTTTCAAGATATTGGGACCCCCTTTCCCAGACATGCAGTGACCTTTCCAACCAGACAGGGATAAAGGGACGAGGAGGGGGGGGCTGAGGGCACAAGGCCACTGGTGTGTGTACGTGTGTGGATGGGCATGAGTGCTCATTTTCATATGTGTGTGTGAGCGAGTCCATGGCAACGTCCGGTGTGCGCCTGGTAGCTCATTTTGCGGATCCCCGAACCAGTCACTTACGCCAGACACACAACTCACTCTTGCTGTTGTCTTGTCCTTTGTTGCACCAAGTCATCATGTGCTTTGTATGCAAAACGCGGCGCTTCTCGAAGGGTTTGACCCTCGTAAATCAATTTGTCTATGCAAGGGCTGAGAGCAACGAGGTAGGGCACAATGAGGTTAGGTTGGGGCGTGAAGGGGTTCATGGTCAACACTTTGGCAAAAGTCTGAGGTATGTTTTCCTCCTGATAATCTAATAGTAAAAGCCCGATCTACTTTACATATGCATTAACTGTTTTAAGGGAAGTCATCCCAATATTTTCTATGCAACCCCACTAGTCTAAACACAGTATTCTGATTAATATTGCATTTGTGGAATATGAATAAAGCAGCAAAATCCATCTCAGGTGGCGGCCATTTTGCCACTTGCTTTTGGGTGAAAATAACAACACAGTTGCTAAGGGCTCAGGCAATGTCCAATCACAGTTCAGCTTGTGAACATCACATGACCAAATGCAGAAAACAGGTGAGATATGATTGGCCATTACCTGAGCAACTGTGATGTCATTTTCAGTCAACAGCAAGTGGCAAAATGACTGCCCCCTGAGATGGATAAAAACGGGTGGATTTTGCTGCTTAACTCATATTACACAAACTCAATATTAATCAGAATGCTGTGTTTAGATGAATGGGGATACATACGACATATTATAGCAAAGAAAACTTTCAAATCAAATTTAATTTTTTCCTTTCGGACATATTATTACAACAGATTTCACCGATCATATCATTTGTAACATCAACAACAATCGAAAGTAGGGCTGATGGCTTATTTTGGAGTTGACTACCTCTTAAAAGAAGACACATAATTAGCAAAGACAAAATAATTATTGCCGCTAAAAATGTGCTACTGTTTTTGTCATGCTTATAAAACTGTACAACTTTTTGTTTGTTCTCGTCACAGCACCAGTGAGTTTTTTGGGTTATTTATTGTAAGACAAATTGTACTCTGCAAAAGTATCGGGCCACCATTAAATCGGTTGTTTTTTGTGTTTGGCAATGCTATATTGACTGTATTATACAAATGCTAGCACTCACAGAATGTGGTGCAAAAAAATAAAAATTAAAAATACCCGGAGCATCCTATTTGTATTTATATGTACGTTGGTGGTGGTGTGGCTCAGTGGTAGAGTGGTCATCTCCCAACCCAGAGGTTGTGTGTTCGATCCCATGCCATTGTGGCCATGTCGAAGTATCTTTGAGCAACATACTGAACCCCCAGTCGCTCCTGATGCTGCATCATCAGGAGTTTGCTGACACCTAGTTTTTTTTTTCCAAACATGAAAAAGCTCCCCTGCCATTGGTTCAGACTAGACTATTCAAGGGCTTGGCTCGGCATGCAGTGAACATGTCACACATCAGTGAATGTTGTGCACAAGCAAGACATAAGATGCTGCATCCAAAGTCCTATATTAGCGTCGGAAATAATGAAATCGGCATATTACTTGTTACTTGATACTACTGTTTGAATGCAGTATCGGGGCTCTCCCGATACCGGTATCGGTATCGGAACAACACTAGTCATCAGTAGGTAAATGACTAGTCAAATGTAAAGTGCTTTAGAGGGCCTTGTAAGGTGGAAAAGCGCTTAATACTGTAAATGAAGTACCATTTACTATCTGAAAAGGTAGAAAAAAAAAAACTAATTAAATCTTCAAATCACAGTATTTATATAAATATAAGGACAGTGACGGAAACAAATTTAGAAATATATAAATATATATATATACATATATATATATATATATATATATATATATTTATTTATTTTAATTTTTTTGGGGGGCTGTTGTCAAACAGCAAAAAGAAGAGCAAATTTAGACTCCGCCAGCTGCTCTGAGAGGTGCATCAAACATTGATTGTGGTTCTCTCTCCCTCTCCTAATATTCAGACAGGAGAGTCCCTGAAGCATACAGGCTTCACAGGGTCTTGACTAGAACAATGATGATCAATACCTGTCACTTCTGTCATGTCTGACCAGAACGGTGCTCCCCTGCCTCCCAGCACACAGTGAGGGCCAAACGGCACATGCACACGCAAGCCCACACAACCCCCAAATGCCCCTGATATTGCTCGCATGCAGACATCTGCAAAAATGCGTGCATATGCGCTACACACATGTGCTGCAAGACATGTGAATAAGTATACTGCATGGGGGTGCACACGCACAGACACACACAATCATTTTGTCAGATGGACAGACTGCCAGACCCCCCCTCACCATCCCACCCGCCATCACACACACACATACGCACACACGCAGGCAAGCGTCAGCGAGGTCAGACAGGGCATTCAGACCCAGACACCGGTCTCTTCTCTGGGGTCAGACCACAAGGCCAAGGTCTGCTCTCTAACCCCTGTGGCCCTTAGCAAACATACACCCGCACGCACACACACACACACACACACACACACACACTGACCATTTGGGGCATGTGAATGGTACTTTGGTGAGGAGTGATTTGAGGGATGGAAGGCAAAAGGAGAGGATAAATAGGTTTGATTAAAGACACATGATCTTAGGTATCATTAGAAGTTGCAATACAAATAAAAATATGTAACAGCAGCCTTAAGTTGAATTTAAATCAAAAAATAAAGGGCCAAAACAACAAGTCAATGTTATCGATAAAAATCGTTATTCAAAAGTGGTGGCAATGAATCTCTTTATCGATTCATAGACTTTTTTCACAAAACAAGGAAGTTAAGTAATCGTTGTGCGCCTCAACTTCCGGTAACGTTCACAGCGACTGGAACAATGCCGCAGGCAAAGAATAAAAGCCACTGCATCTTACTGGGATGCTGTTCCTGCGTTTTAAACTTTATTAAAGCAGCCTTACCTTTCAATTCATTCGTTTCCCTCCGGCACTGAACTAAAACAGAAGTCGATGTGAGTGATTCAAAGGCATTATTATCAGGAACGAGCCAGCACACACATCTGCAGTTGGCATTCAACTCCGAGGATTTCGTATTGAAAGTGTCAGATGCCCAAAATCCAATGCTGTTCCAAGCCTTTTCCCCTGGATTAATTTTACGCCTCCTACGAGGGAATCTATATTTGATCGATACTGCAAGCAAACAAACCCTAGCCACTGCCGTAGCCACTGACTACGGTTACATGCAGGCAATAACTCTTTTAAAACCCCAATATTGGCAATATCAGGGTTTTTAAAGGCCATGTAAACATGCGTAACAACCCAAATATGCTCTCATTCGGGTTTTTAAAAACCCAAACAAGACCCCTGGGTTACATATAAACGCAATCAAAATACCTCGTTTGAACGGGGCATGTTGTTTCCGGTGTGCGCATGCTCACAACCTCTTCTTTGTCTCCTTTTCCTCTTCTTTGCTTATTTGTACTCGCAAGGAATCTTGGTCTTTGTAGTAACGACTTGTATGCGTAGCGCCATCCCACTCTTTCGCTACATGTGCCTCGCTTGAATACATTGATTTCTCCGCGGCGTTTTCATGTTATATTGTGTCTCTATGGCTAAAAAGCCACAGTTTGTGACACGTTAACTATTCATGTGAGACAGACGCGACATCACTCGTAATCGTTAAAGAATGTTTATCTCCAGCTTGCAGTGTTCAACAATACACGTCCGTGTAGCAACATTAGATGACACGCACATAGTCCCGCTTTATCCAAACGAGTAAATCCGTGCTTCTGGCATGTACCGATAAGAGCCACACTTCTGGAGAGAGTAGAAAAAACGGCTACTTTATTTAGCGTGGTGAGTGACATGAATATAATGTATATTATTGACCGTTTAAAGTTAGAAGCGGAAATGACGTCTATTTTTGCCATGACGTCGTCTGTGCTTCGCCCTCTTTACATGGGATTGTTCCAAACGGCATGTATATGGGAGTAACTTTGTCAACTTGTGCATTTAAAAGACCGTGTTATTCCGATCAAAACCGAATTCTGACCATAACCTGAATATTCCTTGCATGTAAACGTAATCACTGTTTGGCTACGGCTACCCTGAGGGGACAAACTTAGTTGTAGCAAACAATGTATGTACCCGTGGGCAGTATTTTATTTTGAAATGGCTTGGTCAGAACCAACAAAAAGCCAAAAAATGGTCACAATAACGCTTAGGGGTTACTCAAAAGTGAGAAAATCAAATGCATAAAGTAAATGTGTGTAAGTTAACAGACTGATTAGAAATGAGGAGTGTTAACTGTCCTAATGACTTTATATCCTACTTTATAACTAGGCGTGAAAATGAATGCAGGTAAATAGAGATAGTCTTCATACAAATGTCTCGGTATACTGTACCTCTGTATTTTACTGAGCAAGCCACATTGTCTAAACAATACAGAAAAAAAGTATGCTATCCATTATCTATATGTGTGTGTTAACATTTTGTTGAAAAAAATATATAACTCATATTTATTTAAGAGCTCTGGGATATTTATGCAGCATCCTGTTTGTGTACTTTTCTGCTTTTTCAGTTTGAAATAAATTAATGTTTTGTTTAATAAAGGGATTGAAAGTATTAGGTTTTTTTTCTTTTTTATCCCATTCATTCATTAATTGAAAACATTTGGAAAAAAAATGCTGCCCTATAAATACAGGTTTTGAATTGTGACACTAACAAAGAAGTTAAAAAGCCTGTTACCTCTCAGCCACTCGCCTATTCATTTACTTCTTTGTCAACTCTCTCTTCCTTCTTCTTCTGTCCTCACTGTCTTCTTACGCAAGAGACCCTTGCTCTGCCAAACCAGAGCGATAAGGAAGTGGAGGGGCCAAGTTTACCTCTGCAGATAAGCTGTAATTGCAGGGTAATAAAGCGACTGACAAAAAGAAAACGGAGAGACGAGAGGAAGAGAGCAGCGACACAAAGGGGCGAATTGAGCAGCTTGTGAAATGATTCATTTAACTGGTGACACGGTGGTTCACTAACGGTTATCAGCGAGGGCAACCTTTTGCTCATGACGGTCATCACCGTGCAGCGAGAGGACTGGCGGCTGCACTCAAACAATAACCATCAGCCTTGACCTGCCTGATAAACAGGAACTGCAAACTGAGCTGAACAATCACTCCTCTGTTCTGTGACGCAGCACCATCAGCACATCATCAAGTCAAGTCAGTGCATCAAGTGTTCATAAATACAGTAGCCTATAATATAGGAATGAAAGAAAAAGTTTGCAACTTGGTTGTAAACTGACGAGGCGTAGCATTTCTAACGTTCAAACAAAACAAAAGCAAAACTAAATCGGATGCGCTCATGAAGAGCCCTGCAACTTCTGTGTACACACTTTGGAGATTAGTAAATAAATTTAAAAAAAAAGTTTCTCCTCTTGCCGGACTTGTCCACCTTTTTACATAATGTCTGGAAGTTGGGGGGGGGGGTCCGGTTTTCATTGTTTTTCACGGGACCTATTGACTGACTCTTGCCCCGTGTTGTTACCGTGACCAGTAGACCGTGGACAGGTTTGGGACTAGGCTTACTTTTAAAATGTGTTCCGATACAGTTACTAGTTACATCATTTAAGTGTGATAATATTAAAGTAATGTCGCTTGAATTCTTTTAGTGACTTTTTGAATACTCCTATCACAAATATGTTAAAAAATTCGAAAAAATTAACAAAAACAAAACAAAAAAGCCTAGTATGTATGGCTTTGGAATGCCAGAGAAAGCCTGTGCGCCTGCAAAGTGAATCCAAAGTACAGGAATTGCGAGGCAGACATGAGTTTCTTTGTAAAGATTACACAAATGAATGAATCCTCCAGTGAATACGATCCAAAACAGACACCATCCATCCTTTCGAGTCACTTTCGGAACCGACAACACTTATCCAACCAGTGACCTGTCTCATTAATTGCTAGTCAAAATAAACTTATGTGGGAGCACCAACATCATTAAATATTGGCCAACGACTTTCCAACGGCGAGGACTCGGCTGCACCGTCTCTCTCTCTCCCCTCATTGAAAATTTAATCCTGCAAAATAATCCACATTGTTAATAAATGTACCTGCAATCTGTTTTTTTTCTGTAACTTTAACAGAATACAGTTACATTTTGTATCCTGAATAAACAAAAAAAAACCAGTATGTCGGCTTTTTATGTTGTAAAACCTGACTTCCTGAGAAAATATAGAACTGAGCTCAGAATTTTAGTTCCCAAAATCGGCGATGTCGCGGTGGGGTTTGGATCCCCCACCACCCATTAAAAAAAAAAAAATGTCTGGGCTTACAACATTATGTCATTGTTTATTTATTTATTTGTTTGTCAAGTAAGACACAGATGAGGTGTACATTAAAATAGTTATAATGTATGACATCTTTGGGTAAAATTCTCCAGTTTTTTTTGGAAATCAATCAACTGGTTTTAAATTGCTAGCATCAGGCCAAATCATTCCAAAAATAATCACTTTTTAGGAGACCCCCAAAATGGCATGTTTGTTCAACCTTAAACTTTGCATTGAGAGGAAGCCATTTTCAACACTTTACATTTGGCATAGATTTGCAAAACGAATAAAAACAAGAAGAAGAACAACAACAGCAATAATAATCATAATCATAATCATACTAATAGTAATAATAATAATACACACATGTTGAATGACCAACAGTATAGATAACACAGTAAATATTGACATAGGAGGTTCCCGTCTGATGCCAACGATTATGTAAATATAATTAAACATAAATATATGCATTACTTTCCAGTACTGTATATAAACAAAGCGACACACCATGTTCTTTTTTTCCCTTTTCTAAACAAAGGCAAAAATAACATTTTCACTTATAGTAATGTAAACAGAACAGTAAGTCTTAACTGCCGGAAAATTCTACACATACTGTATGTTTGTATAATATTGGTTTCAATGTATTTGCTTTGAACACATGACAGTCTGACATTTTATGTATTTATTTATTCTTTCAGATGACAAAAAATTGCAACACATTTTTGTGAGCGGAGCTTCTCAACACTGAAGCCTGTAACAAAAGCACCTGCGGTCAACAATGTTAACACTTCTCACATTTAGCTGTGCTTAGCATTGAGAGTGAGGGTACAAAGGACCTGGACCTAGACATTTTTGTCAAACATTTTGCATTTGCAACATTTTTCCTCCTTGATGGTTTGTTGTATATACAGTTTAAACTAACTATTAAGCAGCGCTAAACAGTTTTAGGAGGGTGCTGTGTCATTTACTGACAACTTGGTCTGATTCCCTCTTAAATTGGCTTACATATCTACTAAATAGGAAAAAACAAACAATTTCAGCAGGCTTCTTTTTGCCGTCCTCCATTCTGTACTCTGTTAGCAAGTACAGTAGAATCATCATCAGTTACATGGGTTTAAAATTACTATATATATTTTTGTCATTCAATTAAAAAGTTGTGCTATAAAATTATTATATAGGCAAAAATCTGAAGGTCTCCTATGGACTAGTATACATGCTAATGATTAATTTCTGCCTTAATTAATTCCTTACATTATATTTTTTAGTTATTTGACAATTCTCATGATTAAATTGTATTTGAAATGTACTCAAGCGCATCAAGAAATGGGATGCATTCAGAGTAAAATATGCAAATACTGCATATCCATTTCATGCCTCATTCAGAGAAATTAAAGAACTAAATAATATCTCGTTCCCACTTCACAATAATTTGAAACAGTGTTGGTGTCTTAATGTTTCAATCACAGAATGAAGGTTATTCGAAAGTGACAACTCCACATGTCCGGCATGTGTGAGAAGAGTGGTGCTGCAGGATTATAGTGGCCAACAGTCTGTTCCATTTGTATAAATTATTTTTGAGAACATGTGAAGAATTTGGATCCAGGGTTGGCAAGCATTTGCTGAGTGGTCAGTGGTTAGATTGCCAGTTCAACATAGTGCATAAGTCCATGTAAACAATATCCATATGTAAACAATATCCATATGCAAACGCCATCTTTCAATGCATGACATGACATATCCAACAACTAACCATGGCACAAAATAAACAACTCAGCAAACAAATAAAAAAGTGAAAATTAAATAAAAATTAAAAAAAACTTAGTGAAAAAAATATATCTGTCCAATAAGTAACAGTATGTATAGTACAGTATGGCTCTTGAACAAACTTGACACAAGTGCAAATAGTCAGCTTTCCACCCAATTGTTTCAAAATATTTAAGTGAATTTACTGAAAATACGCAAAATGGACATGCGACTTATGCCCGTTTCCATCTGTTCTTCTTTTGCGAATATTAAGAGGGGACTCCCTAGAGATGGGATCCACCAGTAATTTAAAAGAAGAAGAAGAAAAACAGGAAGCGACTGCGCCGTGCAATAACGTCGTATGAGTTTGCTTTTGTAATTCTTGATAAACCGTAGCGTTTCTTTGTTGTTCACTTCTTTAATTCATTCCAAATATATTTCTGTTCCATAGTGACAGACGGTACTCCCAGTCCCAACCTACACTTCCTCCTTCTCTTCTTCGGCAACAGGATTGGTGCGTGATACTGGCTGATCTTATGCTTGTAGCCATCTGCTGGCCGCTTTTTGTTAAAATGACATTGCAGTCAAGCCTAATCTTTCAGTCAGAAGCTGCGTCAGACTCTCCTGTACACTCTTGCATGAAAAAATGCTTATAATGTATATATATATCATATGTACGCGGTATGCGGTGACTATGACTTTTTCAGGATGATGAAGGTAAACTGCAATTTAAAAATAGGATATTAACAGCATATATGTTTTCCTCTTTAGACAAGTGAAAGGAACATGCAAATCAGTATATGTGATCTGAAAGACAGCTTTACCGTTGGTGAGCTTGTGTGACCACCAGCCCTTACTTCCTTCCTCTCTGCTGGCCTGAGGAAGCGCATGAGTTCTGCTCCTCTGGGGCCCATGCATGCATGTGTGTGTGCAGGACAATGTTGGTACATGTGTACACTTGTGTGCAGTTGGTCACAGTCCAGTGCTCACACGAGGTCAGGTGAGATTGGGTCTGGTTCGTAATTCCTGGAAGAGTGGACAGCTGCAACATCTCATACAAATGCTGTGACATACACATGCATACCTCACCCCCCCTTTCCCCCACCAATGAACACACATTTTGGTTAAAATGTACTGAAGGGGCCACACGGGCTCTTCAGGACTCTCTTGTGTGGATAACTGTGCATTTTTGTCCTCCATGCTCTGGCCCACACATTACCCGAACCCAAAAGTGGTGTTTCCCATCTTTAAGACTCAGCACTAAATGACTCCCTGGAAGCAAGACCTCTAACTGGACGATTCCATTGACAAAATGTTGTCTCACCAATGGTGGTTTACACGTCAGACTCAGCTTCATCATTGTCAATAACCGTTTCTGTGGAAAAATTCAAATGACAGCTTATATAATATAAGACCAGAAAACAAATGCTTTGAAAAAAACTGAAATAAAAAGACCCACCATCTGGATGCATTTCAATTTGATCCAAGCTCAGACCTTGAAACTCAGCTCCTTGTTTGAGTGCCATCAAAATTTGGATGTCCTTGGCAAGCTGCGTGGTCTATTTAACCGATAGAATTCATATTGGAATTTATATTATGCCCAAAGAAACTAGCCAGATGGTCTACTCAGTGTCCGTCAGGTTTAAAACAGTCAACAAAGTAGCTGCATTCTTACGCAGCTTGGTGGATGTAGTTGACATGGGAGCCAGAATGTGAACCCCAAATATGAGTCATTGCTCCTGGGCTTACATAGTGTGTTTTGGATGTCTTCAAGAACACACGTGGCTGTCTCTTCTCAAGAAGTAATTGTTATGCACACATGTTTTGGGGTGCCAGAATAGTTGGGACGGGGCAGCAAAGCTCCTTCTCCACTTCAGAGAGCACACTGTCAAAATATGCCGATCAGATCAGATGGCCGCTAGACCAACTGGGGAAAAACATTCGGCTAAGTTGACCACAAAAATTTCTGCTGCAAAACTACAATACTTTTTTTTTTTAAACGGACTCGACACAGTCCGGAAGCACGTTTGGCCACTGTCCATGTTTACCACACGGACATTTGCTGCAGACACAAACTCATCTACTGGGATGTAGAGGAAAAAATAAAAATAAAAAAGATTGGGCATCTTTTTTTCTTTGGTTTGGGTTTGGGTTTAAATCAAACTAAAAAAGGGACAAAATTAAGTTTTATGTAATAACTGCAAAGCGGAACTGGGCTAGCTTTGAGAAAAAAAAACTTCCACAAAGGAATACAAGAATGACTACTAAAGGTATCTTTGTGTGTATATATATATATATATATATATATATATATATATATATATATATATATATATATATAACTTGTTAGCTAATGTAATATAGCCTACCATTGCTAGTTGGTACATACTCCATGGTGTTTGTCAACTACACTCGCTATTGTTTTTCATTTAGCAAATGACACTGTGTGTGAATGCCTAAAAGCCTCGTCATACTACATCCATCACTACTTTACTGGAGCCTAGCATCTTCCACTAAATCGTTGTGCCCAGTTAGACTCATCAGGGTGAAAGTTGAAGCTTGTCCAGCTAGCATAGCTTAGCAGTCTCGTATCAACAAATCACTAAGCATTGAAGCAATGATCCAGTGTGATGCAAATATTGTGGCAAATGTGTAAGAAAAATTGATAAAGAGCAGACAAGGACGACAATCGTGATTGGATTACTTTCCAGTCCTTCTCACGTCCACTGCCAGTGGGCCGTTGGAGCAGCCATTAACGGCTGCAAGGGGCACTTGAGCCCACAAGAACGCGCAATGTCAGACCATGATTTATTTGAAGAAGAATATGAAAATGTTTACTTTGAAGTTGATATATTGATAACTTAATATACTTTAGCAAGGCAAGTGTTATTTACAGAGGCTGTATGTCGGGCATCTAAAAAAAAATATTCCTCAACTCCAGGGTTAGCTCAGGGGTTCTGGTGAATTATCGTATATTTTCTGTTTGATTGAAGGCATGAGGGTGGAAATATTCTACAGAGACTTCCGGATGTTCCTCAGCTATGGAGCTGAAAGCATTCCACTTTCTCTGGTGAACTTCTTAGAACTGATTGAACTTCTTTAAAATGTCTTTGTTGTCAGTGATTAAAACCTGAGCCTTTGATAGTTTACTCGGCTAATTTTGGGACAATGAGCCAGTCTCATTGTCATATCCGAATGCCATCTTCCCAGCGTCGACATCTCAATATACTTCTTAATAAAGTGGCGTTTCTTGCATTCCAAATCAGATTGCCCGACTCAGGAGGCTTGCCGCACACGTAGGCCTACGCCTGTTTTCTGGGTGACATTCCACCCTATAATCATCAACATGCATTGGCCCACACCAAGTCTGACTGTTATTTTTCTTGATATCCGTTATTGGGTTAGGATTTATGACACTTCACATCACACCCTAATGTTGTCTCATTGCCGTAGGAGGCAATGGGCCTATGAATGCATATGTGAACTGGACTCTTCCCTGGCTTTGGGAGTATTGAATCGTGTTTGAGCCCACAATTTCGGACATATTGACACACAGTGCCTGAATTCACTTCCCTGGGCATCTTTTGGTGGTTGTTTCAACAGAAATACATCACCCTCTCTTACATCCATGACCTGAGATTTATGCATAAAATTACCCCAGTGTTGAATGTGTTAGAGCCACTTCTTCCGCTCTGGTGACCGCTTGAGAAAACTCTGGCGACATTGACATTGAGTTTCTCATCTTAAGGTAGCATACACCCAATGAAAAGGCTGAAATCTGAAATGGCTGCTGCAGCAGGTCTGCTCAATGGCGGGTAATGGCCTACCCAGCAGATTTGCTCACAGGGAGGGGACTGCCCAGGTGTCCTCATCAAGACTCGTAATCAACCACAGGTGCAAGGACCGGGGGAGCTGAGGCCATTCTATGCTGGCGCCCACACAGCATAGGCATGTCCAGAATAGTTGCCGGATTCAGTTTAAATTGTTTCCCTTGTGGGACCTGATTTTTTCGGTCCTCACTTCAGGAGAGGTCCCCATGGTGCCAAACCTCATTCTTCAGTTATTGTTTACACATACTGTACCTATTCGTCCCCCATACATTCTGACAGTCTTCTGTAACTAACACATAGGACGTCTGGGCATCTTTTTAATCTAATCATGCATGTCTTATCTCTCCACCTTGCTGTCATGTACACACCTGTGTCTTAGCCTCCATAATGGCAACGTCTCGCTGTTTTCCTCTTCACAGAAAGCGATAAGATACCTGGGAGCTATGGCAGACACACCAGAGGAGGTCTCTCTCTCTCTCTCTCTCTCTCTCTCTCTCTCTCTCGCCCCATTTCTCCATGCGCACACAAACGCAGCTTGTAGGGCCATAAACAGGTTGTCTGCATAGTATCAGAGACCTGACTTTTTCGTGATGCACTGGAGGAGCCTCAGTCTCCGTCTCTCTCTTGTAAATACTCTGCTCATTGTTTATATTGTGTGGCGTGGCTTCAGGTTCCAGGGACCATCACTCTGGGTCTGGGTCAGGTCGCTAGGAACATATCCACACAAAACTTCGAGAAACACACTCTGCAGGCGCGCGCACACACACATACACACACACACACACTAATGCAAACCAGACTCTTTCCCCCTCTGCCTCTAAGAAAGGAGGGAGGGCAGGGAGCCCAGTAGAGAGACCGCACAGCGTTGGATTTGGGCCAAATGGACCAGCGGAGCTTGTTTGGAAAGCTTTCAGTCAGAAAGCCACTTTTTGGCAGGGGCCCTGTGAGTGCTGCTGAGTCCTCTGAAGCTGGCTGGAGCTGCTAAAATAAATAATGGTTTGGGCCAAGGGGGTAAGAGTGGCGTTTCGGGTGGGGTGGAGGGGGGTCCGAGGAAGTGGGGGGGCTTGGCGGGTGGGGGTGGGGCTCTTGATTGGTGGGTGAGGTGGGAGGGAAGAGGTTGTAGAGGCCGCTCCTGTAATTATATCTGTCAGTCGACACCACTTGGGCCACCACCGATCACGTTTCCCCTAGTCTTTTGCTGTCACTACAGTAGGTAGAGAAATAAGGGGGGTGAGCAACAACATATAAGGTTGAATATCTCTGTGCACATTTATTCACAGTTCATGCACATAACTGCATGTGTGTGAACAATTTTGCTATTTTCCTGAAGGGAGCAAGCGTGTGTGTGAGTATGTGTGAGGCAGCGGGCTTTCAGGGAAACAAACCTGGGAGGGCGAGATAAGAACGTGTTTCACACAAGAATATGCTGATCTTTCAGCAGGGGGCAAAGTAGTGTCCCATCTGCAGCCAAGAACAGATTGTTGCACTTTAGCTAAATTCTAAATATGTGAAATTTCACCAAAGGCAACTTGGTTATTTCGCTATGAGAAAAACAAGTAAATTATCCATTGTCTGCTGCATGCGTGGAGTAGGTGTGGTGTGTAATTTGATCTATACTATATACGTTAAAGGATGCTTTCCTAATAGTAGTTTCCGCACTTTGTCTAATTCATTTTTAAACATATTTATGTACTCTATCTGTGGTGTTATGTATTATGCTCTTTGTTAGTTTGTTGACCCATTTGCATCTTTGCATTGCAGAAAAAAATAATCATATTCACTGCATTTAAAAAAAAAAAGGTTAATTTGTTAGCAGACTACTTTCCACTCGACATTGTACAGGGGTGGTACGTTGGCCAAGGACACTCGTCACCCTATTCAATGTACAGAAGATGTATACAGTGTTACGAACGAGTTCTGTTCTTACACTGGCGATGAAATCCAAATTTCAGCGTAAATTGGATTTCATCGTTAAAGTAGAAATTTACATCAACATACTTACTATAAAAAAATTAATTAGATGCCGTTCTTACCATTACTGCTTAGAGGTGGATGGAAGTCAAAGGCTACGTTCACATTGCAGGTCTTAATGCTCAATTCCAATTTTTGGGTGAAATCCGATTTTTTTTGAGTAAGCGTTCACATTACCTATTAATTGTGACCTCAGTCTAGCTGTTGTGTGGAGGTAATGCGTCCCCAAATTGACCCGCATGCGCAGAAGACGATACAACGTCGCTCACAACGCCGTGTTTGCGGAAGTAAATATGTATGGTCCAGCATGTCAGGGCCACGGACTCTTATAAGTTTGTCGTCGGGGCTTATATTTTTACCATCTCATATCTACAGAGGAGGTAGAAATATTATTTTGTGAAAATGATGCGAGCGTGTTCGAGCGCCTCATCTCACGGAGACCTCTCCTTTTTTTTTCCCTAACGATGATGTCACGTCATTGCTGCGCGTAATAAATGAGTCGTCTGCGTAGCTAAGGCCTCGTCCACACGCAAGTCAGTTTCAATGTGTCCTCACAAGTTTCTTACCGTTTAGGCCATTCGTTTCGGTGCTTGAAACCGATCTCGTTTGAAACCGGGCTCCAGAGTGGAAAGATTTCAAAAACGTGCCCCGTACGCGGCCGTCTGGACACCAGATGCAGGATACTCCTCTAGTGATGACGTAATGGTCACATCTCCATGACGACGCATTGTCGCAGATTGATGACGTATGCGCCAATTCTCGCGCGAACCGTCAGTCTGTCAACAACAATGACGGATAGCTGTGTTGTAGTCGTTTTGCGCAGCCGCCTTAGCTTGCTTATGCTTTTGCAGCAAAATATTTTGCTTCTTTATTCCCACGTTCAACAAGCAGTGTTGTACTTGAATCACCCGCCATTGTCACTTCTCCTGTGTTCGTCTTTTTCATGTTGTTTTGATACACGCAAAGCCATGTTTGTTCTGTAGACTGCAATAAAGTTTTTTTTAAATAGTGTCCGTCTTCTTCGCTGGTTCTTCTTCTACGCTTCCCGTTAACTCCCTGTGGCTGCGCTACAGCTCCACTACAGACTTGGCATATACATTACAGCCGTTAAACGTCCTCAGCGTCTTCTTTTGGACACACGCAAGTCTTGAAATGCTTCTGTGTGTACGAGATTTGTTTGAGGGACGAAGCCGGCTCACAAATGTGAAAACACCTGAAAATGGTGGCTTCTGTAAATCAATAGATGCAATGTTTTGAACTTTGTTTTTTGTTTTTAAATGAATGCTTAAATTTAAGTAAACAGCAGCTGATAAAGACGATTTGAAATATATTAGAAAGTGTTGGCACTTTTTCTCTATCAATGTAGTTTGCATGTTTTTTTAGTAGGCTCATAGAAGTGTGATCAACTAAAACATGTATTTGCTTTTAGCAGTTAAAATTAAAAATGTATGGTTTAAATTCTTGCTTTCACACATTAACCTACTGAACACATGTAGTTTTCCAGAGCTTTTAGTTTCTCTCTCCGTCTCACACTTTTCTTCTGCTGCTTTGTAGTCATTGGCCTTGCCCTCTGATCTCAGCCAGGATCAGGTCCAAGGAGCTCACCCTAGAGACACAATTATCACACTGGGCTAAATGTGCCGCCCACAAGCTAGAGTTCCCATCAAAGGCCTTCCATACGCTCTCCTCACTCATTTTCTTCCAGATGCTTCATTCTTTCTGTTCCTATCATCACTATGCCCTATTTTTATACATTGTATTTTATTTTCATCTTTTCACAACTTCCCCTTTCCTCATACTAACAATGCATTGAATGATTGACGTTAAAGAGATGGTAGAATGACTGAAAAATGGCTCAGCACTTCATCGTAGCGTTTCTTGACCAAAACACCCATTAAGTGCTGGTGTCTCCCAGCGGCAATTGGGATATAAAGATGCTCACAACAGTGTTGTCAGTTGAAACGGCTCCAAGCTCGACAGCAGGCAGTCAGCGGCGGTGGTCTGAAGCCGCTCGAAGTGCGTAAGAGGTGTTGATTTAGCTGCAGGAAGGAGGATTAAATGGCTCATTGGTGGGGCTAGGAGCAGAGAAGGTGTGAAGCCGTCAGGCTCCGCATGCCCCCACCCCGCCAACCAGGAGTGAGGGCCATTGGGGCTGAACAAACAAATCACATGGCCATCAAACACTACTTACTACTGCAGCACTGGGACTTCATTTAGACAACATTTTACTGGTCTCTGCTGTGCGCTCAATACACCCGACCAAAGATTGCATGCACACACACACACACACACACACACACACACACACTGACCCTCCCAGTGGCAAGACACTGGTTTTACAAGTCCCCATAGTGTGAGGTCTCCTATTCCCTGGGTAGCTCTAGAACAACACCAGTACGAGCAAAGGGAGAGGTGGGGGTTAGGAACAATTCAACTATTGAACTACTGGTGCTCAGTGTTGTAGGGTTGTCAATAAAGCTCATAAAAACGCTTGTGAAAGTTGTAACTGTTTTGTAAAGGGAAGTTCATGTCAACTCCTTTTAAAGTTATGACCCATTTAAAGAGAAGTGTGCTTTAATGTGATGAGGATGCACCTTGCAGGATGTTCGGATTGAAAACTCTAAATGGTCGTTACTTTTGGAAGATAAAGCTTGCATGCGTACGTGTGTGTGTGTGTGGATGTGTGTGTACAGTATGTGGTTTGGGAGGGTGCACATGGTAGGACAACCTGCCAGTAATGAAACCTTAGGCTGGCATCTTCTCTTTAAAAATGAAACTTTCACTTTCATGTTTTCTCCATTGGCCCCTTGGCGAGCCACTAAATGTCACTCCCTCCTCTTAAAAACAAACAGCCGCATCTCATATTAGCTGCTATTTGAAATGGCTCAGAGCCCTAAGACCAAGTCTCCACAGTGCCTATAAAAGCCTCACATGCACCAATTCCAAAATTAGATGGAAAATATAAGAAGCTGGTTGATCACAGCCACGAGATACTGAATTAATTCTTAAGGAGGGACAAAGAGGGAATTATTTAGCACTACTTTACAGTATCATTTTTATTTATTAATACTGTTAGCTAAGGTAGCAAAATTGAGTTTAATACTGTATGTGTACTGAGTATGTTCATTAAATGACAATAAAGCATGTCTAAGTCAGTCTTCAGGCTCTATTTTCATGACGGGCACAAGTCCAGCATGGTGAGCAGCATCACTCTACACAGAGGCAGGTTAGATAGAGTTTTGGTAATATCACAGATATCCACGAGCTAGCGTACTTTTGGTTTGCACAATTATGGGCATAAACATAGTTGACTTGATTCGCCGTCAATCAAAGTGGATCCTCTCATTCCCTTTAAACCCGATCGGTAGTGCGGCCAACAGCAACCCCCACCCCCACCCTATGTATACAATATATATATATATATATACAGACGCTCCCCTACTTACGAACATTCGAGTTGCGAACAACGGTACATACGAACATTTCTGCGCGTACAGTATGTCGAAAAATGTTTGGAAAGAAATGCTGTAAGTTAGATTTTGTATTGCGCGTAGTGCTTATTTCCGCCGCTAATACCGATGATTGGCGCTGTGAGACGACGAAGAATCTCTCATGATATAAAATCCTCCTCTTCCTCCTCCTCCATCATCTCCTTAAGCATCGAGTACATCTTCCAAAAGTAAGTTAAACTTCATTTTATTTATCTTATTACGTGCATGTACATACTGTGTGTGTGTGTGTCTCGCTCTCTCTCTCTAACATACGTAGTACAGTACAGTACTGTACGTATTCTCTCCATTTTATTAAGTTTTTTTCAGTACAAACCAATGCAGGTTACTTGTACAAGCCTTAAACATACTTATATAAACCTTCAATATACTTATATAGGCTTTAAACATAAATTATAATACAAAATATAGCACTGAAGCAACTTACGAACAAATTCACCTTACGAACGATCGTCCGGAACGTAACTCGTTCGTAAGGTGGGGAGCGTCTGTATATATATATATATATATATATATATATATATATATATATATATATATATATATATATATATATATATATATATATATATACATATGTATATATATACACATATATACATATACGTATATATATATGTATATATGTATACATATATATATATATATGTATATATATATACATATGTATATATGTATATATATATATATATGTATATATATATGTATATATATATGTATATATATATATGTATATATATATATACGTATATATATATATGTATATATATATATATGTATATATATATATATGTATATATATATACTAACTAAAATACCACACATTCACTAATATATATATATATTTTTTATCATTTTAACAAAAAACAAGTTGCAAACTGAATAAAAGCACATTTGTAAGTACATCATACAAATATATCATATACACATATATACATATACGTATATATATATGTATATATGTATACATATATATATATATATGTATATATATATACATATGTATATATGTATATATATATATATATATATATATATATATATATATATATGTATATGTATATATATATGTATATATATATATGTATATATATATATACGTATATATATATATGTATATATATATATGTATATATATATACTAACTAAAATACCACACATTCACTAATATATATATATATTTTTAATCATTTTAACAAAAAACAAGTTGCAAACTGAATAAAAGCACATTTGTAAGTACATCATACAAAGGTCAATACAAAGAGAGTCTTGGAGCACGTTCTTGCTGAATTTTCTGATTTCTCATGCATGATTACAAAGGAACTTTTCGTGTGGCAATTTTTTTTTTCTTGAAAATTTGCCGCTGTTTCCAAATTGTATGACCTTTAGGGCAATCAATTGAATACTTAAGTAGAGTGCCACCATACAGCATTGTGTGAGGGAGGTACACAGACTTCCCTACTTTGCCAGATAATGCATAAGATTCTTTCCTTTGCACCTCTTTGCAAGTTAGAAGAGCTTAAACAGTGGTGAATTGTTGCTACGGCATTATATGTTTCGACCATATCAGATAAAAACACAACAAAGATTTCAGTTTGATAGTTTAATAGAGCATAAGATTACTGTTGAAGGCTACATAAAGCACTAGCGAAAGTTCTGTCCTTAGTGGCGTATCCGTCATAACATAATCACAAAGAGCTTTGATGAGCTCCAGTGCCCTTGGATTGTGAACACGTGTCATTACACTCTCTGTCCCATCACACACACGTCATTACATTGATATTAAAAAGCCTTAATGCCTCTTTAGTTTCGGAAAACTGTATTTTGGTCCCCATTTCTGGTATATCTGTCTTGTGTTTGATGGATTTTGCCTTTTTACACAATGTAGGTTCTTGGATGTCACAGAACCACAAGCTATGTAATGTTTTGACAGAGCTTGACCTACACAACTATTTGATTCCAATGAATGAAATGTTGTCATTATGTTTAGTTTTCTATACATTGCGGCGATGGAGCTTTGCCATGTGTGATGATTTCATCTGGGTAATCTTGGAGCCCGTGTGACACTTGTAGATTTTGCTACTCATAATTACATCAGGTATGAAGTTTAGATCTGTATGTTCCAGGGAGTCGGGGGCTAATTAAAGAAGTGTTTGATGTAAAGGAGTCAGGCTTTTGGCTGTAACTCATAACAGGCATGATTGAATAGAGCACAGAATACTGTTTTTACGAGGGAAACCTCAACCATCTGCAGTTGTGGCAGGCCACAATTCTCACAATACCGAGCGGCCCACATGAGAGCAAAGAGAGAGGGATTGCTTACATTTGGTTAGTGCGCCATTACAAGATTTTTGTTGGAATTCAAACAGAATGCATTAGTGTGAGCTTTAGAAAACATATGGATTTTGTATGTGTGTGTTTGTGTTTTATGTCTAAAGCTTCTATTCAATGTGCTTTGAAATGTGAAATTATTGCAACACATATTTTGGGTCAAAATTGAACATGGATTTGTTCTTTAAAAAAAAAAGAAGTCCCAGTTAGTCTATAAATAACGGTGTTTTTTCAAGATTGCCTTGTAAATATCTGACATGTTTATTTGGTAGAAGTAACAATCAGAGAGCTGGCAGGTGGCAGAGAAAACTTGGTCTCATTCACCTACAGATCCAAATCTGCACTTTTTGTTTTCTTGCATGTAGTACATCTGAGTAGGAAAATGTTTTTGTTTTCTATCACTATACTATTGTATAAATTAGTAGGACCTAACCCTTATAAAAGGAATGCTCACTGGATTAGAACAACTGAACTCTTTAACTTTTGCGTTTTCATTTTAATTAGAGCTCTTAAACGATTATTTATTAAAATCAGAGTAATCACATCTTAGAATTTTGATTAATTACGATTAATCACTTAAAAAGGTTCTTTTATCAACATGTTTTTTGCCCGCCAAATTTGAACAGCATGTGTTATATGTTAATTATTTTTACATCTAATGTTATGAGGACATCTTCAACATCTTTTTGATCAGCATTTTTGAGCACACGCTCTTATCCCCCTTCTTTTTCTAATCAATTGTTTACTTCAATAATTCAAAATGAAAAAAAAAAATACCCCAATATATTTACATGAACAAATACTCTGAATGTCTTACGCAAAAACATTTAAAATTATTTTCTTTTTTTTTTCTTAAGAGCTCAGTATTGTTCATTCGGTAATTTTACCGATTTGACATCATCATCATTGCTCTTTTTTTATTTTTATTTTTATTTTTTATTTTGTATGTGGGTGAGGATGTGCATGTGCGTGTGAGTGTGTGTGTGTGTGTGTGTGTACTCATTAGTTCACCTAAAACCTATTAAAAATCCCATAACGTTCCCCTAAACCAAATACTTCAGAATCCAGCTAGAGTTGTGAGGTTATCAGGAGACCAGAGGAAGGATCAAAGAAAAGAAAGGAAAGTGAAATCCAGCACCGACCAGACATTACCTACTACCCACCGGGTTACCAACCAGAGTTTTTCAGCAACCCCAGAAACATCTAAATTCCAACAAATTAGGGAGACCTCAAGAGACCAAAGGAGAGACTGAGGAAAGGAAGGAAGGATAGATGAAGCAGAGTGAGATCCACAGACATCAGCCTCCACCGATTAAACGACCAGGGGAGGAAGCAGATTGTGTTTGAATTTCGATAGATGCTAGTGTGGTGGATCTGGCATGCATGAAAACCTCCACCAAAGAGGGAAGCCAACGACCCCGGCCAGGACAAGTACAACACCTCAGGGCCCCCCAGGCCACGACAGCGCCAAGGGACAACCCCCAGGCTCCTCTTTTCACTACATTTTTTAACCAGGAAAATCCCATTGAGATCCGCAGATCTCTCTTTCATAATATTTAAGTGAGTTTGCTTTTTCTTTGACAAATGATAATTAAAATATTTTTGTATCGCCTGTCAAGATTTGTGTGTTTTGGGTTCATTGTGTGATGATTTTGTCAGTTACTATGCAGTTGCTATGGTCCTTCATTTGTCACATTTAGGTACTGTATTTAAGTGCTGTATTCGTCACGCTTATTTTGCCATATAATAGGCCTTTATTCTATCAAATAGAATCGAGCATGGTTCTAGATGGAGTTACTGAGCGACACTTTTGTTAGTACGTCGATGTTTCTCTGCTTTCAGCTCAGATTCTTTGTCAAGGTTTCTCCATCACGTTTTCTTCGAGGTCATCTAAATCCAGGCCTCTCTGTTATTTCGTATTTTTGTCTTCTATGTCTTATCAGCGTTTGGGTCTAAATTCCGTACCTCACGTGCCAAGATCTTCAATCAGATGTAATGCTATTTTTCTTAGCCCTGTAATGATAACCACCACCATACGCTGTATTTCAAGATATGACTACATAAAACTAGTCCTGAGAGTCAGCAAAGTGGCATCACAGCATTGTATAATGAAGTGATGCCACACCTAAATGGGACGGAAACTTGCATGGTTGGGCACGATTCAAATGGCCTAGTGTGAGTGCACCCTTACTTAAAAAGGTTAAGCACTGTTTGCATTTTTAATATCCCACATATCAAGGCAGAGCAAGATCCACCTGAATGCTACAAAAATTACTATCAGGGCTCAAGGTGTTTGTCAAATCTGTGTCTCTATTGGGACACAGTCTGACATCTGTAATGCATTTTTTCAGTTCTTTTTGCATGATTAAGCAAACTTGGCATGCAGGTGCTGCCCAGTGGACTGCACCAGTACAACAATATTCCCAGAACAAATTAAAGTAGCTGTCGTATGGATCGGTCTCGCCCTGTCTTTCTTGCTCGCTTGCGCACACACGCATCAACAAACACAAATCAAGCAAGTTGGTTCTACCATGTTGCTAAAATTGAGGCAGTGCAGCAAATTCTCTAACCCAAATCACTCAAATCCTGCTCTAAGACTAATGAAGGGGCCTTAAGTGACATCATTAATGTGCTAACTAGTTTTGGTCCTCTGCAGTCTCATGACTTATTCAGTTGGACCGAGGGAAACACACAGACAGTCATAGTCAGACAGAGGTGAAACACACTTCACACTCTCAATTACGCAGTGGAGCTCATCACTTGGCAATCTGTCCCGATCGTTTTAATTGGCTTGTAATATTGCCTCTGATCTCGTCGCCCAATTAACAGGCCAGTCTGGCAGTCGGGCTTGGAGGCCCGATGAGCATGTGATGCCTCCCTGTCCCTGCCATATGGTACGGCACCCACTTAGAGGCCTTACTGTGCCCCCAACATAGCTTTATGTTCCTGAATGTGTGTGTATGATGGGGGAAATCACAAGTTTAATTTTACATGGTGGGTGATGCAGTTCATGGATAATATACTTTATTTCATGATATAGAATAAATCCTTTTACAATATTCACAAATAGTTTTTGCTGAATACTGGAAGAATATAATCTATCTAGAATATAATCAAACTATAATATAATATAATGTCTAAAATGTATTTGGAATCTGAAGGAAACAAACTCCCAAGTTGATTGCCCAAAAGTTGTGTTGTTTTATAGGCTATATAAAGCCACGTGCTCGCAACGTTTAACGTATCAATTGATTGTTTTTTTTAATGCGAGAGCCCACACAATATTTCCACTGACAATCTTGAGCGACCTCTCAGGATATCCAGACTGCCAGAAAATACAAAGACGAAAGTAGTTGTAGTAGAAGAAGAAATAGAAGAAGCTAGGCTAACAATTAGCTAATCGGGTAACTGCATTGTGCTGAGAAACAGTTCTCCTTGTCATTTTTAATGTGTTGAATGACTTTGAATTGAACATGTCATACAAACACTCAATGCTAACAGTTGCTCCTTTGTGCTAGAGAAAATGGATCGACATTGTTATTACTGTAATCCTTGTGATTATCATGGGAAGAATACCCAAATTATTGAATTCACGAGTAAAAAAAAAAAGTTTTTACAGGTATGTAGTCACATAAATATTTGATAGGCCTACTATACATCCTCCCAACTCTCACTTGAGTTCAGGTCAGTTTAAAATTCATCGCCATCCTGTAGTCAAAGCTGTCCCTCCACTAGAGAGAGGAGAGCAGCAGGAGCACATAATCTCTTTTCATTCCTCCCTTTTTTCCCACAGGACGAGGTGCTATAACTCTGAGAACATCCGGCAAGTCAGATCACTGCAAATCTTTCGATTTCACAGTTTAAAGGTGTTAAACTTGTTACTACTTTGCCATTTGACCGGAGTAAAAACTAGAACGTACTTGGCTCATGGGCTAGTGTCAGGCCAACATCCTTGGATGCTGAATGCTTGGCGTGTCTCAAGTGATGGCACAGCATGCAGGCTTGCCCAGAAACAGAGCAGCTCCACAACAGAAAGAGACAAGAAGATCATTGGAAGTGACAAATGACAAATGCTGGGATACATTTCCACCACAGAAAGAAACGAGACAAGGACAGGACTGAGTGAGGAGAGAGAGCCTGTCTGGCCCTTTTTTTTTGCTGTCTACAGCTTTTTTCTTTTTTTTTGTGTGTGGCTTTATTAAAGTGACTATGGGGCCATCTCAATGCTGCTATTTCCCCATTAACAGAGACCCACATCTGTTTCTCTCATTCCAGTCATGTTTTAAGGTCCCATAAGGTGCAGTTAAATTAGAGCCAGCACAGGTTTATGAATGTAAAAGCCCGCAATAATCTGGAAGTGACATGACCCCTAATCTTCTTGCGCTTGTCAGCATGGTGAGTAGCGCTAACTAGCGCTTTTGCGGCATCAACATGTGGTTTTGCCGCCAGACTTTCAAGCTGTAGGTGTAGACAAAAGAGATTTTATGGGGGAACAGTTGTGATTTTTTTCCTTCGCATGGTTATATCACATAGGTGAATAATGATGAAAAACATGGTCTGTATAAGGAATATACAGTTACACGCGATATGAACAAACAGCTCAAGACAGGCCTTATTTATAGTTATACAACAAAAGCAAAGTACTTATTAAGTCGACGCCTTCTTAAAATCAAAGTCCTTATTTCAGATTTTTTTCAGGAAACACAAAAAATGTAACCATTTGCATCATGATGGGATAATTTAGAGGATTTTTTTTGTTGTTGCAAAAAACATGACAGGCAATTATTTTAAGAGGGTGACAAAGTGATTCTTTGACCTTATTTATTGCAGCTATGGTTTGGGATACCTTTGATTTAATGTGTTCTAACATCAACTATATTACTATAACTAAAAAGCATACATTTAAATTTGCTAATACTTAAAAACGATTAGCATTGAACCACTTCCTAATATTCTGAAGCGCATTCTCTACAACCTTTAGTACATTGTTTATATTTTTCCCAGTGTAAAGTACAGTAGTATTATCCGCAAATGAGATACATTTCAACAAATCAGAAACAGTTACAATGGAGTTTCTGAACGTACTGGTCCGAGGCCCGATCCTTGAGATACTCCACAAGCTACATTACAATATTTGGATTGTTTGTTGTGGATTTGAACAAATTGCCTTCTGTCTTACACTGTATTCATACAATTTATGCAATAATATTCCCAGGTCTAGGGTAGTAAACACCTTTTGAAGTTCCACAAAAACACAGACTAAAACATGTTTCAACGCCATATTTTCTGTATACAGCCCCACTCATATAATATACAAAATACAATGTAATTTTTCTTTTTTTTCTCTTTTTTTTTCTGGAGAGCTCAGTATTGTTCATTTGGTAATTTTACTGATTTGACATGTCATCATCATTGCTCTCTCTTTTTTAATTTTTTTTAATTAAATTTTATTTTTTTGAACTTTTTTATTTTGTATGTGGGTGAGTATGTGTATCTGTGCATGTGCAAAATACAATGTAATTTAACAACCGTGTAAGCAATCAATATTCCAGATAAAGTGTTACTGTATATTTTCTCAAAATGTTAACATGAGTGTTTTGTGATAATAACAAGTATAATTCAAGCCAATGGTAATAAAACTGAGCGGTAAAAACCATGACTGTCTCGTTAATGCCGAGGAGGGTGCTCCAAACAAGTCTGCCTAATGCAATTTATTTAATTGGTTGTGGCGTAAAGTGAAAAATTGCTACCTTGGATTAAAAGCAAAAAAATGGACGTTGAAGAGGAAGTAATTAATTCTACCACAAACCATGATGCAAATTATATGAAAATGTTTATATGTTTTCAGTCTTTCCATCCATGCGGTCCTCCAATCATGCCATAACATGTACTTCTCGGGGTCAACCGCCATATCTGATTGATGGCAACAAAGCAAAGACGATCTGTGTAATGTAATGATTGTTTAAGAATGTGCACTGTAGATCGCTATACCACATCATTAATGCAATGTATAATTTGTTGACTGATCACTTACTGAAGTCAGTCTGCTGAGCCTTCCAGTCACAACAACATCAGTAGTATCAACGTATTATGAGGATTTGCTTGGAGGTGCATGTATTTATTCTTGACATTTGAGTATTTTTTATTTAATCCAGGAACATATGCACATGAACTCTGCATATTTCAGTGAAATCGTGTTAATGCATGCCCTTTTCTATAACCTTGATTACTTGGTTGCGGACATTGATTTCTGCCTGGGGCCATACTACTGAAAGTGGAGCAGCATAGCTCAGCGGATATAATGAACTTAAAAGAATGCTAGCTATTGCTGCAACCTTTGACATTTTGACATTATCAAATGCCTTGTTTAAATCGTACATATGGAACAAAACACCGTGTGATATGCATATTATTTGAATGCCATTTCAATAACAAGTGGGATGTTTCATTCTCACTTTTTGATCACAATTAACATACCAAAGTTTGGTGTCACATTTTAAAGCTGATTATGTCAGTGTCAATTGCTGATGGATAATTTATTGAAAGTGAAAATTATGAATATTTCCTTTTTTGTGCGGTTTAAAGGTGAAGTCACCCTCCCCAAAGTTGTAGCGCAGTGCCACCGAATAGCGAATGCAACGTGTGTTATACGCTTCACGTTGGTTTCTCTGAACAATTAAATAAGGTGGATGGAATGTGATTTATGTTGTGATGGAAATATTAAATAACAAAAGCGCTAGCCTCGGCAGTTGAGGTGGATGCTGAAGAAGTACTATACATCATTCTGTACTCTGCAGGAAGCTCCTTCTAGTTCACAACACCTGTTATTTGTTGTTGAACACCTTTGTAGATCGGTGTCATTAACAGGCACAGCACCTTTCCAAGCCTTTCTCCATAGAACATGAGAATTGCAAACTGAGCACACGACATTACATAGAACCGTACGTTAGAACAAGATAAAAGGAAAAGAAAACAAAAAGGAGGTCGAATCAGAAAATAAATTCTTGAAATTATCAAATACCAACGAGGCTTGTTTTGTTTTAACCCTCCTCAATGTCTCTTCAAAACGTTAGTTTTCCTTGAAAAAGTTTTTTAAAAAGTAAAAACAAAAACAAAACAAAGGTCGACATTTAAATCACGGTTGATTTGAGGACGTTGTACATGCACAACCCGTCTGTACATCGGCCTTCGTTCAGAGGCAATGCGTTTCCGATGGAGTTGTGTTGTTGATGTTGTTTATATTCAAATGTTTTACATGTTTTGTATACTGTTTTGTTTAAATTAACTTAATAGTTAGTTTATAAAATTGTTTATTTGTTTTAAAAAATGATTTGCTTAAAAAAAGCTCTAAGTCACGTGTTTTCGGTAGAGGTCACGTGTTTCAGGTGGAGCTCCACTTGCCCAGCGTTTACAGCTAGACCCTTATGAAATCCAGCCATTTTTATCCATCTCAGGCAGCGGCCATTTCGTCACTTGCTGTCGACCGAAGATGACATCAATGTTGCTCAGGTCTCAGGTAACACCCAATCACAGCTCACCATCAAAATTTGGTCATTGCCCGAGCCCTGAGCAACTGTGATGTCATCTTCAGTCGACAGCAAGTGGCAAAATGGCCGCCCCGTGAGATGGATTTTGCTTCATAAGTCATATTCCACAAATGTAATATTAATCGGAATGTCATGTTTAGACTAGTGAGGTCACATGTAAAATATTATTGTCAAGAATTTTTTTACATTTACTTCTTCAAGGTTTTGCAGGGGGTGATGACCATGAACTTCCTACCCAATAATTGCTCTAAACTGCAACCCTTCAAAAAAGCAGAAGGCACCCTGAGGTGGTTGCTGTACTCTCTGCTCTGAAGCAGGTAAGGAGAGAATCTCACTGACCCTCTATGATGCTTGAGTGTGCGTGTTTATCTCAAGGACCTTAGTAGGTTTCATTTTCCCGAACTTGTTTTCACTCCCCGCACTCCTCCATGGACGTGAACATGTTTTCACTCTCCGTCTTTACCCTTTTCATCATTCCCCTCTTTAGTCTCTCGAAGCCCACCTCCCTTTGTCACCTTTCGCTCCATACGCTACCCCCATCCAGCGACCCCCGTCCCCCCCCGCTCCCCGCTCCCGTCCTTCTCCCTCAGTCTGGAGAGGAAACGGTGGCCATTAAATGTGTCTGCTGGGGTCTGGGGGTCTGGAGAACAACCGTCACATTGTGTGACCCCGCCTTGGACCCCAGACGGACTAATGAATAAGGGTAGCGCTGCCCCCCACCTTTTTTTCCCCTCCATCCCCCTTCATGCCAGACCTCTAGTAGGTAATTCCCCCACTTCTTTCACAGGATCCCAGACATCTCCCGCGGCCTTTGACTGAGGGCTTATCTTTTGAGAGGGAAATGTGTGTCATTTGGGGTTTAAGGAAAAAGCAAAACAAAAACATTGCAACTAACGTGAGTTCAACCCCCTTTTCTTAACCTCACTACTTCTCTTCCAAAACTTCCAGGGTGCACAGGACGCAGGATTAAGGAAATAGTTTGAGACATCCCGAGTCTCTCCAATTATATTAAGGAATATGTAAATTGGGGAAGAGACAGTAGCGGGATTATTTTCAACTGGCAGCACTCACGGTGCAAAGTGGACGAAAGGGTCGGCGGAAAACAGGATTATTCTAATACAGCGTGGACAATGGTGTACTGGGACGGCTTCACAACGATATACAAAAGAACTGTGCAAAATATGCAAAACATGCTAAAAATGCATCTAAAATACCAAATCAGAATACAAGGGGGAAGATGCAGTTTTCAAGACCAAAACATCTGATCACGCACTGACAACGCTGAAACTGAAAATGTCCCATCTCATTGTTCAGGGACACCCACGCTCGTAGCAGAGCTTTAAATAACCACGTATCCCTCGGAGATTCTAACAATGGTGACATGCATGAGCTCAGTGCATACCAAACATGTCGCCGCTCCTCTTCTGCCTCATCCTCGCTCATCCATGTCCTTTCCTTCATCTTTTTTCTTTTTTTTTTGTCATGTTTGACTTACATGGTGCCTGCCCACAGCACATGTGGGCACCTTTTCACAACACTCAGCAATTCGAAGCCGTCTCATTATGAGCATTCCTCCAGTAGCTGAACGTGCTTACAGCTTAATGTATTCTGCATGCAGCAAGACTGACTGCCGCTATCAAAGGACTTGCCTGAGCGGTTGTAATAACTGGAAAATTATTTCTGATAGCCTGAAACAATCTTCCAAATCATCACAGAACTTTATTAAAATAATATCAAATCAAATTAGCCAGTGTCCCCCTGTAATAAATTAAGTAAAGGGTTATGCCAGCATTAATCCCATCATGCTCGGAGGCACAGGGGCGGCGGGAGCGTTTAATAAACCAGTCAGTCCCTTCGAGCAGAGGGGCAAGCTATAGCACCATCCGCCCTGATGCCCGCACTGGAACAGGGAAACACATCAAAAGACTTCCTCTCGCTTTGCTTTCTCTCAGCCCTTCAACCCTCCAGCTCCCTTTATTCTCTCCATACCACATATCCCATCTCCCTCGTTTTATTTCTTATTCTCCCTCAAACTATCACCAACCAGCCCTGTGTCTTTCTAAATAATCTGTCGCTTCCCCCTCCCTCCTTTTGCCTGTGGGTGAGATTATTCATAAGGGGGTGAATCTTAGTGGAATCTCAGAAGGCTGCTGATAAGTGATGAAGCCCTTTGGGATGGCTTGGCCTGTCCTCCCAGCGCAGTCTCTCCCTCCAGATGGGGGAAGAGGACTAAATCAAATAAGCTCTTAAACCATGGGAAGGTAAAAATATATATATATATTTGGCATGTAACTGTACAAAAAATGCCCATTAGTTCAAATTCAGTAAACTTGACTTTTACACCTGCTTTTCCTGGCTTGGGGCATTGGCTTAAATGCAGAAGGGGCCAAGTTTCCAAGGCCTTTACTTGTACACAGTGAATAATAATAATAATTATTATAATAATAATAATAATAATAATAACCCTTTATTATATAAAATGTATTATATTATTATATACTACTACTACAAATCATTATTAATATTATCATTAATAATAATAATAATTAGTAATTATTATTATTACTAATAATAATCCTTTATTAGTATATAATAATAAAAATTATTATTATTATGATTATTCACTGTGTACACGTAAAGGCCTTAGAAACTTGGCCCCCTAATAAATTATTATATACTAATATTAAATTATTATTATTCATGCAGCAACAACAACAACAATAATAATAATATTAATATATAATAATCTCCAGGAAAAATAAAATAAAAAATAATAATAATAAATTATTATAATAATAAATTATAAATTATAATAATAATAAATTATAAATAATAATAATAATAAATTATTATAATAATAAATCCATCCATCCATCCATCCATTTTCTTGGCCGCTTTTCCTCACTAGGGTCGCGGGGTGCTGGAGCCTATCCCAGCTGGCTTCGGGCAGTAGGCGGGGTACACCCTGAACTGGTTGCCAGCCAATCGCAGGGCACACAGAGACGAACAACCACACTCACATTCACACCTAGGGACAATTTGGAGAGTTCAATTAACCTGCCATGCATGTTTTTGGAATGTGGGAGGAAACCGGAGTACCCGGTGAAAACCCACGCAAGCACAGGGAGAACATGCAAACTCCACCCAGGAAGGCCGAAGCCCGGACTCGATCTCACGTCCTCTGCACTGGGAGGCGGACGTGCTAACCAGTCAGCCACCGTGCTGCCTATAATAATAAATTATTATTATTATTGTTATTATTATTATTATTATTAATAATTTTGTTGTTGTTGTTGCGTGAATAATAATTTCCTCCCACATAAAAAAACAACAAAACATGCGAGGTCAAATGAAGGCAGTAAACTATCCACGGGTATGAACTGACCGGTAAACAGTCCGGGACACAGATGACTGGAAGTCTAATAGCTATAAAATTGTTGTCTGCACAAAAAATGGAAGATAATATTTAATATTGCACCGGAAACGGCTGACTGGTTAGCACGTCCGCCTCCCAGTGCAGAGGACGTGAGATCGAGTCCAGGCTTCGGCCTTCCTGGGTGGAGATTGCATGTTCTCCCCGTGCTTGCGTGGGTTTTCTCCAGGTGCTCGGGTTTCCTCCAACATTCCAAAGACATGCATGTCAGGTTAATTGAACTCTCCAAGTCACTTGTCTAAACACATTCTGATTAATATTACATTTATGGAATATAAATATCAAACGTAAATATTCAATATACGATATGCATAATATACTTCAACCTTATTTCTGGTTCTGGTTCCGAAACTGTTTAGCTGCATTATTGTGTATAAGTTTCTCATAGACACCTTATGTGCCCAAAGTTGGACACTCTCGGCTCCCCTGCCAGACTTCTGTGAAAAGTGTACCCGATCACCAAGCACTTAATTCCAGTGTTTCACAATTATGTAAATGTTATCATGTCAATCTTAGGTTTGCAATTAGCATGGCTTATCTTTCTTCTGTTAATTACTCCTTGTCATCCTTTCCTGAGAATGATACTTGTCAGTTGTCAGTTTATCTTATATTGCGATAATGACTGACTCAGAGACAACTACGCAACGTGTTTAGCTAGCTAGCTAGCTGGTGTGGCGTAAAATAGCACCGAGCTTGCCTTGATTTTACCCGAACATTGGAAAGCAGCAAAGATGGGTACTTGTCGAGCCTAGGTGACATAAGTGTGTGTCAACGCACATGCTTTTTTGTTGTTGTCTGAAGTTAAATTATCGGAAAAACTTAAAATATTAATTTTGACTCGCAAACTGCGATGCCTAATGCGCTTATGTCGGGCCTTGCTTTTAAAACCCCATACTGTAAATAACATACATCATGGCATTTTGATTGCAACATGCTTCATCTCTCCACATCGTAAACTCCTCACTCTTGAACTGTTCACCCACAACAGCCACCACCTCTACTCCCCATGAATGGTTTTGGACAGCATTCATGGGTCCTGTTGCTGCACAGCGCAGGTCTCGGTGCGGGTCAGCGTTGTAGTGTGCAGGTGGAGATGAGATAGGATCGTCATGTAGGAGGGCACGGATCGTAAGACAAAGTGAACGTTTGATGTTGGGCAATGTCCGTGCAGCAGGCCCAAAGGCTATTCAAATTCTTCGCCTGCCTCCGAATATGTTAAGACATGCCTTGATATCGCTGCATCTTCAGAGTTTGTCAGTACGTAGTCTATGCGTGAATGCTTTGACGGGCATCACTGATAACCTCCACTCCCCCACTCTTGCACTTGAGTGTGTGAGAAAGTGTGGGTGAGAGAGGGAGGGGGTCACCACGCAGTCTTCCCCTCCGGAGGGCTTGTCCTGTGCCATCTGGCACCTCAGATGCATGGGCACGTCAGGAGGAGGGGGCTTTTGTGTGTGTTGTTGCATGTATTTTTACTGGGGAGGGGATTTTTATACAACTTTTACAACATTGACAAAAATATTGGTACAGATGGATGTTATACAAGTAACCACAAGCGAAAATGAAAGAATATATGTTGGATCACCCCTTTCTAAAAGCTTTCATTCTTCTGGGAAGACTTTTGACAAGATTTTGGAGTATGTATGCGGAAAGTTTTGTTTGGTTAGAGGTCTCTGACGTAGGCTCAGGGTCTCTCTTCTAATTCATCCCAAAGGTTTTTGAGGAGGCTGAGGGCTCTCACACACAAACTCATGCTAATCATGGCACTACTTGTCCTGTAGGCCGGGAGTCTGGTCCACTCCTCATGTTTTTTGTTACCTCTTTTTAATTTTTTTATATGTTTTCCTGTTATCTCATACCTTGGGCCATCACAAGTTGATAGGGACCACCCCGAACTCGGGGACGTTTGGTCACAGGGGTCAAAAAACACCCCTTTTGGTAAAGCTTCTGGTGAAATTGTGTAATTGCAAATGTTAGGTACAGCAACTGCATAAATGGACAGAAAACTCTAACATTTTGCATGGTGTATCCTGAGACATGGAGGAACTAGCGGGGAAATAATTATGGGCTTCCTGCATTTCAATTCTCAAATATCACCCTCAACATACCCTAAAAGATCAAAAAATGTCTCTTTGCCGACAATTTACCATCAAAAGTGATCCATTTCAAACATTTTAATATACATCTCACTGCCTTAAATGTATTTTAAAAATATCCCACATTTGTAACCTTCAACTTAAGTCCAAGATGAGCTTTCTATCTGAAAGTATTAGAGCAAAAATACTCCACTGTACCCTAAATTGAAAAAAAGAAAAGAAAATTCCACAGTTACCATTACAAATCGGATTAAGCAATTTCTCTGCATCTAAATAAAATCCAAAACAATATTTGGAGAATGGGCTATGTATGTAGTATTATACTATCTAAAGTGAATTAAATAAAAGTGAATAATGTTATGTCTCCAGGTGGACCAGGGTATCAACAGCCAACATTAAAGATGATCACACAAAATCCGCGAACCAAATATGAGATTTAATATAGAATAAGATCCTGAGATCCTAACAAGGAATAAAAATGACTTGTGAACATTTCTTAACAATAGATTAACATTCTCTGTAACCAAATGGAGAAATAGTAAAGGTCAACTTAACCATAAAATTGAACTGCTGTATGATAAAATATAACTGGATTTTAATCATCCTCTTCTTTCTCTTCCTGACCATCATCCATATTTGTATGGATTTCATCCAGTCATCTTTATCTGTTTCCTCTTCTGTCAAGACATCGACAAGGGCTTTGGGCAGTGGTGTCAAAGTCCGGTCGTCGAGGGCCTGAATCCTGCATGGTTTAGAGGTTTCCCACGTTCAACACAGCTAATTCATATTTAAGCTCATCAGCAGGCTCTGCAGGGGCTTGATGATGATTCTGATAATTGAATCAGGTGTGTTGGGAGTAGAGAAACCTCAAAAACATGCAGGATTCAGGCCCTTGAGGACCGGACTCTGACACCTATGGCTTTGGGGATGACGCCACCCTCAAACAATAGTGCATAGGTGTCAAACTCCAGTCCTCGAGGACCGCAGTCCTGCAGGTTTTTCCCTCTTCCAACACAAGCTGATTCCAATCAGCAGGACTATCAGGCTTATGCAAAGCTTGTTGATGAGCTGATAATATATCAGCTGTGTTGGAGAACGGAAACATCCAAAACCTGCAGGACTGAGGCCCTCCACGACCAGAGTTTGACAACTATGCAATAGTGGTTCTCTATGGATAGTGTGCATGAGCTTTCTTCCAGACACTTACCTGGTCATTGACTCTTGGAAGGTGCTCTCTGTTGACCTGTCCACCTCCCCACCTTGCAAGAGAGTCCTCTTCCAGCACATAAGTCTTGGGGTAGGTATTCAGTTTTGTACATCGGAAGGCTGAAATGTTTGCCCATTCCTCCTTGCGATACAGTTTCAGCTCAGCTAGGATAGATGGAGAGCGTTTGTAATCTTTAGTCAGCATTACGAAGACTAAAAAACACACCCGGCTTTGAACATCACAGAGTACTGTTCAATCAATCATCCATAAGTGGATGGAGTACCAAACAACCACAAATCTACCAAGACAAGGCCGTCCCTCCAAAGTTCCTGAACAAAGAAGGATGACACTCATCAGAGAAATACCCAAGAGGCCTTTGATCACTCTAAATCAGGGGTGGGCAATCTTGGTCCTCGAGGTCTGGAGGCCCGGAGTCCTGCAGGCTTTGGATGTTTCCCTCATCCAACACAGCTGATATCTGATCACCTCATCAGCAAGCCCTGATAACTATCCTGTTTATTGAAATCATCTTGTGTTGGAAGAGGGAGACCTCCAAAACCTGCAGGACTCCGGCCCTTGAGGACCGAGTTTGCCCACCTCTGCTCTAAATGAACTGCAAAGATCCACAGCAGAAGTAGAGGAATCTGTCCATAGAACAACCATCAGCCGAGTACTGCACAAATCTGGCCTGTATGGAAGGGTGGCAAGATGAAAGCCATTTCTAAAAGCCAGCCACAAGAAGTCACATCTACAGTTTGCCAGGAGCCATGTAGGAGACACCGTTGACAAGTCAAAGAAGGTGCTCTGGTCAGATGAGACCAAAATTTAACTTTTTGCTCTACATTTCAAACTCTATGTTTGGTGTACGAACAACACTGCTCATCAGTCTCAATACACCATTCGCACCCTCAAACATGGCGGTGGGAGCATCATGCTTTGGTGGTGCTTTTCTTCTGCAGGAACAGGGAAAAAAAGTGCGAGTAGAAGGGAAGATGGTTGGTGCCAAATACTGGCCGAACCTGTTGGGATCTGCAATAATAATAATAATAATGATAATAATGGATCAGATTTATATAGCGCTTTTTTTGACACTCAAAGGACGCTTCATAGTGGATACATTATTTGTGCGCTCATACATTCACACCCTGGTGGCGGTAAGCTACTTAAGTAGCCACAGTTGCCCTGGGGCAGGCTGGCGGAAGCATGGCTGCCAGTGCGGCCCTTCCGACCACCACCAAACATTCACACCTTTCAGACACCAGTAAGTATGTGTGTGAAGTGTCTTGCCCAAGAACACAACGACACATGACTTGGGGAGAGCGGGGATCGAACAGCCAACCTTACGGTTACTGGACGACCGGCTCTTCCGCCTACAGCTAAAGCGACAATGGAATGGTTAAAAAAAAAAATAAATACTTTCCAAAAACCTAACTTAAATCCAATAGAACATCCGTGGAGAGATCTTAAGATTGAGGTTCACAAACACTCTCCATTTAAGCTAGCTGAGCTGTAGATGTTTTGCAAGAAGGAATTGGCAAACATTTCAGACTCCTGATGTGCAAAACTGATCGAGACATACCCCTAAAGACTGTAATTTCAGCAAAAGGGGGTTCGATAAATTATTAATTTAGGGGGGACGAATACTTTTGCACACCCTACTTTTCACTTTAGTACTACATAGCCCATGTTTTAAATATTGTTTTAGATTTTATTTAGATGCAGAAAAATAGCTCAATCCCATTTGTAATGGTAATTGTGGAATTTTTCTTTTTTTGTTGTTGTTATTTGTGGTACAGTGGAGTATTTTGGTCCTCGCTCCTCTAATACTTCAGATAGAAACTCATCTTGGACTTAAATTGAAGGTTACAAATGTGGGATGTTTTTAAAATACATTTGAGGCAGTGAGATGTATATTAAAATGTTGAAATGGATCACTTTTGATTGTAATTTGTCAGGCAGAGATATATTTTTAGATTTTTTAGGGTATGTTGAAGGTGATATTTGAGAATTGAAATACAGGACGCCCATGATTATTTTCCTGCTAGTATAATACACCATGCAAAATTTTAGAGTTTCCTGACCATTTATGCAGTTGCTGTACCTTGACATTTGCAATAACACAAATTCGCCAGAAACTTTTCCCAAAAGGGGTGGTTTTTGGCCCCTGTGACCAAACGGGCCCGAGTTAAGGGTAGTCCCTATCAACTTGTGATGGCCCAAGGTATGAGATAACAGGAAATCATAGTCAAAAAAGGTAAAAAAAACATCCTGAGGAGTGGACCTGGCTCCCGGTCTATTGACACTTTCCTTAAAACAATGGTTCTTAACCGAGGTTCGCTCGTACCCCAGGGGATCGGTGCGTAAGTCTCAGGGTTTTGGCAGTGGTCAAGACACACACCTGATTCATATGACTCATCAAAGTGGTCAGATTAATATGTGCAATATGAATTCAGATGCATAACGTAAAATATGGTGTTCCACAGGGTTCAATTCCGGGGCCTCTGCTGTTGCCACTGGGTTCCAGCTTAAGAAACCCGTGGTGGTAGTTTTAAAGAAATATAGAGTTGAGTTGAGTGATGGGAGTCAACATCTTATTGATGATTTGTAATACCAAGTTGAGCAATTCTAGTCCAGCACAACTATCTAAAATCTAGCAAAATTAGGGAACACGTTTTTAAGCTGCATGGAGATGGAGAATACAAGAACACGTGTGCTGAATTTACTAAAGGTGCCTATCCATGTTCATATTGTTCACCAGTAATCCCTATGCCTACAGGTATGTTAAATGAATAAATTACATTTAATTTTTCAATGCAGTAAGGTTCGTTGAATGTGCATGGGAAACTGATGGGGTTAACAAGGTTAAGAATCACTGCCTTAAAAGTTGTTCAATATGTCTTAGCTAGCTGAAAATAAAGATTCAAAAGACATACGTCTCAGACGTTGGGCCATATGTGTCTTAGATATTTTATGTGCAGCAAATCCACATTTTCCTAAATCCAGTGTTGGCAACCAAAATGTTTCTGTCCATTTTTTTATTCATTTTTCAACTTCCTCCTCTTTACCCAGACACAAACTTGAAAAGAAAGGACATATATATAACACAAATGACCTATTTTCTCTTTTTTGTCCAATCACTTTCCAACAAATTATTCTCTTCACCTTTGCTGTTTGATTCTCTGTTCGCACTGTGATTATTTTTGCTGTATTGCTGTACTTCCCTCTAACGTCCCCCTTTCTCTCCTCCGTGTGTGACGCATGGGAACAGCTCAGCCAGCTGATGAGGGCCGGTTAGAGATAGCACCCAACCTTGACACCCACAGCTGCAGTCCACACACACACACACACACACATACGCACACACACACACACACACACACACACACACACACACACACACACACACACACACACACGCACACACACACACACACACACACACAAAACCACCCCCACACGCATACACACACACACACACACACCCGCATACACACACACACACACACATACCCGCGCACACACACACACACACAAGGATTGAGGGCATTGCGCTATGTTAAATATCACAATGCATTTACATTCATTGTGGTGTGGATTTGTTGCTATAATAAGGCTGTAAAAATCATGAATATTCACACACACTTTAAGCAATTATGATAATCAGCCTTATTCCTCGCCTCACCGCTATCTGTCAGAGGATGGGAAAAAAGTAGGTTGGGGTAGTCTTGCACCAGTTTTGCATTGTAGAAATTATGCTGCATTATTCTTCCTCCGTCTTTTCAGCTCATCCTTTTCCCTTCCTTCTTTGTCCACCTCATTCTGCTCCTTTACAACGTTTCTCAGTTCCTCCCCCGCCTGCGTCTTTATCTCCTTCTTTCCTCATATTTTACCCTCTTTTTCCAGGCTTGTTTCTATGCTAAAGTCCATTGTGCTTTATGAAGAGGAGGGGTAGAATCCCGGAGTGAAATGGCCCCTGGGTGCCGCAGAGCTGGCAGCAGTGTTGGTCTAATCTTCCGGGTCAGGCCTGCTTCTTTCATCTTCTCTCACTTGGAGCCCCTCGTGTTTGATGTGAACTTAGCGCAGGAATAACTGTACTTTTTTCTGTGCTAACCTGGTGCTGGCGTAGGGGAAAGCACTTTGTTGTTGTCCTCGGAGCCTTAACGATGCTGGAAGGCGTGCACAAAAGCTTAATGAAAGACTTTTGATCCACAGTGATATTAAAGTGAGAATATTGAGTAAAGAGACTGTAAGCCAGCACAATGTAAAAAAAAAGAAAAAAAGTGCAGAAATCGCAGTTATCAAAATGCAAATTGCAATGGAATGTAAGAATGGAATTTGTCTTTAATTCACAGCCTTTGAAATTAATTACTTTAGACTCGCCTGCAGTTGTTTAAGTTGTAGGTGAAAAAGACAGGAATTCATTTATTGCTGAAGTAGAAAAAAAAAACAGTCCAAGAAGCCTTGCAGGGTTTAAATGATTGATTTGGTCAGTTCAGCTTGTAGAGCAGTTTTTCTGCTTTTCATGATGAAAGTGTACAGTGAATTGCTGGAAAGTATTAATTCTACACCTGTTTTTTGGTTTTCTTTTGATTTTGTTTGCATAATTTGTGATGCCATCACAAATTGTACCAATGATGGCAAAGAGGAAAAGTAATCATAACCACAGAACTGCAAATGTAATTATTAGATTAAATTAACTTGGGAAAGTATCTGGCATTAGAGTAATAAATAATCAATTTTGTATCAAGTAATATTCATTGACCTCCTGTCTATTTAAAAAAATTGTACCAGACTCACCCAAACAAAAGATTATTTGTAATACTTTTACCCCCTCCCCCCCCACACACACATGCTCATATACTTCAAACTTTTTAAAAGTTAATTACTACACACTTTTCAAAAAGTATTCCTTAGTGTCTGTTCTCATGCTCTCTCTTGCTTCAAGTTATTTTTTGTGTCTTCCAGTTAAAGTTTACTCTAAAACTGACAAATAAAACAAAAGAGAATTCAACATTGTATATTTAAACACCAAAATGTTCAACCAAACCATATACAGTAATTATGTCTAATGAAAGTCCTCTACATTAATGTTAACATATAATGCAAAAAGCAATTGACGGGCCAACCAATATTAGCATAGCTCTTAATTATAAACCTTCAAACTGCTCGTGTAACACGAATGGAGTGTAACACATCACAAACTGAGGATACAACAATACAAGCAGACGTTCGCTGTGCTTGGCGGGACCAACAAATGTTAAAACGACAAAATGTGGTATTGTACTGCATTGCATCGAAGGGGCATCCTCTTATAGCTCTTAATAAACACTGAATATCTTCCAGTAGACCTCTGTATACTGTGTATATTTTTACCAAGGGGATGGTAATGTTAATGAATGGAATAGTTACAAAAAAAAAGTTTAATTGCAATAGTACAGTGATTACATAATTATTTTTTCATGACACTTACAGATGATTAAAACGTAACTTAAAACATTGATGTACAGTTTCTTGATGGCAACAGTTGGACTGGAACACATTCATTCACTTTATCTCATTCCTTCTGGGAAAAATGGAAACAACTTGCCAGCCAGCCACACAAGCCAGCTGTGCGTGTACATATGCGCTTGATATATGTATATATGTATATACAGTATTTTTTTCCTGTACATATTGTTACAATCCCTTGAACACACCTGACAGCATTCATATGACTACACCAAGAAAAAAACAAACAGGAAGTCCTGAATCTTTCAATAAACACAGACACATCATCAAATTACACAAAATGCAAGTTCCAGATTAGATAAATAATCAGTTGGTTACCTCAAATCATTTGCAAGGAGTCAAAGCTGAACGTCTCAATTTTGAATATGGAAACAAGATAAAACCCCATAGGTCAAACAAACAAACATTTTTTGGTGGAAGTATTTGTACCTCGGTATTTGGCATGCTTGCTGCCATGGCAATAGCCCAAATCTCTGTGCAACAGCAGCACATTAACCCCTCTTGACCTTTTATTCTCACCTGTGATAAAAGAGGAGGAAGAAAAGGAGGATATGGCCCTCTTTTACCACAATGCCGCACTTTCGAGCACCCGGGCACCAGCAGGCCCTTGAGAGCCCACAGTCATTAGGAGCGCTTTATTCTTAGTGAGGTAGAGAAAAGGGGGGAAGAGGGAAGGGCAGTGAAGGAAGAGGAGCATTGAGTCTAGAAGATAATGTACGGTCAAGACTGGAGACTTGCGGGCAATGGCTGAAGAGCAGGTCGGGAGAGAGCTGCTTTTTCAACAAGAAGCGCCCGGCGAGCCAGCTGCTTTTGGGCTTTTTGTTTGTCTTTCATTTAAAGTAGAGAAAGGTAGGGGAGCGAGCTATGGATAATTGGACCAGGGCTCTGACTTACACACAGGGATGTGGACACAGGATATAGAGTTTCAAATTCTTTGTCCCGCATCTTGCATATGGGTCACAAAAGGAGCTTTTTTTGTTGTGGTTGGGTAGGAGGCAGGGAGTGGGGCGGCTTGTATATTAGTTCGAAAGAGACAAAGAAAATATATGATAGTTTATGCATATGTATAATTCCAACATTAGTTGTCATGTTTTTGAATATGCACAAAAGCCTCTCAGCCACACATGAGAGAGTAGCGTGATGTGACACATCTCCTGATAAAAAGGATTGGGCTCCCTTCCATTGACTGGTGGCATGGGGGGAGGCGGGGGGTTAACCTTAACTTTCACCGAGAGATAATCCCTCTGATAATCAATAATAAAGACTGGCTTTCATCTCAGAGGGGGCCTTGATAAAGTTGAGAGGCTATGAATGACTTGAAAGGGACAAATATGTTCAGTAAGACCCTGAGAAGTAATGATGGCAAAAACATAATAAATGCTCCTCCCCCAAAAATAACTGGGTGAGGCTTATGCACATCTGATGAAGTGATGAAAATAAATGAATTATGCATTGGCTATCAATGAGGGAGCAGAAGACGCATTGCTTCGGGCCATTTTTAAGCCTCTATTCATAAAGAGGAGACCGACACAAAGGCCTAAGGACTGTGGGAGTCCACCATCGGGAGGGAGGAAGGAGGACATGCAGTTCAAGAAGGAAACTGTTTTTCTCCTCTGGCCCTCATCTTCCAAATAATTAGATATGTTGCTAAAATTTTATTTGTTAAAGCTTTGCGAGGCCAAGCAGTGGATTATGAAGGCAAGCGCCTCTTTTGTGCCGTGAAATCAAGTGTTTCATTCACAATTGCCATTTTCTTTCTTATGGCGCCAATAAATAATTGGAATCAGTTGTTGTATCGTTAATTGGGCAGCATTGCTTATTTTGCAATCCATCCAGTAGATGACCTGAACTCACCTCTATGCACATCCGTGCAAACACCCCCAGACCTAAAAAATGTGTCTCCTTCAAGATGAGCTGCTTGAATACAGACCAGATTAAGGAGCAGACACAAATAGCAGTGGGCCCTAAAACATGCAGAGAGAACAGAATAGGGGTCTTTGTTCTTTTTTCTGTAGCATTTGAACTGTCTGTGCATAAACATGTCTGGTTGTGATCATTACTGATTGTTAAGTGTTTGGAGAACAAAGGGTTAATCCCTGCGAAGGCCAACAGCGAGTGCTCTCTTAAGTTAATAAAGTTTGAAATGTCTTCTTTTATCAGTTTCCACGTTCTTCCCACAGCCCCCCTTTCACTCCATATTTAAGTCTGAAGGATAAATACCGCAGTTGACCTTGCGACCCAAGGCCAGTTTATGATTCAAACAGTCCTGCTTGGGTGACATTGGGTTTGGCGAGTCTCAATTGTCTGCTGTTAGCTTGAGCCTTGCCCGATGAAGGACACTCAAGTTTAGATACCGGCTAAATAACTCCATCTTTCGTAGAATCCATTCAACACACTTCTCACCATAGTCTTTGTGAATGCGTAGGGGAGACCGGGGCTAGTTATATCACTTTTTATACTTTTATATATTTCTTAGAATCAATACATCATATATAAACAAAATGGATACCATAAGACCAAAGTCTTAGGTATATTTTTCGTATTCATGTCAATTTCATACTTTGTGTCAGTGCAGAGTTATGATAAGAGGGAGTGAACATGTGACATGATGCCCCACCAATGGGTAAGTTGTCACACTATATGGGGTAATATGTCACATTGGATTTTGCAACTAATAAAACAAAGACAAAATTATTCTTGTTCTCCTGTTTTGTTTTGTTTTTGGTTGTTTTTACAGCCAGAGAAATTGTTTATCATTGATCTTGAAAATGCATCATAGTCATTGGGCAAACAGTTTAAAGTCCTTAGGAACTGCTGGCATATAGGTCATAACTCTCAGCCTCAAATGCCTGTTTTGCTTCCCTTAAACTGGAAATTTGAGATTAAATTTAATTTCCAACACAAAAAAAAAAGTATTTTGGTTAATGGATAGATGGTTTATCATGAAACTTAAACCAGTCCTGACATGTGGGCATACTGAAGTTCCAAAACTAGAAAATCTATTTTTAAACAATGAAACAGAACATGGCAAATTCATTTCCTCACTCTTCAGACTCTATCATCTGAAGAACAATTCTGGCATACGTAAACAGAGTTGCCAGAGGTGCATTTTTCATTGGCCCATTCTTTGCATTTGTGACAACAAACCCCAAAATGATTGAGACAAGTCGCCCCAAACAAACATGTTGGCTAATACTTGCTCTAGTTTAAAGTTAGCTTAAAACAGTGCAGTGACTGAGGCATGACAAGGTGCCTGCATCTCTCCTCTAACGAGTGCACGTGATTTGCTGCTAGAATTTGTCTTTGTACGACGCCTGTTTCAAAATATATGAAGTTGAACATTTTTGCTTTGGGTTGTGCAAAACAGATAACTGGCACTTATCTCAGCTCACAATGTGCTACAGACGCTCCCCTACTTACGAACATTCGAGTTACGAACAACGGTACATACGCAACCAAAATTGTGTTTCACAGTGTAATAATTTGTTTTTCACACTATCAAGATTTCACTGACGTAAAAGACACAATAGACCTTTTGTTGGTGCTCAGTGTAATTCTAATGCAAAGCCAGCCGGAGTGAGCACAGCTTCCTGGCCAATGGAAACGGCTTCTCGCATTACTTTAAAATCAGTATGTTAAAGGCGCATAGTCTTTCAGGTATATTTATATGGAACTGCAAGCAGACCTACATGGGTGAGTGATGTAATGTTGACCAAGGCGATCACAGATCCCCACTGTAAAGTGGGCACTTGAAGATCACTTTCCACCCCGAGCTTTCCTATCCATGTGTGGCCAAAATGGTTTTATCAACATACTAATAGAAAGTACTATGTATTTTTTTTCTGTGCTTTTAAACTGCAATGAACCATAAAAGTTCTTTCAACATTTTTGATTACCTTATGAATGAGATGTATATATTGATATGTGGGCAATGTATTAGAAACGGCTATTACTGTGATGCAGTGTGGTTCTTCCCTGCTGCAAGCAGCTACAATAATAAACAAGCACATTCTTAAATTCATAAATGCTTGATATTGTGAAACAAAACTACATATTACAGAATTCCCTTTTTAAAGGAAGAATCTTTGATACAAGTTATATTGAATTTCATTGCACTGTGCATGTGTAGCTAATCATTTGCTGCTAAATGTATTATTATTAATAATCCCCCCCCCCATTTTCACATAAAAATGAAAAAAAGTTGAACTAATAGAAATAAATATGGCTGCAGCTTTTAGTCATTGATACAGTAATTTCATAATAATTCATAAATTTGAGTTCAAATTAAAAAGATGTACTGTACTGTAAAAAACGAATGCGATATTGATTTGTGTTGAGGTCATTTTCTTCCACTAGATGACATAGTTGCATTTGTAAGACATTGGTGCATTTTTCTTTTCATATTAAGAGCTATATAATCTTTAACATGAAGTAACCTGTGAAATTGTGCACATTTTTAAAATGGTAAAATACTTGACCTCAGTCTCCACAATTATATGCACTATTATTAATAGAATTTTGAGGTGGACGTGTCTGCTGCATTGCGACTGGAATTCCTCAGTACAGGCTTTCCAAGTAAGGTGTGGTCATAAAAAAATAGTGGTGTTAAAGGAACTTTAAATTAACTCAAAATGAACGCACTAATTTTGACACCCCTGATTTATATATACTTTTTAGTTTGAGCCAACCATGTTCCAGTCGATGCATTTCCGGTATAATGTCCATTTTTTATTTGTACCTCCAGTAAGGTTTTTCATTTTACACTTGTCTGGTAAGCATCAATAAGTATCAAGAAAAGCATTATGTTGTTGTAGGATTTTTTTTCTTCTATATTTTATTTCTGATGAAAGACGTCAGCATTTCTCCACCACTTTGTGTTTTATGTAACGGTGAAGAATTCAGCAAGGCCTGAAAGGCCACGGCTTGAACCTGCGTCTGCTTCTTGTCACGTCACATTTCTTGGAAGGAACGTCTGGGGTACGCTGGCATTTTCTCCTCGGAGGGATTTTGTTTATATGGCCGAGGGACGCTGCTTAGTCTCATCAGCCTATAGCCACCAAACACTGGGCCTCGTCACAAAGACACTTGTTATGTTTTTCAGGCTTGGCTTGTACATTTTCTTTCCTGCTAAATACGGCATTATTTAAATCATGAAATGAAGTCTTGACCAAAACAGCCTTCGATGTCAGCCAGAGGACATTTAGTCATCAGCAACATTTCAACAGGCAGCCTCTTTAAATGTTTTGACATGTCATTACGGGGCATCTGATGGAAAGGGCAGTGACATACAGTGACCATTCCAGCACTGTTACAACGCGTTACTCCGCACAAGTCAAACGAACCAATGACACAACTCCTGCCAGTGCCCCAACGTCCTAATGTCACACATGTCCCAACAGTTTTACTTCAAACTTCCCCTCGTCACCCCTTCACCCCCACAATGGCCCCAGCCCGTCCCCCTCTTGTTCCATCCGCCCTTTCATGCACGGCCTCCTCATCCCTTTCAACATCTCATTGCCCTCCCTCCTGTCTGCTTCTTCTTTCTCTCACCCACTCTCCTACCCTCTGCCCGTCTGTCCATTTGTCATACTTATCATGCTTGCCCACTTTGCTTCACCATCTTGCTCAACCCCAACCTCTTTGCCTGGCGCTTTTGTCCCTGTGTAGCATATGCTTAGACTGGCATCTCATCTCGGAGCTGCTCCCAGTATTGTCCGTATCACGTTGTGTGAGGGTGGCTATTTGAAGAGTCCTGCAGGCATCTCTCTTTGTCACCAGCACTTAATCTCAACACAAGTGCAAATCTGTGCTGAATACTGTCAGCAGCGTGTTGTGTGTTGCCTCACGTCTGAGCGACAACATGCGTACTATGAAGAAAAAAAAAACTCACACACGTGCTATCCAGTGGGATGGAAATTTACTATATGCTTATTTAAAGTGCATGTGGATTGGATTCTAGCTCTTGACCACATGATGGACGCCACCTATTCCATCTGACCAAGAGCATGTAGATTTCCTTGAGACACAATAGTGGCTTTGTCCTGAGGTTGTGCTCTGGCAGTTGTCATAGCCTGATACCTTCTGATATGATAATCGGTTTGACAACCGAAGGATCCGTATTGGAAATTAAGATTCCCTTTGTCCTATTCCGCTTAACAGCCTTTCAAACCTGCTATCTAAGGCAGGGCTATATCCAAAAGATTAGATGGTTCCCTGCCAGGCTACAAAAGCCTGAGAATATTTCCCACATATGTTATGCCACATATCCAGCTTCACCATGTCCACCAGATTGGTAGAATCACAAAGACAACGGAATGAGGGGTGTGGGTGTTGGGGAGTATGCAAATTATGATTAATAGCCATTATAATTGTTGTTATAATTGTTCTTTCATCAAACAGTGCCAGGAAAGTGCCCACAGCAATTTTAATCGTGCTCTCTTCAACTGTGGGAAGGTTAAGTCAGAGTGTTACTTACTCAGTCCTTTTTTAGAATATATCAGATGCAGAGTTGAAGAATATTACACAGATCATGTTCTTCTATCATCACATCATCCCTCAGTTATCATTATGATCCTAATCTGCCCTTGTAGCACAGCTTGTCCTGTTCTACGCTCATCACCATTTCATGCTCTACAGTAGCTCATTGTGGCGATATCAGGCGAACATCGCAATCCCTCTCGTCCTTCTGTACTCCTTAGACAAATTAGTTTGAAATTGTTTGATTTCAATAACGTTATTGAAATTTAAAATCAAACCTCTACTAATTGGTAGTATTTTGCGGTTATCTTTTATTTGTTCAAGATTTTGAATTTGTTCATTCATTTTATATATTCATAAATAGTGGACGGGCCCCGGTGGGACGGTGGGATGGGGATCTGTATTTTCATTTATTTTTAATTTATTTTTTATTTTTGCTATACTAGAATGAAGTGTAATTGCACTTCCACTGCAGTAGATGGCAGTGGAACACATGTATTTTTATTTTATTTTATTGAATTTTTGGGCAAATGAATGCGCATCAAATCTTTTCTGTTACAGGCTAAAACACAACGTTAATAATAAAGATATTATTTCTTGTAAGTTTATGTTTATTTTTTTGTTTCTTATAATGTTAATTAGGATACAATATTATGTTAGGTAAAATGACACTGTTAGACAAATTGGGTGTAACAGAATACAAATAAGAAGCACTGGCTCCCTCTGTGCTGCACCTTGAAGATGATAATAATAATAATAATAATAATAATAATAATAATAATAATAATAATATTATTATTATTATTATTATTATTATTATTATTATTATACAGAGAAGCAGGCAGGGGCAGACCCCCTTCATGCTGCTGGCAGCACACACTTTCTCCTTACTATGGCTCAAACAGACAAAAGTTAACGCCGTCTACCTCATCCATCTTCAATAAAAGTACAAGACAAAAGAGTGTATATTTTGGGGGAGAATCAACTTTCCCTTGGACAAGTATGAACGGCTCATCATCTCGGGAACAGCCTGCACAAAAAGCAGGCCATTTTAAGTGAGCTGATCGTGCACTGCCAGGAAAAAGACAATTATAGAATGCGTAGTAAGGCTCTTTGAAACAGGTTCAAATACAAAGTCTCAATCTGCTTTTCATCCCAATAAAGGGCCTTATATAGCAGCCATGCAGTAGATAAACCAGGAAAAAAGAGTGGAGTGAAATATTGCTGTGCTTGGTGTTGAGATCTGTCCATTTCTCTCATGTCTAATGTCTGCAAATGTATCTTAGAGGTCGGTGGCAGGGGATTTGTGGGATTGCAGCCTCAGCCAAAGACATGATAGAACACCCCGATTTCTCAACACAGACAAACCCAAAGAGCAAAAGTGTTTGATGAAAACACCAAATCACATTTTAAACACATATTTACATTGTAAATACATAGATTAACGTACCTGCAAAAGGACAAAATAATATATTTTCTATATTTGACAACACAGGAAAGAGGATTGTTAATAAGCTTGCCAACGTTGAGAGAATAAAAAAAAATGTCAAATATATAAAATAAGGCTCCAAAATCATGAAAAATCTTCCAGCTCCAGGACTTTGTGAGTATGTCCACTACAAGGCACTGCAAACACAACCGTCACCTGTCCATCAAATACGTTTGTTCATACAGTATGTGCTAAAGTGTCTGGAGTCAGCTGCAGGTTGAAAAGCACGTGCAGCTGTGCTTAATAAACAGTAACTATTCCCACAAGTGTCTCTGTTATGTGGCGACAACACCGAGCGAGGCGCTGACATGTTGGACGACCCTTCCGCGGTCGAGCAAGCTAACAAGCTTGCTAGCTTAATAACTCGCGGGCTAGCAAATGAGATCAATTTAAAACTTTCCCTCAGTATTTGAATAGTGGGTGAAGCCTGACTCATGCCAAGGGCCCAACTGAGAAGGTGAAGAGTTTAATGGTATATTCTCAGTCTTTCCACACGTTTTCAGCACTTCTTCAAACATATCTAATTTTAACTTTTTTTTATGTCTTCAAGTACTATAAGCCCTGTTTAATAATAATAATAATAATAATAATAATAATAATAATAATAATAATTTTTTTCTTCTAGTACTATTAGCCCCCGTTTAATAATAATAATAATAATAATAATAATTTTTTATTACTAATAGCCATGTTTAATAATAATAATAATAATAATAATAATAATAATAATAATAATAATAATAATCAAGTCCGGGCTTCGGCCTTCCTGGGTGGAGTTTGCATGTTCTCCCCGTGCTTGCGTGGGTTTTCACCGGGTACTCCGGTTTCCTCCCACATTCCAAGGACATGCATGGCAGGTTAATCGAACACTCCAAATTGTCCATAGGTGTGATTGTGAGTACTGTATGGTTGTTTGTCTCTGTGTGCCCTGCAATTGGCTGGCAACCAGTTCAGGGTGTACCCCGCCTACTGCCCGAAGCCAGCTGGGATAGGCTCCAGTGCCCCCCGCGACCCTTGTGAGGAAAAGCGGTTAAGAAAATGGATGGATGGATGGATAATAATAATAATAATACTGCGATTGGCTGGCAACCAGTTCAGGGTGTAACCCGCCTACCTAATAATAATAATAATAATAATAATAATAATAATAATAATAATAATAATACGATCATGTGGTGCAATATTTTATCACATGTCTTTTCTATGTATTTGTAAGCTGACCTGCTGCTTATCATTCAGAGCAACTTTGTCTGTCAGGCTGAGGTCAAAAGGTCAGTTATGTTGACCTCATCACTACAAGCCAGATCTCCTCCTTGCTCCCTTCATCTTTAGGTCAGTTAATTGCTATTGGCTAATCATCAATTGTCCTCTGATCTCTGACACGACCCAAACACTTAGGTGCACCATGAAACATTTTCAACATGTTGTCTCAGCAAGGGAAAGAAAGTGTTAGAAACGAAAGTGAAATGAAATGGGCATTATAAAGTAATAATATATTATAAGCATGATTGTGAACGAGAATAATCAACTCTTCCTCTGTAAGATAATTGAACAAAGTGTGCCTGAATTAAAATCAGGTCGTTCCTGGGAGCCACTGATAATGAATTTGGCGAGGAGAAGGACTGGGCGTCACTGCTGGGCTGACCTCCACGGTAATGCTACAGCGCAGGAGCATGTGCTCCAACTTGGCAACACTCACCTTTTTCACATCCCCACAGCAAAGTGCTGTAAGTAATGACTGAAAGTGATGATCCTCACTGAAGGTGAGCACGGCTTTAAGAGCCATGCTGAATGGAGAGCTGTCACCGTGACATTTTGTGGGCTTCTGAATTACACAGCGAACAGGTGGATTAGTGAGTGACATCCAGAAGGTGACTTTAAGTCATAATTTTTTACGATACATGTAATTTCATAGGGCAAGTGTTAAAATAAGAACATTTTTAATATGATCTGACGAAAGCTTGTGGCCTAATATGGTGAAATAATTTCCTGATTTACACAGTGGAAAGATCACTTCCAAGTTTTGTTCTGCTTTTTTGGTTATTATTATTATTATTATTATTATTATTATTATTATTATTATTATTATTAAACAAACACAATACTGTTAAATGGATACTTGACTCATTGGGCCATTTTCAGCAGTAAAAAAGTCCAGAATTAATTTGATAACTTCATTATTTTTCATGTACAATTCATACCTTTAAATATAATTTTTTCCACTTGCTGTCGACTGCAGATGACATCACCTGTGCTAAGGAAATAGGAAACGGCCAATCATGGCTCAGTTTGCTGTCCAAACCCAGAAAACAGGTGAGCCATGATTGGTCATTACATACTTCCTTAGCACAGGTGATGTCATCTTCAGTCGACAGCAAGTGGAACAATTAGTTATAAAATGCATGGGCTCCAGGTGGCGGAGTGGTACCGTCACTTGCTTCTGATGCAGGCTGGTGTGGATTTGCTTCCTTCCTGGGAGACCATGTTCGTATATGTGCTTGTTTGTTTGAGTGAGTGCAAAAAAAAGAAAGAAGGTATTAATTGTACATGAAAATAATAGAATTATCAAATTAATTCCGGACAAAAAATTAACTTTTTACTGCTGAAAATGACTCAATGAATCCTTTTAAGAATTCTTCAGTACTTTGGCCAGCGTTTAAGTTAAACTGAATTTGAATTTGGTGAACAGGTATTGGGCTGCAGAAAATGTAACCAGAAAGCGTCAAAAGACTTGTTTTAGGCATATTTATGAAAATATGCATAAAGAACAGGACATTTCCATTCTAAGATTCTTGATTAAGGTAATCAATTATAAATCATTGGATATGCCTGTATTGACAAAGAAAATGATTTATTTTGAACATGTAGTCTTTCAGGAAACTAATGTGGAAACTAATACAAAATAAAGTAAATGTACTGCATTTTTTTAAATTTTCTCCTACAGTTGCTGACGATTTTCAGTTTAATAACTGATTGTTTTCATTTTTGGCCTAAAGCAAATCTGATTTGCAACACAAAATAGTACAAATTCATAGAAAACACTCCTACTACACTTGTATGGATTTTGTCATTACAATTCATGCTAGTGTAAAGAAAATGGAAAAAAAAAAAAATCAATAATCTTAACCCTAAAAATAAACAGAAATTAAAAACATTATCTTATTGTAAAAAATTGTATTGTAACAACTGCACTCATAGCAGCAAGTACACGGTGGTGTAATAGTAGCCATGTTGTCTGAAGATTGATAGTGAATTTGACCAGTATCCCTCATCCCGATCCCCTGTGCATAAATAACTGTCTCATCTGCCCCTCTCTACCATCTCCCTGCCTGTCCGGGGGCCTAATTTAGCCATATAGGCTCTGTTGGTGCCTAAGAGAATTCTTTTCTATGCAAGGCAGGTAAAATAAAAGTGTGACACAGATGAGACCCCTCTCCATCATGGTGGATGGGTGGAGTCATGGGTGACACCCCCTGATCAGGTGTGCATGCGTAATGGCCGTCCCAAAAATAATCACTGCTTTGAATAATTTCCCCCACTCTATGATTCTTGCTGTTTCGACTCGTTTTGTGGCAGGAATCTCATAAATCCTCGTGGTAAATGTAAATCCGCGGTCCGGGTGTATCTGACAGATGGGGGCTGCAAGAAGTCCTGGGAGATCTCTCCTCTCACCTTTCCTTTCTGCTGGAATGAATGAATCACTAGCAGGGCTATCTAAATGGCATTAATATGTGTCCCTCACTTAAGAAAACAGTACACAAGCAACATATGAAGCAGTTCAGTATCAATATGAGAAGGCCTTCATGAAAGTGATGTGAGCAGCCTAAAGGCGAGGGACAATACTGGTAAACACAAACACTACCTTTGTTGTTGTTGATATGACGGGGAAATGAGGTTGTGCAGGTGGAAGGGATGCAGGCACGCAGAGCTCCGAGCTGTCAGCTCCTCGGAGGATTGGAGATCTGAGGGGTGGCGGGGAGGAATGCGGAGGAGGCGGGGAGGGTCCCTCCTTGGTCTCCTTGGCTGTCTGTGGAGCAGAACCCATCTCTCATTAAGGGAGAGTGCCTAGGAGACACTTGAAAGTGACATTCACCCTCCCTACCCAACCCCCGCCCCCTCTTCTCCATTTTAGAGATGCTATGCATGATGGCCACTGCCACTCAGCCAGCAGGGTCACCTCTCTGTTTCTCACTGTCTCCCTCTCTTTCTCTTCCTTTGCCTGGGGGTGAATATCAATGCATAGTGCTTTTGGCAGATATACGTACAGCGACTCCATCCTTCAACGCCATCCATCAATTATCGACCCCTTACAGAGAGGTAACGACAGTTCTAGAAGAGAGTGACGAGGATCGGGGATAATAAGACAAATGTATCAGACACGAGGTGGGAGGAGTCAGATAATATGCAAAGAGATGAGACGACATGTGTTTTTGATGCGGCGATGAAAAAAACCAAGGAGCGGAATCAAAGGCTGGAGCACACTGTGGGGTCAGGGACTCAGGAGATGGATCATCTCTGCCGTGGCAGAGTGTCGATTTTCACCCCCGGTTCTAACCCCGGGCCTTGACTCCAACACTCATATCCATCTCTTTAATCTCAAGAAGCTGCGCCTAATGAGCTATGTATAGGAACAATGGGAGCTTCTGTGGTCCTCCCTGATCATCAGACCTTGTTGCGAACACTTCCGAGTCTTTATGGCCATATACTTTTGGCACTTGTAATATTTTCTTTGTTCTGTAATTGCTTGACAAAACATAGTCTTTGGAAGAAGCATTTCCTGTTGACTTCCCAACCATTCAGTCTCTGTCCAGTGGTTGTGTTGGCCCTCTAATTGCCACCAGCTGCTTGAACTCTGCTTCCAGCCAATCAGGTTCCTGAAGCCAACGTGTCTCACAGATATATTACCAAAATGGACAGTGCCGCTTAGCAAAGACCTTCTAATTAAATTCACACAGATATGCTGAAATAAACCAACCCTGTCAAACCACTCCAAACACGGGGTGATATACTGCTCGTGATTCATACGCAGCCATAAATCCTGACAAAGCTATCCACTCATAAAAGCTGTATAAATGGCTGCAGTCACATATGCTCACCAGAAGATCTCTAAGTAATATGTTGTGGAATCTTGTCATTTGGGGTTTGTCACTCAGCCTATTTTGGATGAGCCCTAAACAAAGTTGGGTTTGTGGCCAATGCTTAGCAATGGGTGTTGATGCAATGAGAATATGTTCAAATATTTATATATTTAAATCCTAGGGAAGAGCTTAATTGCTGGGATTCTGAATTTAATTGCCTTCCTTTATCTTTGTATTAACTAATTTGTTCCCAAAACGTATAAATATGTTCTATTTTAAATGTTTTAAGTGTCCCAAAGACGTATTTATACATTGTTGTTTTATCAAAATCTTTTTTTTTTGTTTGTTTTGTTTTTTTACAGTAAGCTTTGATGCAGCCTCTCAAGTGCAGAGAACGGTTGAAGAAATGGTAGTTATTACAAAAACGGCCTGCAGGTGGCAGCAGAGCACAAGAGATCGACCAGGGCCATGTCGAAAAAAGCTCATTTACCCTCAGTTCTAAACAGATTTGTGAATAATGATGAAACTTAGCTATATTATAATGCTAATTGCTGCAAAACAGAAACAGATAGAAATATACTTTTGGTAGGTTCAGTGTTTTTATAGCAATAGAACACAATATTCTTAGGGCCTTGCAAAATCTGTCAAAATCCAGTAAAACAGCCGGGAGCGAAGGGGAATTGCTTCAGTGAAAATGGCTGGGAGTGAATGAGTTAATGTTGAATAAAATATTAACTGTTTCGGATCAGTTCCATAGACACCTGCATCATCACAACCTCAAAACTGACTGTGATGACATAGCTATTGGGAGTTCATTAGAACTTTTCTTAATTTGCCAGCCACATCAACTAAAAAAGCTGTAGTTTCTGAATGAAACACCAACCTCTCTTTCTTTAGATTACACTTAGATGCACTTACATTTTCTTGGTTATTTTCTTCTCAGTGTAGCCGTCATCGTGCTGGCAATGAGGCAGAATAGCCCGTGCCTGTGTGCGGGATAATTTGTACCTTCTCAATGAATGGGAGGACAGGCAAATTACTGGCTGAATAAGGACTGCCTGTGGATCTCACTGTCACAGAGAGGAGGGCATAGAAGGAGAGTGTAATTATCAACTAGCAAAGTGCATTCACATCCTATCACAAAAGAATTGGGATGTGGGTGGATGGGAGAAAGAGCAAGAGAGAGTGAAGGAGGTAGAAAAATGGCAAGAAATATGAAGAGGGGGAGGTACATGGAGTGAAGGACTCCTGGCCAAATGGATGCAAGGCCGTAAACAGGGTTAAAACAGCCCTCTTTGCTCTGCCTCCCTGAATGCAGGCACATTAAGACCTTTTAGCCCAGCACACAAGCACCTCTTTGGAGTTGAAAATAAGAAGAACTGTGCAGGGAGTTGGAACATTAGGAGGATTTGAGAGGAAGTGAGAAAGATGGTAGACTTACAATTTAATGTGACCATTCATTTGAATAGTCCACCATGAGGACTGAGGGTTACCTTTTACTTTTTGCTAGCTTACATCTCAGAACAAAGCGAGTCTTTTAGTGACACTGGACTTTATTGACAGGCTTCCTATTACCCGTATGTCCTAAGGTCCCTGGGATCAAGGGTCAGCAGTAGTCGGCTTGGTTGGGCTGGTGAAGAGTCTGGGGAACACATTTAGAGAGCAGGGACACCTGTAGGGTCATACACGGCTCAAAACATGACCATGAACAAGAGTCAAACCTTTAGATGAGCTGCGGACAATACAGGCCTCGTCAATATCACCTCAGTCCTTTTCTTATCAGATTTTCTTTCATTTTAATTTCTACTCATCCACATTTTCTGTCACAGCATTGGGTATGCCCACAGTGTTGCTGGATCCAATACAAGAGTGTATTTACCAAGAAGGGGGGAAAAAAGTTCATTTCTGATAAACACTTTTCATTGTCTCTTTGTCTGTGTTTGTAGATGTGGTTTACGCTTCTTGTTTAGGGGTAAAATAGAAGGAAAAAAAAGTACTAATACTGCAAACTACAGTCATTTAAGATAATGTTAAATTAATACTTTTTAAATTATAGTACAGGAAAAAATATTGATATAGTTCTTGTTTTTTTAATTTTTTTTTATATAAAAGTGAAGTTGTGCCTTAATGAACTGTTTTTTAAAGAGGAAATCAAGTTTTTAAAAAAAATCCAATATGTTCTACGTGCTCCCACTAGTCCGAACATGGCATTCATCATCCATCATCCATCCATGCATCCGTCCACCCATCCATCCTTCCATCCATGCATCCGTCCACCCATCCATCAGCCATCCGTCCACCTATCCATCCATCCATCAATTATCCATGCATATATATGTCTGTCATCCACCCTTGCATCCGTTCTCCCACCATCAGTTATCCGTCTGTCCGTCCATCCATCCATCCATCATGATCTATCCATCCATCAATTATCATGCATACATACGTCCGTCCATCCATCCGTCATCCATCCTCCCATCCATCAGCTATCAGTCTGTCCGTCCATCCATACATCCAACATGGTCAATCCATCAATTATCATACATACATACGTTCGTCCATCTATCCGTCATCCATCAGCCATCCGTCCACCCATCCATCCATCCTTCCATCCATCTATCACTCATCCATATATCCATACATACATACATACATCATCTATCCATGCATCCGTCCTCCCACCATCAGCCATCCGTCCACCCATCCATCCTTCCATCCATTTTCTACCACATTTCCCTGCAACTAAATTAAAACATTTGTAAAAGATATCAATGTGTTTTGAGTCAAAGAGGAAAGACTGTGTACAGTTCAACTTTATCCCCAATACACTTTAATTCATCCAATCAATCATAGCTCCTCTAGTGTGGTCAATCACACGCCACACCAGTTGAAGCACATTGCAGCGGATGACAGCAGATGGTGAACACGCATACTTATATGCGAGGCAGGCCGGGTTTGGACTAGTGAGAGCTAAGTGATAGCAGCATGCATTTGATATATGTGACACTGCAAATGGAGGGCATCAGTGTTGTTTGCTGGCACAGCATGGTGGCGTGTGGTGCACCGCGGGCGACTGGCACACAAGCCAAGCCTGGCATATTCTCTCACTGATTTAGGAAATGAATCCCCAGTGGCTTTGCTCTCTCGAGTCAGTGTGCATGCCGGTACTGGTCTGAGTGTGATAGTTGGGGAGCTTTGGGGATAAGTCAAAATGCCATTTAAGTCTGTCAGGCATGCTTCATGTTGATGGAAATGAACGATGATGGGAATGAGTAAAGGTAGTCTAGCCAATTTTATATCTTAATAAATATTCTTGGTTGCTTGTGTGTGCCAGCAGGTCCGATGCCCAAGCCCAGCAGTCAGGTGTTGCTGCATATGTTCCTGGTGTCAGTGCCCTGTTTTCCCAAGCGGGCAGGCCAACTTACTGCCAGCCTCGTAATAGGAGGGCTGGGCAGGGGCCATGACTACCACTTGGCACGCCGCACTGCCAATATGGCTGGCTTTTTGTTCCACCTCCCTTTGAAACTTAACCACTTCTCTGCCAAGATTGATTGCCGCACATTTGCATAGCAACGTTATTGCAGCACATGTCAGTGCAGTTGTCGGAAATGTCTTTCTTTATTGTGCCATTAATCAGCAGACCACACAGTAAGGTGATAACACCCATTAGCAGGCAGTAAAACAGAATCTAAAAAAGACATTTTATGTTATGGCATTGCAAATATCATAAAAATGAATTGATATTCACCACAGTCACTTTTCACTAAAGTTTGTAGCAGATAGCAAGTAGAGTATCTGCTGAGGATTGTTAGGCGTGCCGCTAAAACTCAGAGTCAAGTAAATAAGGTAGTCATCATCTGACATTAATGACGAAATATGTTTTTAATTTCAGTATTCCCTGTGTAAATACAATCATGCAAAACAAAATGTAAAATAGAGTAAATGCCACCCCTCTGAAGTTATAAATAATTTTTCTCTGCTGTTGTAATCAATTATTTGAATTAAAATTAAAATCTCTCACACTGCTGATATATTGGAATATCATGAATTAATTAATCATTCTAACCAATCTTGTTGGGACAAACACACACACACACACACACACACACACACACACACACATGCTAACCCATGTTCACACCACACAACAGCAAATACTCCAGCCATGTGCCAGTGAAACTTTACTAGGTTTCATACTGTGTTGTGCTGTGTCCTGGACTATATTCCACAGCCTCGGGGTCTTGGCTTTGACAAGGAAAGCATATTGTTTATTTTCCCCTGCTGCAAATTCCCCCACCACCCCTTGGAACCCAAACACTTCCAAAGACATGTGTGCATATTGGATGGTTCATATGCAAAGGCAGGTTAATTACACATAACTAAATGCATACAATACTTACATTATGTTGTGACATCATGACATGCGGACTGGATTGTAGGTATACTTTAATTAAAGGGGAAAAACACAGTGGTCAATGAAATTACTTGGAATTGACAAATAAATAAAAAATGCCCTGAGCATAAACTGTGAAAAGCTGATAGTTAATATGGGAAGAGCAGCACATCCTGGGTCGGACAACAAGATAACCACCCAAAACACGCAGCTAAAAATACCCAATAATGGCTAAGAATGAAACATTGGACTATTCTGATGAGTCACATGAACATCTGCGGGGGAGCGAGACCTTGCAGTCCGGGGAATGTTATTAGTCAACAAAACGTATGTAATAAGCAAAAATTGAAAAAAAAACTTTTCAATAAAAACTAAACTAAAGCAAAGCATTTTCAACAAAATATACTAATACAAACTAACAAACCTGGGGTGTATTTCACAAAGCAGGTTTAGTTAAAACCCTGGGTCAAGAAACCCTGAAATGTGGGTTAACTCTGCTTCTTCCGTTTCAGAAAGGGAGGTAACTGAAACCGGAGGATAAGAGGTAACTCTAGCCTGTTTCATAAAAATAATAGTCCACTTATGTCACGAACATGGCATGTCCTTTTGACAATGACCCTGTTGATGAAGGTGCCGCAAAATTGCGCAGGGAAGTAAATATTCATCTTGAGATTCTTATCAAAACGCGCATAGGTGTGCTGGCATTTCTGGACAGTTATCTTTTTGAGCAGTACTGTTTCACATCACAGTCCATCACCTACATAACTTAATCTGACCTTACATTTGCAACATTACCGGCGTCGCAGTCATGCGCTCACATCACATATATACAGCATATATTGTGTGTTGCACTCCGCATTTTCCTTATAACCGTTTGAATAATGTTTTTATATTTCATCTGGATTCAAGTGCGCTTCTCTCCCGCAGGATTGCACCTAAATGAAATGATTTAATGAGCTACCATTCAACAGGTTTCCCCTGTAATATTTTTGTGATTGCAAAGGACTACATTTAAATTTCTGCATTGACCCGAGCAACAACGTTATCCCACGCCGCCTTCCTCTACGGTTAGCCGCTGCGGTGTTGCACTTTTTTTTCTAAAGACATGTTCAAATTTGCCATATGATCGCATTAAGATTTTCAGTTAAGAGGGATAAACAAAACAAAAAACGGAAGCAGAGGGCGGCGCTTCCCTGTTGCCATGGTGACTCGATAAATCAGGGCTCCATTGGTGGTCTTTTTAGTGTGGTGGCAACGCCAGGTGAAACTACTCCGCCTTGCTATAACTACCTCAGCTGTCCTGGAACCGAAAATGCAGAATTTCCTCTCTCGGTGTATGTCAACTCGCTGTTCAGGTTTAGTCTCTGTGTTTGTTGAACATGCTTTGTGAAATGGACCCCTTCTCTAAAAAACAATTCAAACTAAAACGAACGAACAAACAAACAAACAATCAAAAAACTATAATCTTCCGGAGTAATAATCATTTAAAAAAATCTACAAATATTTTAACTCTGGTCTTAAGGAAGGCACGCTCATACCTGAAACAGTTGGGGCAGATTCTCATGACCATAGTAACCACAATCCCTGTTTACAGTAGCACAAGATTCATTTCGAGAAATGGTTTGTTATTTTTTTTACTGACTGCCTTAAAAGGTTCTGCTACACAATGTTAAGAGTGCTATCATTTTTTGTCCAAACTGTTATTGTTATAGTTCTATTTTTTTTTTATTCTGTCGGACCACAAAAATAGGCATTGTCTGGTTTTCTGGACATTTTATTTATTATTGCTTTCGTCAGTTACTTATTTCAGTGACAATTATGAGGTTGTTGTTGTTGTCTTTAATAAAGGGGACATACATTTTTTCACAAATTAAAACAGTTCCCATGTCTTAATAAGATGCATGTGGGATGTTTTCATCAAACCGAAAGTATTCAAGAATAACAGACATATTTTTGCAGCATATGCCATGTGAAATTGGCTCATTTTAGGCGTGGATCTGTGTCATACATTTCACCAGCCCTCACTGCCCCCACACAGATTGACAGAACCTTGCCGACATATTCCTGTTGGTGTTTGGCTGTCTCAGTGGCAGGTCTTTGCAACTGCTTGTTTCTTCTAGTGGCAGCGGAACCTAGAATGTGTGTGTGTGGGGGGATAATGTTAACTACAACTAGAAGTTCAAAATGGCTTGCTCAGAGACACATTTCCAAATTAACTCATAATTACTGAGCAACTACATTACTCATACTTGGCTCAGTTTGCTATTTAATTTCTCACTTAGTAGGTTGTAGGACCTCCAGAGATCCAATTATTTAAGTCAATTGTCCACAATAGATTCACTTTTAGAGAAGACTACCAACAATGATGTCCAGATATACTGCATAGTGGACTGGCCAGAATCGGCAGGGTCAGCACGAGGGAGGTCTGTACAACAGCACATCTCTTTTATTCGTCCATGACATTCAGGCCAGGATCACGAGTGAGGGGAGGAAAGGAGAGGCTTGCATGGCTTTCATTCAACCCCCACGCTCTTGCCCTGTGCTCACCCCATCGCCGCTAGCATGGGCCACCCTCCTCCTCTTCCTCATGCGTACACACATACACAAACCGACACACGTACTTCTACCTCATCCCCCAGGCCCCGGCCGCTGCTCCTCTAGCATGGGTCAGTGCTAAAGAGGAGACATGGCGAAGGACAGATAGACCCAAGGCTGCCTGGACCCCACCAGACCTGGCCAGAGAATGTGGGAAGGAAAAAAGGCCTCAAAGACAGAACAGAACAAAACAGATTGTTATTGTTTATGTGTATTCTTTCTTTGTAGCTTTTATATCTGACCGAGGTAATTTCTTTCAAATTAATTTATTATTGTTATTGAGTTGAGTGAAGGGCACTGTGATAAACATTCCTTCGGATGAAAGTAAAGAGTCAACCCTGGCTTCCGCGAATGCAAACTAACAAGCCAATTACATTCACTTAGACAGCAACATTGTGAGCTACTAGGTGTGTACTAATTGAAGGAGAGACACATCCACATAACGCCTCTGGAGTGTGAAGATGAGCGCGTCATTGGGGGAGGCTCACATGCATTTCTGAGGACTGCCACTAATCCAGCATGAAATTCAATTTAAAACTTGGAGCGGGTCTCGTTCCTCTTCTTTGATACAGAGCCAGATACAAACAGCAAACGGGAATCCACAGCTACTGAGTGACTGGAGCATGTTAGAGTCTCGCTGATTGTAAACACAAATACCTTGTAAATAAACCTGAAATAAAATGCTGTAGGTTGTTTTCTCTTTGGGCTCACATCTGTTTTAATATGTTTTGAACCACAATGTGTACATTGATAATCATTCCCATTAGAGGACAAGATTGTAATAAATTAAGTGCTGCTCATGTTAAAAAAAAAAGAAGAAAGAAAAAAAGAAGAAGAATCCTATACGAAAGACCCTGGAGAATAATCCCGGCTACTTATGTACTTGGATCATCACTTAACAATAACAAGCGCATTGAAGCTACTCTTTTCATGGTTGCCGAGGCATTACTTTGCAAGCTAAAATTGCTGTTTAAAATAGAAAACAATGAGTGAAAAATGACCTGTCAGTCAGCAGCCCCCGCCAACAATACTGCTGCAGGCCCCGCCACTTTTTATGTTCCGGCACTGAGCAGGGCCCCCTTCTATCCCAGAGACAAGGGTGAAAGGCCAACGTGGACCTCTGGACATATTGTATGATAATACTCCTGGCTATAATATGTGTGCATGTGTGCGTATGTGTGTGTGTTTGAAGACGGGTTCAATTCAAGAAAGAAGCTGAATGATGAGAGAGAGATGAGAAATAAAAAGGTTGCATTTAGGAAGGACTGGAAGGCACAGATCATGAGATCAGCATGCAGGTCATCTGTTTTGAAATCCATTTACACTATTCAGCCCTGGGTTGTCAACTCCATACCACCCCACATCATAACCGCACCCCCTTGCCTCCTCCATACTCTCACCCTTACAGTGTTTTCTTTCTCCACCGCAACCCTTTGTGGCTTTCCATAATTAAAGAAGGCATTTGACTGGGAGCTAAAAGAAAATGGCTGGCACATTTCATTGAAAAGGTTAGGGCGGTGTGATGGGATGCAGAGGAGTTGGATCCCACAGTGCGGAAAGTGACCTTGTCATTATCTTCGAGAATGCTGCTCACACCTTGTCATGGACAGGAGAGACATGTATGGAAATCAACTTTGAGGGGACATGTGTCAAAATATGCATCTTTCCATCCATTCATTTTCTACAATGCTTATCCTGGTCAAGGTTGCGGGGATCTGGATATAAAGTGGACATAGAGGAGAATACAAAGGCTTCCACTTTACTGAGAAGACTTTCCACAATATGTTGTGTTAGGGGGAATTGTTGTCAATTTAATAATTTGAGGTCAGGGGTCAATGATGTTGGACAAGAGGGCCTTGCTCAGCTGCTTCATGTCAAATGTATTTGGTGAGGTTGGGGTCAGGGCTCTACAAGTTCCCATGCTACATTCACAACAAACACATTCAAGGGTGCAACGGTACTGTCTTGTACAACAAAAAATAACCTTCCTAAAACAGATCAAATTATTTTCTACAAACATTTCTTAGAGTTGTTTGTGATCTTTAAGGACTAGATTGACACAGCAGGTTTTAAAGAAAACTTATTGCGCATTTTCCACATATTAAAACCATTTCCAGGTGTCATTATAATGTGCGTGACATGCTTTTGCCCAACTAGCCCCAAGGATCGAGATTATAGCCTACTTTGAAGATACCTGTGTAGAACTTAGTGCCATCTAGTGGTGAACTAATAGATTGCAACTAATTTGAAGCACACACATTTTGTGCCTCAGAAAAATCACACTTTGCAAACCTACTACCAATTACTATCAATTATTATTTGGATTGAGTGAGCGAGTTTTGAGCTAGCGGGAGCACCAAGCATGAGTGGCTAGCAAGAACAAGCTGGAGCGGCTAGCAAGAACAAGCTGGAGCGGCTAGCAAGCGTGGCTAGCGGAAGAAGATAGCAAATCTAGTGAGAGTGTAGCAGACAGACAGAGCAGACAGACAAGCTGCGAGAGCCCGAATCACGGGACTCAGTGATGAGCCAACAACCACCTGCAGGCCCCAGCTGTGGAAGGTAAGCAGGGGTTAATTCCTTGGGTCAGATACTAGCTGCAAAATACCACCAGAGGCTAACTACGGTGGCGAAGTTCTTCTCCTATGGGTATCCGTAGCAGAAAGATAGCAGTGAAGCATGTCAGCTTCCGGTAAGGCGTTGCACCACCTATGTAATATAATTAGTGATTACTAGACCTAAAACTATACAAAAAAATATATATATATTGATGTGATAGAAAATTATTATTTTTTTGCATATTATTGAAATCAATAGTGGGTTTTTATTTGAATGAATGATTAATTCACCATTAGATGGTATTAAATAATAAAAGCTGTCCAAGTTTTGACCCTTGCTGTAGTTAGCCTTTTCTTAGAGGGTGGTCCTGTCTGATGCTAATGAATCACTGCTTACCCCACATTCTCTATTGCTGGGCCTAAGCAAAGTATAGTATTGGTTACCTGAATGACTACTTGTTGAGGGCTAACTGCAAAGTACATGCAAGCCCTCATAAACTGGAATTGGACCGGCCGTTTTGGGAAACTCCCAGAATTCCCCATGGCCACCATGCCCCTGGTTATTCCCCACAATTTTTTTGTACTTTTTTCACAATAAGTAAATGCATTATAGGTTGAAATGTTTAAATGAAGCACAATACTGAGATACTAAAACAATTTTTGAAAGTTTGAAGATATCACTTATTTTTCATTTAGAAAATGTGATGTATACTCTACATTTCAGAATGATGTGAATATATCAGCCATATTCTGAATGCCGTAGTGCAGCCACCATTACTCTTAGACCATTGGATGCAATTGATCGCCCCTCAATTTATTGCACAAGACAGCTCCAAGCACTTCTGTGAGTTATATGAAAAGGTCGGCTGGTCATCTACAAGCCGTCGTCTTACCTGTGTGTACATTTATAAAGGCATGCTGTCAAAGAAGATGACTTATTTAACATCGTTGCTGTAGTACCGAGTTAATAGCCACAATGTCAGATCACCAGAGAGGTTGCCTCCTCAGATTTTTCATTCACTTGTCACTTGTCTGCGCACAACCTTGTTATGCACCTAGCAACCACAATGAACTGTGAACTTCTTGAAATTATTGAATACCTAGAGTATGTGCAAAGCTCTTATCTATTTATATAGTAGGGCAATTCGAAACTATAATATCGCTAATATAATCTATTAGAGTAATTAATTTGCTGCACATATTTTCTTGTAATTGGTCATTTAAATTCATTAAATTCTTCTTTGTAAAATTTTTTAAGCAAAAAGTTGTGATTTATTTATTTATTTATTTTACAAACCCAACAGAAAAAAACGTTGATAAACAAATTAATATATGTTCTCCATAAAAACAACAACAACAACAACAAGATATTAAATATATATATATATATATATATATTAAAAAAAATCTGCAAATATGACAATATATGCTCAACGGTAAATATGTATCAACTGAAGTTCAATTAGTTGTGCTTAAACCGGATCTTATATATATATATATATATATATATATATATATATATATATATTTTTTTTTTTTTTTTTTCCAGATTTGAAATGGTATGCAGGACAAACATAGAACAGTGCCTCAATAATATCAAAATTTTGAGTGAGTGGATTTTTGTGAAATAAAAAAAAAGTTCTTGCACTTGTTCAGCAGTTTTGTGCCATAAATAGAAAATAAATATATTAAGAGTACAGATTTTTGCACACATGAACATATTTTGTCTAGATCTAAAAGAGCATTTTTGGCATGACCAAGTTTATGGTCCCAGTGTAGAATTCACGGAAAAATTGGGCCTCCTCCAGCATTTAAGTTGTGCATCCTTGATTTAAATTGTGTTGATCTTTTCCTGAATGTGTTATTTAAAACATTAACAAATTAATTTTCACTGTTTCTTTTTTTAGATAGATAGATAGATAGATAGATAGATAGATAGATAGATAGATAGATAGATAGATAGATAGATAGATAGATAGATAGATAGATAGATAGCACTAAAATATGGATGTTGTGCATGAATTGTATGCAGTCTTTTCTTCTTCTTGCACCTTTCACTGCCCATAGAGGCTGTGATGAATAATGGCCCCACAGATGAAAAACAAACCGTCACCACTTCGCGTTGTCCCTCTCATCACATGACCCACATGCTGGACAGAATGTCACAGCTAGCATGGCCTCATTTGCATAAGACAATCACCCTTTTCGGACGCAGGGCACAAATGTTGTCTAGACGACATGCATCATTCGGGTGAGCCCCCAGACACACACACACACACACACACACACACACGCACACACAGGGCTGCAATCACCCACCCACCCCCGCAGACACATGCATAAACACCTATATCTGTATCTCTGTGCATCTATTTGGTCACACTGACACTCTGGTGTCACTTCAAACAGGCCAGACGGAGCCTCCAGCCAGTAAGATGATAAATCGGCTGCAGGTCTGCCACAGCTTCATATGCATGCTGTGTTATTATGGTGCAGTGTGGTGGACCAGACATGGGAAGTTGTATTAACGACATCACAGACATGCAAATCCACTCTGATGGAATGACAGCCAGTCATTTGGATATGTGCATCACTCTATAGTTATTGAATTATTAGGCTCTATGTGCCACAGTGGGTCAAAGAGACAATTCCTTTGATATGAGATACAGTATGTGTTGATGTGATGACAATGAGTGTTGGCAGTGCGTGCAATTATGTGAGTAAAACTCAGTGTGTGTGTGTGTGTGTGTGTGTGTGTGTGTGTGTGTGTGTGTCTGTAGAGGCCAGTGGCCCCTGATTGTTTGATGTGTGTATTCGTCCGGCTGTAAAAAATGTGGACGCAGGAGGATGGGTCTCTGGAGAGCTGATTATGCCTGTTTGTCATCTGTGGCGTGGATGATCCTTTGACACCAGGTACGACTACAAAGCTGATCTCCTCTGATATGTTTACCGGAAACGATACTATAGGTGTGTGTGTGCGCGCTTGTGATATATACGGTATTATGCGAGAGGTGCTTTGCATATCAGAAGGAGATTCACACAGCATGATGTGTTGTATTAGTAGATGCATTTGCATGAGCGGGCTTGACTTCCTGTCCTGTTTTTCTTCTTTGTAAAAGTGGCACCAAACATCTGTCTGCTGTCATCATGGCAACACTAATGGTGCAGGCTGTTGTCATTAGTGCAGCGGCAAAAGGGATGAGAGTGAGGCAGAGCGATGATGCCCGAGGGGGAAATGGAGCAAAACAAGAGAGGACAAGAGGAGAGATGCAAAGATGACCAAAGAACATGCGGGTCACTTCACTGCTGTCCAAAAAGTTCTCATTTATCCATGGTTCAGCCACCCTCCAAAAGCCGCCCACGGGAAGACGGAAGCTCTGCGGAAGACATCGTCTCCTTACTTAGGACAGGGGCAGAGGAGTTTTTGAGAGAGGTTTCCGAGTGTTGGTCGAAGGTGTGTGGATTGCACATCTGATCGGATTGCGGTCTGAAACAGCACTAATCAACACCTTTCTATCCGCGCACTTAAGCTAGTGTTCATCAACACGTTGCTTAATTGGAATCGGTCTGCTGCTCCTTTTAAACAAGTGAGTACAGGTTGGACTCATGCTACTTATCAATTAGTAGTAGTAATTTACTAGAATGACAATCTAGAGATAGACCTAAATGTTTTTTTCAGCGCTAGTACGATTATTAATAGTCATGGAGGTCAATAATCAATATTTGGAGCTGATCATCATTTTCAGTAGAAAGAAATACAATACAAAGAAATACAAATTCCTAACTTTGTTGAAATGTCTATTTAGATTTGCAAAATGTTGATTTAAAAAAATAATACATAATTTATTGTTCAAGCTTGGACAACAGACTTATTTGTTTTACAATTCCCCAAAAAAGTTCAGGTGGCTCCCATGGTCATTAGTATGTCTTAAAAAGTTAAATAAAAACTTACACAAGTGAATACCATAGCGCCCTATAGTTTTCTACAGTATTTATTTATTTTTTTTACAAAATTTCAAAAAACTGAAATGCTAAACTTTCACATATCTTTGTTGTAATTTCATACAAAAAAAAAAGTGCAGAGAGTTCCAAGGTCATCAGCATATCTCATAAAGTTAAATGAAAATTTCAATAAATGGATCCCTGAGGTTAATACAGTTTTAATTTGATTTGTTATCGGCCGTCAGATTTGTGAAAAAGGCTGATACCGATATTCGTCAAAATGCCAAATATCGGCACTGGGCCGATTATTGGTCTGTCCCTTGTTTGATCCTTTACTTGGAAAGCTTTCATGTGATATTTGCGTAGTTTTGACAGAGCAGAAAGTGGAGGAAGCCATTTTTGCTGTTCACCAGAGTCTTATGAAAATAAATGTTCTTACTTGTTTTATGGTTAATACAGTAGTTCATTTTCATATTTAGAAAAGCTCAAAAGTATGTTCAATAAATGTATTAGTAGCAGATGTCGTTTTTAGTGTATGCTGCGGGCCGCTTAGAAATAGATGGCGGGACACAAATGGTCTCCGGGCTGTAGTTTGGACAACCCTGCCTGTTACTATCGCCACATTTTCTTTTCCCTATTATTTGAAGACGACCATTTACCTATAATCATTATCAGCAGTCAGATCCACTAATTTGTGGTAATAGGTATGCACATTGACAGGAAATTATACTGCAAGTGTAAATTAATTCAGCAATTTTGCAGACATGCATATTATTGGTGTAGTTGTGTAAAGCAGACAGTTCATTGATTTGAAGAGATAACATATAATCAGTGACTACACCGTTTAATGAAATCATCGGCTGTTCATTTTTCAATATTAGCGTTCATTAAAGAATGAATACAGCGTTTTGTGTTTGATCCCAGCTAATGTGGACAGCGTACTCAATGTTGAACCTGGTGAGTGTAGTTGCATAACTGCATACAAACCGACTGTATCTATTTATGAAAAGGCTTGTTACAATACAGTAGCTGTTTGCTTTGAGTTTTCTCTTCAACAGTGAGGCTATTTCCTACTCGGTGATTTTCTTAACGCATTCCTAACATTACCGCCAGTAATCAAAGATAAATGAAATAGAAATGAATATTTTAAGTGTGGACTTCACAGGCCAAAGCAGATGTAAGGGGGGAAATTGCAAATATTAAAAGAACACAGGGTAGCAGCAATTACTTTTTCTGACTTAAATTGAGACATTTTAATTTTCAAACCACTTGCACAGCAGCTGAATCTGATGTGATGCAGGAATGCTTTTCATGGATGAGGTCGTGTATTCGTGGTTCTTGTTACATTTAATTATGTTCTGTCACATTATTTCAGGGTTGCCAGTTTTGAGCGTGGCTGAAGTGGGCACCACCACGCTTGTGACACCTAATCATGTTCATGTATTTTGCTCAATTCAAAAGTTCAACACTTACACATGTGGCAGGAGCCACAGATCCATTGGTAGGACCTAAATAGGCTGTCAAAAAAGGGTTCCTTTGACATATGTCTTCTAGATTACATTTTTACATTTTGCCTGTTTAATAAGTGTTGTTTGAGGGAAGCTAAGAACTTCTCAATATAGTCTGGTCAACATCACAAAAGCATGCTTGAATACTCAAAATGAGGGGCGCCCAACCTTTTTTGCCCCATTCTGATTACAATTCAGGGGCTGTGATTTGATAATAAAATGATTATTGATGCATTTTTAATTTATGTATTTTAATGCACTTTTTTACACCACACATTTCTATTTGTCTCACTAAGCATCACTTGGTATAACTGATCAAAAAAATTACAGTTCAGATTAGATCACAGATTTGAGTCACAGGTCGGATTGTTTGTCGGATCAGCAAAAAAAAAAAGAAAAGAAGAAGATAAATAGAACTTTGTCCTCATTTATTTTAGAAAACACTTGTTCCCATTAAAAAAAAAGATTAAACTCAAAATGTCAAATTTAGAATAAAGCAGGTATCAAACCCACATCACGAACATATCTCTGGTTTGAGAGCGCAGAGCGGTTCCAGTGAGCAAAAATTTGTAGGGTCAGGAAGTGAGTTTTACCAAGTGAAGGTGAATTACTGTTTTCTTTCAAAAACAAGGTGGTCTACCAGTTGAGCGCGATCAACTAGTTGGGCATACTAGCTCTAAAATGAGTATACACGTATAATTGGTTATTTACCTACTGTATATGTGCCCTAAAATTGGTAATCCGGGGTGTACACCATCTCTCAGGCCTCCGTGTAGTGGCCAACCCACTCCAAGGTGAGGTGTTCCCCAATCAGTCAGACATAGTTAAGTCTTCCCCGGGGTCTCCTTCCATTTGGACATTCTTGGAACACTTTGCCAAGCAGGCGTGCGGAAGGAGTCTGAAATAGATGCCCTGAGCATCCTAAGCAATCACAATACTGTGACCGCCGTGCCGGTCGCCTCTCACTTTTCTCTCATGTATGAACAAGAAACCATGATACTAGAGTGTGGCAGGTGACATTGATCCCTACCTGTAGGGCACAATCTACCCTTTCAACCATGCCCTCAAAATTGAAGATCACTGAAGGTCACAGTGTGATTGAGTCCATAGAACCATTCTATGCGCGCATAACAGAGAAGGGCTCCTAACGTCAACAAACAGGAGGATGACTCCAGTGCTTAGGCATCAATCTGGTAGGCTATTAACTCATTCACTGCCATTGACGACTATAAACGTCAAAAATTCATTTGAACTATTTCTATTAGTTTAACTTTTTTCTCTCTCACTTTTGTTAACAAGAGTATGAAAACCTAGGAAAAAAATCTTCATTGTACATTTAGAACAGATGTAAAAAATTTTGATTAATTGTGAGTTAACTAGTAAAGTCATTACAATTAAAAAATTGTAATCGCCTGACGAGATGATTATTAAAAATTAGGGGCGTCAGGCGATTCAATTTTTTTAATCAGAATTAATCGCATGACTTCAACAGTTAACTCACAATTAATCACAAATTTTATATTTGTTCTAAATGTGCAATTAAAAAAAAAATCTAGGTTTTCATATTCTTGTTAACAAAAGTAGAAAAAAAAGTTAAATAATAGAAAAATTAAAATGATTTTTTGACGTTTATAACCGTCAATGGCAGTGAATGAGTTAATGAGCCCACACCTGCTTGTCGCCTTTCCACATCAGCAAATCCAATGTTCCATAGTTCCATAGCCCATATTGAAGACAAGGGATCCACGTTTGTGGGCTTGACTCTGGACTACAGTATACGTTGAGTTGTTTTCCTGCCAGTATGCCTGGTTGCTTCTGCCAGCATTTTTGCACCCACCACCCTCTGTCACATCTTCGTGACATGATGGTGACATTCTGTATGCATCTTGCTTTTCATTTGCCAGAATAAGCATACTGTAGTTAATTATGTCTTCTGTGCGCCATAAGCTAAAATACAACCCCTATTTCAACCTCTTGTTATTACAAGCAAAGCGGGTTAGGATGCGTTCCCTTTTCATGTGGAGACTGGAGGCCCCCAGGCTGAGCTGCCCTGTATTATGTTTGATACGTTTAAGCTAAGTTAGGTTTACCACAGTTCAGCAAAGTATAGTGTAAGTTGTCTTTCTATCACAAGACAGAAATACCGTACGTTTGTCTCTGTCATAAGGGTTTGAAACCCAACAGTAAACATCACTTTACTTCTCCATCTGTGGACACTGATGCTGTGAGACGTAAAGGCAGTGGTTTCATTTTATTGTCCTTTTGAAAGCCTTCAGTCGGATATTGGATTTATATTTGGTGGTAGTCACTATCCTCTCCTCATCCCTGAGTCCTCGTTGACTGCCTTCTGTGTGCTTTGGGTTGATAAGTCCTGCCTGCCGACGCATACAGAAAATATGCACGCGCCAATACGTAAACCTACAAAGCATCACAAGATATGGTTTTCTGTGGCTTTAGTAAGCGAAAATCTCCCTTTAATCATTTTATGAGATCATTTGCCTCGCAGATATGCCTTAGACTTTTTCTTATTGCCTCCTTGCTCCCTTGACCTATATATGTATGTACAGGATGTGTGTGTGTGTGTTTTTGCTGAAATATACAATAAGTGCCTTGTTCAGCTGAAACTGAAGTGGACAGTGGATGTGTGTTCTCAAATAAAATCAATAATTGATTTTCCTTACTCTTTAGTTTAAAAGGATTTCAATGTTTTGCTTTTGTTTTTAACTTGGTCATTTTCTGTGCTTGCCTGAAGATTAAACCAATTTGAATCATTTAGATAAACATTGCCAAGTTTGTGGTACTATCTTTGTGGCGCCTTCCACAATGCATTGGCATAATGCATTTCCTAGCCCCTTACCCTAACCCCAAACATCACAAATAATTGCCTAACCACAACCCTTACCCTAACCCCAACCGTAACCCAATTCAAACCTAAATTGTAAAACCAAGTCTTGACCCTCGAAAAGGGGTCCAAAGTTGTGGGGCCCTCCAAAATGGCCCCACAAGTCTGTAACATCCCAGAATATGGGATGTTACAGACAAAACACACACACACGCACGACACTACTCACTACATTAGGTCCACCGACTTCATCAAACAAGATCCATTAGAGAAGACAAACAATGCATCTGGCAGTAAAAGGGTCACAATGATAATAATAATAATAATAATAATAATAATAATAATAATAATAATAATAATAATAATAATAATAATAATAACAACAGTGACAATAATTATTTCAGTCAGTCATGCAGTTTTTGCAGGTATCTTTTTGTTACACGTTTAGTATTTTCTTGTATGTTGTCATTATTTATTGTAGCGTTCTGTGGGCAATCATGTAACTATACAAATGGAGATGTTTTGATAAAAAATATATTGACTTTTTTTTTTATATATAATTACCAATGACAAAGCTGAAGTAATGAATAAATTTGGGCCGGCCAATCACTGCTATTTTCACCTTGAAGATGACAGACCAGCGTATCTGAAAGTTTTTCCATTTTTAGTTTAAAGTAATTAACTCCCTTTTGTTTGTTGCTTGGACGATGTTATAGGTCAACAGCGAGGCATTGGGCTTAATTGACTGACTGCTTAACAGTTGAATTTATTTAGGGGAAACTGAGCTTCCCTTGCAGTCTTAGAGGAATCGCCACTGGTAGAGAATGAAATGGCTTGAGGTGTATAAAATGAAAGCAAGATAGAAAGATGGAAGGTCTGATGGCGTGCTTTGGGAAGGGAGAATACAGTATGCACTGCATTTTCAGATTTTGGGTACATGACCTTTGATCTTTCACAAAACTGACTTGACGTGTGGACACAGCAGCACGGTACACAAATGCAGGTCCATGTCGGCATTTTTATGCTCCTAATCTATTTAAACTAATACATTTATTTTTTTATATGTATTTGTATGCAAATCTGCATACAAGCAGCCTCAGCAGTTACAATAGCTCGCCTGCTGTTTACAAAGGCAAATGTAGTTCCCCTTTTCTGTATCCGAAGCATCCTACAGCAGGTACCATGTTAGCAAATTCATCAGACACATTGATTTAGGCGTTGAATCATGCGGTGAATATTTATGCAAATGGTATTTTTGTGTGAGGCCTTTTGAATAGGGAGCAGCAGCCCATGTGATGTTTTTGATAGCCTTTGCCGGATGGCATGCGTGACTTTGCTTTGACTGACACAAACTAAAACCCAGCGCCAGGAGATAATACCATTTCTAATCCCACAGAATAACCTCAAGCTATACAAGCATACTTGATATTACTGATATCACTCTGACTGCGAGATTGTGTCGAAACTGCACTCCATCCCCGAAGCCATATCACATGCTCCTGCATTGCCTCATTCCACTTTCAATCAAATGTTACTTGAACGTTTTACTTGATGTGGTCGAGGAGTAGGTAAAGGCGGCTGAGAGGTCATTTTGTGGCTACCAAACGTCCTGTACATGAAAGCACATCTATTATATTCAAACGTCACAAGCGCAAGAGGATTCAAATTGATTCAAGTCAGTTAAATGAGGTTGAGGTAAAGTAGCTGTGGCAGTTTTAAGCAATCTTGGAAGCATTGATTGCTGTGTTGTGCATATTTGACCATCTGTTTATTTTTATTTTCTGGTTGATAGCGAATGACATAAACTATTTGGATTAGGCAGGTGAGATCACATATTCACACATGCCACATAAAGTTTCATGCAAACAGTTTTTTTTAGGAGGCACATAACAAACCAATAAGCGATGATCAAAACAATCCCTCTCCCCTTTGTGCTTTTGTGTTAAGACATTAGACTTGTTTGGTGTGTTGTCACAAATGCTATTGTGGGACTGAAATATCATCCCCATAGGCACCTTACCTTGGTTTGAACCCTTAAATAATGCATAAACATTGCTTACTTCCTGTCAAGCTTTGAGATCACAGTGGCCACATTTACATGGACATAATGTATTTTCTGCAGGCTTTTTGTGTTTACAAATACATAAACATACATTGCGGAGTGAGAGAAAGGAGCTAAATGAATTAGTTTTAAAATTTGAGATGGGATTACGATGGCAAAAATTGGCAGAATTTTGCAACTCTTTGCTATTGTATCGGTTCCAAGGTTCAAATAGTTGATGGAATGGCAACATTTTTAGTTTCTATTGTCCAATACATTGAATATTTCAGACCCCAAAAACAGCATGCTTGTTCAACCATTAGCATTGCATATCAAAGAGCACAAGCCATTTACAACACTTTGGATTGGTCAAGAATTTGTAAAAACGACATTCAAACATGTGGACTGACCAAAAGTATAGATTTTAAAAAAAATAAAAAAGATTTTTGCCCAATTTTGACTAAGAGGTTTGACACTGATATACAGAATATGCAGTAAATGTAAGTCTTCTAAATAATCTGTTATTGGGTTTTTTGGGGGGTGGGGGATTTATTTATCAAAAGTACTGGTGGGATCGCTTCTTGGTATCGGTGACTACTCAAGAGTTGAATACTCGTACAGTTATTGGTCTGAAAAAAAAAAGCGGTATCAAACATCCTTACTATATATAGACAACACCTAATTTAGCGTTTATCAACAAAAGTGTTTTCATTTTCCAATTTAGACCAATACGAGTGCAAGTAAACTCTTGAGTGTTCACCGATACCAATACCACTAGTCATTTTGATAAATCCAATTTCCCCCCAAAAAAGACAGATCATTTTAAAGAAAGACCTACAATATCCAATCTAGCATTTTTTCATTAAAACTGTCTGAAAATAATTTTAACTATTTTCCTGTTTCTGTTCATAAAATAGCCACTAGAGGGCAGCCGATACTGGTATCGGCCGCCATTGCGAGTATCGATACCTTAAAATAGGGCTTGGTATCAGCCCGACACAGATACCCGGTATCGGTATTCGTCCATCCCTAAAAAAAAAAATGCAAGATGAAATAGAGCGGTAGACAACTACAAAATATAAACCCCAGTAAACACTGATAAATAAACTCTTTGCCCTCTGCTCATTTTTGTTCATCTGCTGTATGGCCGCAGCGTGAAGTATGTTGAACGGTGAACATACCTCCCTCATATATATCATGAAGACATATGTGAACTGCGTCTGAGGAATGTAACCTTTGCAGACACGATCCTCCGGGTACAGTACAGAAATGTGTGCGTGTGTGTTTGTGAGTGCGAGTGAGTGGAAGCCAAAGAGAGAGCAGGGGTCCGTATCCGTGCAGGCACCTTTTCACCTCAACATTCTGCATTGTCCAGAGAGTATGTGCAGAGCGTGTGAAAAAGAACACATCTGGGGTTAGGGCGAGATATGATTGAATACATGAACCTGCACCCTGCTGAATGTAAACGGTATGTGCAGGTCATGTAATGTGAAGAAGGGCCGCTTGTCAGGAAGACTTGTGAGTGGGTGAGGGGGCGAAGCACGGGTACCGCCGGGGATTTAGGACTCTGTAAAAAGATATTGCTATGGCTTCCACCACTTCAATGCCGTGAAATGATACTAATTTCTAAGGATTGTCAGTCATGACCGCTTCAAATCATCATCTTACACTTACACTCCTGGTGGTCAAGTGTGTTTAGGAGACAATCAACGTATCTTTTTGTGTTTGCGCTTGGTGCACTGTGCGCCATAATTTTTGTTAGTTTTTTCATTATTGTTTACAATTCAGGAAGTGTGCATCTGAAGCCGAGCCTCGTTGTTGTGCTCACAGCTGAGGAGATAATGCACCGACAGCTTGAGGTTGCCTACAACAGTGAGGTCAATTCAACAATGAGGACTGCAAATATTTTACGGTTCAGTTTAGTAAAGGCTCGAAAATTGTTTTGCTGGAGGGTCAAGCTGATCTGCTACTGCCAGTGTTGCCACAGTTAGCTTGAAAAAGTCACTTAGCTACTTTACTGATTACTTGCTTTAAAAAAGTACTAGGTTACAAGTTATTTCAATAGCTACATTTAGCAGATGCCAACCATTCTGCTAAACATAAAAATGACACCCAGTTTTGCCACTTGATTGGAAGTGTGTTAGAACAAAGTTTTTTTTTAAATTATAGAAACATAAAATGGTAGCAACCTTTTTGACCTATCATAATTATTTTAATTTCAGAAAAATAATTCAGGAATCCACTTAACGAATTTGATACTCGTTTTCAATATATATATATATTTTTTAAAGTGTAAAAAAACAGCCAAAAGCCTTTCTACAGTTTACGTAACAAAAATATGTATAAAAAAATAAAGCTATTAAATTTACATTGGTCACTCTGGAAATGTAATTTGTTGATGGTCTCTAACTAGGACAGTAAACATCCGGCCAACTTTGAATCACATGGCTAGCAGTGTGCTTACGCCTACATTAGGAGAAGACATCCCCCACGTAAGGACATGAAACCTGACATGCTGAGGATTACTCAGATCAGAATTGGCATAAATGTTTTTCACATATCAGCAACGATACTATTGAGAGCGATAGTGAGATTTTAAATTGAATGAATTAGTTGATTAATGAATGAATCAATGTATTGAAACAGTGTGGCTTTAAGACGGAACCCAGGGGCAGAATATACAATGAAAATGCCAGAACCCCCAGAATTGAACCCTGTGGAACACCATATGTCCATTATGCATATAAATTCATATCGCACATATTTTTCCGACCATTTTCTCTTTTTGCTTGACGAGATTAAAATAAGAAAGAAATCACACGACGTACTGTCGACTACTGGGTCCCAAGTTCCTTGCAGCACCGATAGGCCAAGCACCGTTGGCCAAGCGGGCGTATCATCACGAAGCATTTGAGTCGAGTGTATTTGCTAACCTCTGCCGAACCCCCTGGGTTTGATCAAACCCAGGTTAATAACCACTGCTCTAAAATAAGGTGCGCTAATTTTACACTTTACGTTGCATCGCTAACTGACATCACTGACTACTGTACATGCAGGTTTAACAAATTTATTTTCTTTTCAAACATATATTTTGTCTATAATGTTGAATAACTTGTATGTTATGATGCTGCCAAGATTTTTCAAACGGCTTTGCTTTGCAATCTGTCATCAATTTCGCATTTGAGCCTGAACAGTCATTGCTTATTTCTGTGTACAGATGATGATATTCAGCTTTAGGTGGTCCCAGAAGGATTTCTATATGTCCGTGAACCCATCCCAGGATGCGTTCACTGACTCTCTCTTTTCATAGATCAAAACAACTGGCAGAACAATCATCCTCAATCACCCTGTTTCTGTCTGTCATTCAGATCCTCATGCTACGTTGGCGGCACTCCCAAAAGCTAACGTGGCATCACATTCTTGACTAAACGTGCATAAAAACAAATTAGCCTGGCCCATACAATTTGCAAAAAAAAAAGATGTGTGCAGCCAGCCAGCAAATAGATGTCATTCCAAAGCAAGGTCATGACGATACTGAGGCTAGAACTTTAGGATTGATGTCAGTACGTGTCAGGTTCCTCCACTTTCACTCACATCTTGGTGTGTTGGATGAAAGCTTACTGGACACGCACGTGGTGAAAAGACCTTGCTGGCCCAAGATTAATCTATTGGGCGGTGAATAAATGACTGTAAAATCGACAAATTGAATCTTGATATGTGCATCCAAAAATGGTGCTACCCTTACACTTTTTCTTCAATGTGTGTGTATGTGTGGTGGAGCAGTTGCATTGATTTATACATATCTGTGCATGTGTACATATTCATGTACAGTATATTTAATCTTGGGCATTGGGATGCACGGAAGATTCAGTGTACGGTATGTACCGTCAGACTCATGGTATGCAGAGTGGGCTTGTGTTGAACAGTGCAGGGCTGGTCTAATAAGTCCCCAAGCTATGGCAGGAAGGCCTGTGGTATGTGGATGATGGATCTCAGTGCCAGGGTACATAATGGTGGGACTGGGGAGCACCGGGGTGAAGGACAACACTCTGCCCTCTCTCCTTAATCAGATGCAGATCAAGCTAAAAGCAACGGAGCAGCAAATCCCTCTTCTAACGGCGAGGCTCTGCAATCCTTTCTACTTTGCTTTTGCCTACACCCGCCCCTCCTCTCTTTGCCCCCCACCCCTCCTTTGCCTCTGATTATCTTAGCAAGAAAGCTCAGAGAGTGGACCAGAGGAGGAGATGGATGCTCGCAGGCCTTTACCACAAAGATCATACAGGGTAAGTGCAAAAGCCTCTTGTGGCTTGTTGATAAAGTATTGATTTTTTTTCACAAGCGGCTGTTTATGAATCACCTTGGAGGCACTGACCCCCAAGACCTTAGGGTGTGAGGTAGGAGCATAGTGAGGAGGGGTGGCCATCTAGGGACACAAGGGGATAATGTGAAAAATGAAGAAAGGCAGAGCTGGACAGATAGAGAAGCAGAGGACAGGGGGTGGGATGGGAATTGATTGGGGACAAACCTCAGCGTTAATTGAAGCCACGGATCAATGGTGAAGGAATGTTGAATTTTGGCCAAACGAGGCAGGAGGTGACAATATATTCAGGCGCTTCTTCTTGATACCCGTGAACAACATAAGACTAAGCATACTTGCATGAGTGCATAGACACACTCAAATGGACACCATTGTCTTCCATGAGATCGAACCTTTGCTTGCATCTCTTTGAAGAAGGCAAGGGATGCAGACTTAATCCTGCATGGCGCTTCTTCCTGTCCAACATTCTAGAATATGGGTTGAAGGTTCAATGACAAGTGGATCGAGATTTGCCAGACAGCAACAATCAATCAATCAATCTTTATTTATATACTGTATCACTTTTCATCCCAAAAAAATGCAACTAAAAGTGCTTTACATAGTTTAAAAACAAATCCCCAGCCCACTGCCCCCCCCCCCCCCCCCCGCAATACTGACCCACAAAAAAAGAAGTGCATAAACAAATGTTCAAAACAAAGCAAAACAGGTGATCGAATATGCCCCAAAGGCTCAGTACAGGGCAACCTGGCGACAAAAACGCGATCTCAGGGAGCCGTCTGCGCCAGGAGAGGGCCAAAAGCCGCGGCCACAGGCCCAACCCCAGCTCCTGCCGCAGAGGGCTCCCTCTGACGAAACACTAGAAAAGTAAAATTACCAGACTATAATCATTTTTAAGAACATAAGACAGAGCTAAAACTAGAAAAAGAAGAGAAAAAAAGAAGAGAGGAATAATAGCGTAATATCTGTCATTTTAAAATCTCATTGTATTTTGTATAATGACAATAAATGCAATCTATCTAATATGCTAAATGTTCAAAACATAAATAATCTACCCCAAAAATGTAAAAACAGGATACGTAAGATTTAATTTGACATAAAATAAAAGCTAAGATAAATAAAATAAGTACATCAAATAAATGTTATGTAAAAGCTACATTAAAAAGGTATGTCTTGAGCCTGCTCTTAAAAAACACGAACCACAGACAACCACTTGTGAAAACATTACAACATACAGACAACTGTGTCACATTCATATAAGATTATGAGCTTGTTAACAATTCTCCAGAAAAATATACCTTTAATTTCTGTAACTTTTGTCCACTATGGAACTGACTGGAAAGTCGCCAGTCGGTCACAGGACACATAAAGACAGACAACCATCCACCGATCATCTAAGTGAACCAGTATACACGTCCATAACTAAAATGATATATATAAAAAGTGTTAAATGTCACCAATTAAAAACTTAATATTTTTGTTTACTTGTTTTTTTTGGTCTGATATTTACATTTTTGGGATGATCTTAATTCTTTAAATGCTAGCCATTTAAAAAAATATATATATATATTTTATTATTTTTTTTATTTATTATTATTATTATTATTATTATATATTTTTTATTATTAAATAAAATAATAAATAAATAAATACTGGCCATTAAAAAAAAAAAAGACAACCTATTGAGTGGCAGCCAATTATTCTGACTAATCTTTCAAGGTTCACAGAATATTGTGTCTATGTCAACAGAAACTACCAAATGAAAGATTAGGCTCTTTCATCACAAAAAAAGTTTGTTTCTGACATTTTTATTTTATTTTTAGTAATCAGCAGTAGAACATGGGTTGGTTTCACCCAAACCACCTATTTTGAATCCCCTCAAAACAAAATAAATAAATAGCAGAAAGCAAGATTTTTGTCATCTTTTCTCTCTTTTTTTGACACTCATCGTAGTAGATTTAACGTGACACTGATCAACCACAAGGTGTTATGTTTTGGTTCTCTGCCGTTTCCTGTTTCCGCTTTCTCCCTTGCAGTTGCTGGGGAAACGGTTGGAGGGCGGATCCTGCCGACACACCTGCTGCCCATTATGTCATCAGGCTGAAATAAAAGCCTGGCAGCAATTGAGAGGAGTGTCAGGTTATTGTGCCGCTCCGCTACTTGCTGTACCTGACATTTTTGCTACTGCTACCTTCCTATCAGCAATCTGTCTTGGTGTTGTGGACACCACTAGTAATTAGACCAGTAGTGTTTTTCTTTCGTCATTTTTGTGTGCTACACTCCTCTCTTTTTTTATCCGCCCTCCGGCGGGATTTTGTGTTTTCCTGTTTTTGCCCACGACGTACACCTTTTTGTCATCGGCCCCTTGTCTACGTATTGTGCGCTTTTTGTTGTTCCATTAAAACTGCGTGACTTTCGCCCTGGCTGGGTCTGCCCTCTTCTTTTGGGGTCCAACAAACACAACCCACACGTGACACAACGGTTGAATTTGGAGAGATTCGCCGTGTTCATGGATTTCAGCTTGCCATTGCGATACGGTGATCACTGTCAAGGCGCTATCTGTGACCGCTGCATGATCTATGACTCGCATGCGCAGAACATCGGCCATCTTGGATCGCTAACTACGGCAACCAAACTAAAACAAATAATACATGAAAAAAAAATCTTAGATTCTTGATTACTTTTCTAGTAACTAAGTATTTTTTAATCCTATATGTTTTAAAGATTAAAATTTTACTTTAGACCCCATTACATTTCCAGTGAGTTTACATTGTTATACTTTACAGTTAGTCTGTGGTGTGTGTGTGTTAAATAACCCTCACCCAGTCTCAACCCCTATGCTATTGTAACCCTAAGATGTTCCCGGAGGGTGGTTAAAAGGCAGGCTATAAATAGTTTCGAGTTTAAGATGTTTTCTGGTGTCTTCCTGCTAAATTAACCAGACACGGCAGGACAGGATTCAAGCACATCTCTCCTTTATTTAACTCTCTTCTCAAACGAAGCTCGCTCGTTTACACCTCTCTCCCCTCTGCGCTTATGACATGCGCAGTACACAAAACACTTCAGCATGTAAAACTAAAATAAATACAAAACCAAAAGTAATAATTCACAAAAACAAATATAAGTCAATTGCAGGTAAATAAAGAAATACAGATTTGGAAACGACGTGTTACACTATGATATTCGCCACACATTGTTCTAAAGACAATAAAAATAAACCGTACCCACTCTCACAGCAAACTATAATTACTGTATGTGTCAAAATCTAATCTATTCACACAAGACATGCTTGGGTACAGAACTGCTTTGATTAAGATTTAAAAAATAAAAAAAATAAAACGTGCACCTGTCCTGTACCTTTGGCAATGTTTATTTCATTTTGCGTGTGTGAACGTGTTTTGACCTATGTGGTTGCCGTATTTAGCGATCCAAGATGGCCGATCTTCTGCGCATGCACAGATCATGCAGGGGTCACAGATTGTGCCTTGACAATCACATCCAAGAAAGACCCAATGCTGCTATCTGCTGTCCATAATGATTCATTTATTTTGTTTACTTTCCTAGCTTAACTTATCAAACCAGAAGTGTTTCAGCCTTTTCTCTGCCCATTTCATTAATAAACGTAATTGACCACAACCGCCGGCGCTCCTTGTTAGGTTTCCCATGAACGAGAATTCACGTCAACGGTGCTCAAAGAGTTAAACATTCAAGTGGGGAAACGATACAAAAAAAATAAGAATTTTAGAAGAGGGCAAATACTTTTTCACGGCACTGTATAAATACAGTGTTGTCAGGGATTTTTGGTACCCCAATTAAAGAATGCTAAAATGTGCTGATTTAGACTTCAGTTATTTCCTCTGAAAATTTGACAATGACACAAAACTGAACAGGTGAAGCTCAAGTAGGGTGACCAAACGTACTCTTTTGGGAGACACACCACTTTTTTACATACTCTGCAGGCGTGCGGGGGTATTATAAAGTCATGAAAATGTCCGTTTTTCATTGCGTGACTAATAGGAGGTGGAGTGCACCGTGTTACCGCAAAGTCTCTCTCTATCTCAAGGCTGAGTGTCCACATTTTTAGAAATGAAAATATGGACACCCTATCCTAGGTCAAGCAAGCAATGTTTTCGTGGTAGTGGCCCTCCATTTTAGATAACATAGCAGCATTTGCTGACCATCTAATCAATAGTTCAGTCTTTACTGAAAGTCTAACCAGCGCAGGTCTTTCCTGTCAAGACTATGAGTAATTCACAAGGCTTTCATGCCGGCGTGGTAAAAAAAAAAAAAAAAAAAACCCTGCTCATTAGAGACAGCCGTGCCTAGCCCCTCGTATCGGACATCTTGTTCAGCGATCCATCCATTGAGACCCTAGCTGAAGAAAAAACGAATCAAAAGAAGACGAATGGAGAAATAAAAAAGAAATCAAATTTGTACCCAAAGCCCAGCGAGCCATCTGGTGTCTTATGCGGCATGCAAATGTGCCTCTGTATTTGGTGCATCTTGTGGTAGAAAAAAAGACAGCAAAAGAGGCAGAGATTGCCCTGGAGGATTAATGACATCATTCTGTATGCACCTCTGGATTCCCAGACTGCTTGGATATTATCAACCTCTGACATAGAGGGATAATGTTGGTTGTAGCAAGGCTCAACGTTATGAGCTCTATCTCTTCCTGCTGGTGCACAAAAATAATGGGGCTGGTTCATCATCAGATTGCAGTGTCAGGTTTTTGGGGAAAAATGAATACGAATGTGGCATATTGAGAATAGATGGGTCTGAGGCTGTGGGCTAGTTAGAGTGTTGCGCCTTGGTGGATGTCAGTCTCACTAATGGTGGCTCTCCGTGCACCACTGCAGTAGGACGCAGTCGCAGTGTGTGGCTGTGTTACATGCAAACAATGCAGTACACTATCAATCAACGATGCTGAATCGGGTTAATGCTGTCATCTGGCTCACGTTTGTTGTTCAGAAATGCAAAGCTCCTTGATCAGCATTATTCTGCTTTGCTGGCAAGTGGTTACAAACAACATCATTAAGGGATTAACACACGTGATCAATACTCTTTATTAAAAAAGGTATACAGTGTTATTCATGGTTAGTCATCCGCGTGCCCAATTTTAGCAAATTATGAAGTGATTGTTTTTGTGGTTGTACACAGGTCACAGTCAAGTCTGTATTTTGTTGCTGCTATGTGAAAAACACTTATGTCGATTTTTTTTTTTCAGTTTGTAAATTTTTACGTTTTTGGGATGTCTGCATTCAGTTTCATCCCCAAACTATAAAAATGTTTTAAAAAAATGACAAAATGGACATAAGTGTTTTTCACATAGCAGTGACGATTTACAGTTGCACATAGTAGTACCACATTGTGTTGCAAACATACCAGACAGCACTGACATCTATTTGAGTTGTAGTCAAATTTTGGGGCAAGAAGAAGAGGCAGTAGGTAGTCTCCTACTAAACTGCAATTACTTGCTGTTAGCACAGAACACTGAGATTATTTGCCTAGTGTTGTTACATTCTTTGTTTGTATGTGTTGCTACGCTGTGTGTGTACTCAACTGGAAATAACAAATACGATATTTAAAAAAGTTTATTTTAAAAAGCCTAAATATATGTAAAGCACATGGGATCTGCTAAAATTATTTGTTTATATATATTTAAATAAATTACATTATTATTATTATTTTTATTATTATTATTATTATTTTTATTACATTATATGTCTTCATTGTAATTTGTAAATCTGGAATGTACCTCCTGTGATAAACGGAGGTTCAATTTATATATGAGGCAAATGAGTAACCATTCTATGACATGCCTCTTTTTCAAAACGACACCAAAATATCCATCCATCCACTTTTTTTCCCATCCTACTTATCCAGTTCAGCGTAGTTGTGCATTGGAGCACATCCCATCTGACTTAAGGCAGAAGGCACACGACACCCTGGGCTAGTCGCCAATCAGTCACAGGTCACACTCACTATTCACACTCACGTTTACACCATCACTGACTCAAAGAAATCAGGTGATTGAACCGCTCCACAGTCAGAGATGCTACTAGAACAATCCCAATAGCGTGGAATACTTCCACCACTGACAATTCTGGCTAACAAATAATGTAGTAAAGTTTTATGAGGATTGCCGACCAACTAGATCATGCAAGTCAACTGTGATAATTGGTGACTGCCTTGAGGCTAAAAGAATATGCTCTGAACCATTGGAATGGGTTTGGAAAATCTACTGAGGCCCATCACTTGTAATAAATTGGGCTGAATGTCCAACATGTTGCGTTTTATTTTTTCATTTTTTTTGCTGCACATCAGCATAAAATGGACTCACTGTTCTCACATCATGCTGACATGGAAGCCTGCCTGAACATTATGGGTTGCACATGGGAAAGGGGGGGTTCTCTCTTCCTTGCTATTTCCCTTTCACAAACACCCCCTGCACATGCACAGAGATCTATCCTGTTTATTCTGCCCTCTGCACCCTCAGGCCCCTGGCTCCGAGGCCAGAGAAGGCCAGCCTAAAGGCTGTAGGCTGCCCTATCCTGTTTCAGGCCTCTCGTAGCCAGCCCACATCTGTTTAATGCATACATGCACCCATGAGGTCATGAGGTGGGAATGTGACAGGGAGCAATCTGGGCTCTGAACTCTTGGATCATTAAGGCGTACTGTACACATCTGAGCTGAACTGTGAAGAAAACAGAGATTTTACTTTGTAGCTAATGAGAAGTTCTATCTCGAACTCACATTCAGTATCCATTTCAAAGGGAAATGTACTGCAAACCTTTGGGACAGCAGAAAGCTACTTAAAAGGTCTCAAAGAAACGTTCATTGCTGAACAGGACATATGTCATCATGCTTGAACCCAGAGGTGAACTGGGAAAAAGTGTTTTTCAACCCCAAAACTTTGTCCTGGAGACATAATGGGACCTTTCTAGCCAAAGGCCCCTTTTGGTTTCCATCAAATGGAGAGGAGAATGGATCCCAGAGGAAAGTATCAGTGTCCATGAGATGATCTGGTCCGTCTGTAGGCTGCCAAGAATAACACAGCGGGTTTAATGCTCAGGACCCAGAGAGGAAATTATGGGCTAAATACTCTCAATCTTTGGACATTTCCAGGTATTTAAGGCCATTAATCCATTGGAATCCTTGATGACAATATTATGGTTAGTTTGCTACTACTGTACTTTTTGTCTGGCTGCCCATTTGGTGAAGAGTCAGACAATTAAAATTAAGTTAATTTCAACAAATACAAACATGTATAAAGATGACCACATTTGAGTGTACAAATAAGCTCCAGACTCCAGGGCACATTTGTTAAGAATGATACTTCTGTAAAGATATATAGGTGCAAACATATATGGAGGACAAAAAATACCAAAACAATTTTTTTTTTTTAAAAAAAGTGAAAATACAAACGGATATAAAAAATAAGAATTCAAAAATTACCTTTAAACAAATGCAATCATGCAATTTTAGAATATGTGGATGCTTTGAAGGTGGTCTGCTGTAACTGTGACACACTGCCACTCGCTGGTGTGTGAAGGGTGCTGCCTTTTTGTCTTAGAAACATTGTATCTGCTTCAATACAGTATGACACATTGCACTACTAAACAGCGCAAACCCCAACCACTACAAATAAACATATTTAATTGTGTGAAGGTTGAAAGCCTATTTTTATTCTTCCCACTTTCTTGATGTGCTTCTCCTTCCACATAATTCATCCAATTCATGTCATTCCAATTTCAAGACATTCCAAAAATTCATACCATTGGGGCTTTTATCTTTTATTCCAAAACTTCACAGTTGTCCCATAATTCAATATTTTTCGCATAAAAATTCCCGTCATACCACATGAGACCAAATTTTCCTCAATACATATTTACTATTAATTTCCATTGGCACATTCAAAAAACAAATTCATATATCCCCCATTTTGAAATTTTTATTCATTCTGCTTATTCAATACACATCATGAATGATTTTCATACCAAACCACCCAAAAAACATCCCATGTTAAGACATATTCTACATTACTTGACCGATTCAAACTGTTCCAATTTCAACATGTGCAAATCATTCACGCCATCTAATTTATTACTCTCATTCACAAAATTCACAACATTTTCTAAATCCCCAAATTTCATTTACATATTCACCTCTAGTCTCCACGTATATTTACCAATTAAAACCATTCCACCTCCAACATATTCGACTCATTCCAAGTCATTCAATATCATTCCAAATTATTCCACATGCGTCAATGTTTTTTATTCAACCTTCAATCATCTTTGATAGACTTTTTGATACAGATCTTGTACTTCTCACTTGAGTATCCAGGTGTAGCTAACACTGTAGGTTGTGAATCGTTTGCATTGTCTGCAAAATGAAGTGTCAGAGGTGTGCGGCCAGCGTGTTCCCAAAAGAGGAAAAAGTTGTCACTGTTTTTCACCACCTCCTTCTTTGCTCTTTTAACGGGGTACTAAACTCTTGCTTCTGATGGTGTATGCAGAAGATGAGGAAGAATGAAAAGAGGGCAGTAGAGTGAGAGAGCAAGCAAGGGAGAAAGTGAGAGAGCAACTCACTGTGTGACATGTGGACAGATGGTTGCCACGCTGCATAGCTGCCGGGCCACATGCGATAGCCGTGAACCATGAGAGAGCCTTCCACACCCACGCCTCTACTGTTGACACCTCTCAACATACTCAGGCAAAGACAGAGGAGGGCAAGGATGGGGATGGGAATGGGAATGGGTGGGGGCGGGTAGCGCATGAGCAAAACGCTGGAACTTGGGACTGTGAGGTGAGTTCGCATCACACTGGAAGGAAAGCGAGAGGAGACTTACACTTGGTGGATCTTAATGCCCCCATATCTGACAGTGGCCATCAAAATAGTATAAGAATCCAAAAAAGCTAAACAGCTCCACTGGCACATCAAAGAGGGGATCAGAAGAGGTTTTTTTTTGTTTTTTTTTTACTTTAGGGCTTTCCTCCTTAAAACAGGTAGATGGCCTGCTGATGTCCTAGAAAAGAATTGTTTGGCTCTATGGTGATTTAACTGTTCTGCTATTGTTTTTGTAACTTCCTGAAATTCACTGTATGTAAAAATTTCATTAACTTGGGGAAATAAAAGTTGGAACATGATGGTTTGTATTCCTTGTATTTTATTATCTCCGAGAGAGTCTGAGAGTTACCAGACCTATTGAATAACAGGTTTTCAAACTATGTTTTACTGTATAAGGACACATTTCTGACAACGTATGCCTTTCTAATTACCTCAAGAATTTATACACAATCATATTTTTGTTGCACTAAATCACCATCAGTGTTACGACAAAGCCGATATTGTCTCTCAAATACTATTTTATTTTTCTTGAACATTGTAGGCTCTTTTTCTGTCTCATTATTTGTTCCCCTTTTTGCAGAAACTCTCTGAACACTTTTTTTTTTTAATTAATTTTGCTAGTTTGTGAGCTTACTTTTTTCTTATCACGTGACCAAGTTGACCTTAATAGATAGAGGACCAGCGGAATGCTCCAGTTTTATTCAAAATAAAATTTATTTCATAATGATGATCAGCGAGGCATTTTTTGTTCAGTCACTTTGTGCAGCCCGATTGTAAATGGCAGAGGCGGGTACAAAATTTTGCTGGTCCGTCATTTGTCTTTTGACATCATCAGTCTGTCATTTTTTGAAGGAACTGTAATCATCATTTGATTTTAACCATGCTTCTGTCATCACTTCGTCAACACCATTTTAGGACTGACAGACAAAAGTTAGCATTTCGTCAGTACTGACAGGCAGTCCATCATTCGTCAACAAAACAGGTGTCCGTCAGTGACGGACTGAGAGGTCCGCTGGCCCAGTTCGTGATGATTACCCTGACGGACGAAAACCCACTTTTGTCATTTTTTTCTCTCAAGTTTCTCATCATTCATCATTTGTCAGAAAACGGGCGTCCGTCAGTGACGTACCGATTGACAGTCCATTAGTACTTGGTTTGGGGAGCCACAGGGTAGGTGATTTGCTGTTTATTTGTTTTTGCCATGTTGGCACACCAGCGCACCACTCGAGTGCACCGTTGTTAATAAGGATCTCTTAATGGTGATGGTTTGACTAAATTATTCCAATTATAATTGAATATTATTAAAATATTATTTTGTGATTGACCTATTTTGAAGAGATTTGAAGCTACGTTTGCAAAATTAGAATAATCCGTGTAATAAGACTGGATGAGCAGCTTGTGGGAAAATGGCCTTTATCCTACTTTGATTGTGACCTACGACATTAGCAGGTGTCTTGAAAGAAAAACAAATACTTGACAGCTATCTGTGTTTGTCTCCTTCTCTTTGTGCCTTTTCCACACGGTGCAACCTTTTCTCTGCACCATTCCCTCGGTCCCTCCCTCTCCCATTAAAGCAGCTTCTTTATCGGCCCGTTTCATGTGTTTTTCCCGTCAGCGTCGCCATGCAGGTTGGTCTGCACGGTCCGTTGTGTTGTTTAATATGCACAGCCCATTCTTGCTTCTTTATTATCGTCCCGCTGGTGACGGAGGCCCTTTTCTTCGGCCAGACAATGGGCGGCGGCGTGACAGAGAGCACGGTGGTCATGTCCCATTTGCCACCCCATGCTATCTCTCTATCCTGCCCCCCTTCTCACCCGCCGTCTGCTTTTCAATAGCACCCTAATACTGTTACAGGAGAGAAAGACCTGGGAGGCTTCAATATGCCCCAAGCCTCTGGGGCCACTGCTATATACATACTATTAGCATAATTATAGCCTGAGAGAGGGAGAGGGAGCAAAAATGCAGATGGATAGAAAAAGAGAGACAGAGGGGAAGCTAAGGTGTTCGCACTGTGATTGTCACACACGCACACACAACCTCGTCAAAAGGAATTCTCAAAAAGGGACACTTTAATAGATCTTCTGTTCAATTTGTTCTGACCTCATCTAGAGTCGGTCTATAGTTAACTCGGGGCTGGGACATGTGGGTGGGCAACTCTCTTGATGGCACCATGGTTGCCTGACTTTGAACTTGAACTTGGGCTCTAGGGGTCAGGCAGATTGGAATTGAATTGAGGAGTGCTCCCCCTGGGATTCCAGGCTGGTAAGTGCAGCTGTGGTCCAGTAGCTTGTTTAAATGTCCTCATTGCTTCGAGCTCTCTTATGGTTGCTCATTTGTCTTCCTCGCGTTCATTTAAATTTGTGCTGAATTAAATGTTCTGTCTGAAGAGTAAATATTTGTGAGTTGAACAACGATATAGCTTTCATTATACTGTGTATCATTGTCTGGAAGAACTTAATTTGTTTCCCTGAAGAGAAAAAAATAATCTCCAGTAAAAATGTCAAACTAGCATGAGTGGTAGCTTGGATTTTGAAGGCATAGATAGTTTGATGAGCTTGTTTTATAAACCCAGTCTCCTTTTCCTTATCCTTATTTTTTTTTTTTCACCGACCCGATCTCATTTCTATTGCTATCTTGAACTAATTAAAATCTCTCTAAGCAATGTTCAATGTTCTGAGCACATTTATGTGTGCCTTTTTTCAAGACATTGGTACTCACGATAGCCAATACCAGTATCGACCCCCCTCTTGTGGCTGTTTTAAAATCATGAACAAGAAATTATAATAGAAAATTGCCATTTCATACAATGTTAAAGGAAAAATGCTACATTGGGATAAAAAGCTATTTCTTTAAAATGATATGTTATTACTTTTGGGAGGGCGAAATTTTAAGTATCAAAGGTACTAGTGGTATCGGTACTTGGTATTGGTATCTGTGACTACTCAAGAGTTGAGTACTCATATAGATATATCGGTCTGACAAAAGGTGTTATTGAACCTCCCTATTTGTAAGAATAACTTGCTGCATAAAAAATATTATTTTCCACAACATCAACAACATAACACCTGCGCTGCATTGTGCAACTTCCAACAGCCCCATAGAGTAATATGCTGATCTATCCCCTGCCCACTGCATACAGTATACTGTATTTCATAGGAAATAGCACCATAGCAATGAAAAAAGCTAACTTTTGAATAGCACAAGCCTAGTCATCCAGTTTTAGGAGCGGCTTTAAAGCATGTCACAAGACCTCATGCATAGTAAACAGTGCGGCCTCCATGGCTGACTGGTGAGCAATTTGCCTCGTAGATTGCCTGGCCCCGGGGCCTTGGTGCTATGTTTATGTATGAGCCCTCCTATTTCATATGTATCGGCCCCAGATCATTTTCAACTCCCAACCCCTCCCTGTTTTTTTTTTCTCCGGCAGAACTGATGGCATACACACAGAAACACAAGCATGTGATGAAACACACACAGGAAAACATAGACATTAATACACACACCCAGACAGACACATAACGTAAACATTAAGAGTGATGACCTGCACAAGGGGTGACACCGTCCCGGCAGATTACGCTATTGTCAATACAAATAGAAATTTACTCGACATGTTTCTCTGCTGCGCCTGCCGCTTACCGTGACAGTTGTGCTTTGCAGGGTGACTGGAGATGTATTAGGAACATGTTGTCTGTGATGGTGTTTTCAAATCTGCCTCACCGCGGCTATTTCAGTCCACCTCACGTACTCCGGCAAACAACATCCGATTTTTAGAGGCATATGGTGTGACCGTGTTGCATAATTTGTGAACCCAGCTATGCCTTTTTGTAACATGCGGCAAATACAACAATCATAACATGTGGGTATGGTTTTCTCCTGGAATTTTACAGATCTTACAAGCACACGCTACTAGACCCCATGCTGAGACATGATTACATAACTGCACAGTAAATTCTGTAGAGTAAATTTGACTCTATTAAGAGTCGGACCAAAAAGATTCTGTTTTAGAGTAATATTGACACTTAAAAGAGAGTAAAATAAAGAACTGTGAAAAAAATAAATAAAAGTCACTCAAGGGTGGAGGAACAAACTCACGACCAGCTTGGGAGACAGACGATCTACTCCCTGAGCCACGCAGCTCCTGCTGTGTGTTGGTATATCACTCATGTCAGCTGGAATCTTCTTAACTCCAAGAGACCATAAACGATGTCTTTGGTCCCTTAGAGATAAGCGAAATGTAGGAGGGCCATAGCTCAGGTGATAGTGTGTCTCCCAAGCTGAAGGTCGTGAGTTTGTTCCTCAACCCTTGAGTGCCTTTTATTTTTTCAAATTCTTTATTTTACTATTTTCCTAGTGTAAATCTTATCCTACTCTAAAATTGAGTCTATTTGATCTCTAAATAGAGTCAAATTTACTCTAAATAGTGCCAAATTTACCCTACAGAATGTACTGTGTGATTACATGTAAGAGGGCAAAAGTTTATTAACTAGGTTGACCATATTTTATAAAAGAGAACAGTGCGCTACCAGTGAGCTAAAATCTTCGCCCACCGACACAGCTCAGGACCGAATTTGAGCGCTGAGAACGTGAGGCACGTATAGCCCCACCCCCACCCTCCCGAACATGATGTAAAGAAGCGCACATGTCCGTCAAAAGAGGACAATTGGTCACCCTCTATTGTCACTTGTATCCCCCTCTCGCTATGTGTCCTCATTTCACTGCAAAACCTCTGATAGTTTATTCTTTCTCTTCCCTATTTAATGTAAGCTTGAACAGGTTTTAACCATTGCAAAGCCCCTCTTTGAACTGGCAAAGGGCTGCTCCGTAGAGGAAAATCTTTGCGAATGTTTACAGCATCAAAAGTCAGGCTGAGGATGTCCTCTATGTGTCAGCTAAGGGTGAAGCATCTCTAAAGGGCCCAAAATGTAATGGGTTTCACAGGACACAATTTGTTTGATATGAAATGATCCTCGGCAGACACAAAGTGGCCTCCATTAGGAGCCAAGCAGATTAGCGCGGTCCTCTGAGGGTCCGTGGCTCAGTGTCAGTGGTGGAGGACCCTTCTTATCTTTCATTAAGCGCACACAGCAGGGCAGATTCACCAGCTATGGGGGAGGAATAGGGAGGGAGAGAGAGAGAGAGCGAAAAGAGGGAGGGAATCAGCGATTTATAGCGGTTAAAAAATAATTTCCACATATCACAGCACCATCTCGCACAGTGCTGGAAGTGAAGGAGCCTTGGGGAATGAAAAGCATCTTTTTCACCAAATGCCAAAAGTGACCAGGAGGCAGTGAGGAAATGAGGCTGAACATAAACACACAAACACAGAGACAAAAGAACAAAGAGGTGAAAATATAGGTTTACACACTTTTTGTTCAGTTTACTGTGATACAGCCATTATAAAGAAGTGTTCTAAAAGTGTTACACTCCAAGCAGGTCAGAAAATTGCTGAAGGAAACTTCAACAGTGGCACTTTGCTCACAATGACATGACAGCAGTGAATGTCACATTATTTTTAATAGCAATAAAAAAATTAAAAATCTGCAACAATTTTCTTAATATTAGCCAGAAATAGTAACATTGTTGAATTGGGCACATGTATATATAAGGATTTTATATTTCCATTCAACAATTATCAAAAGTTCACAACTTCCAATTGTTTTTCAATTGCCAGTTGAACACATGAACTGAAAACTAAAGTAACTAGAAAAAAAAATCAACATTCGACTAACCCAGGAAGTAAATATTGAAAACCAAATGGTGAAATGTCTTCTTCTTCTTTTTTATTCAACAGCAGGTGCATGCATACACCTGTGAATGGGCAATTTGTAATTATTGCTTTTTTTGTGTAATTAATGTGGAAACAGTGTAAATAGAATGTGTGCAAAAATGCTCATTTGTGGCCATTCAACACAAATTTGTAGCTCCCTACTGAACAATTGGGCAAGAAAATCGAGAGCTCTTTCTATGGAAACTGTAAAGTAGAGGTAGAGGCCTGCACTAAAAATATTGTAGTCAGGTTGAATTTTCTTTTAAGATGGTTATACTCTACAAAGACATTCTTAAACACCTTAGAGTGCATTACAGTCAATTGATGAGAAAAGAATACAAAAAGACACTTGCCTTTAGGGGCAACCTGGCATTGAGGTCTCTTGCAAAGGTGGGTGCCATTTGCTTACCCAGATGTCAAAGTTGTTCCTGAGAATTAAAACCCTAAATAGCAATATCAATGTAATGGCCAAAAATAACCATTTTGTGTCCTTGTTTTATTTATATTGTGAACACAAAAAAATCATATGAAACCTCAGACCAGATATTCCCAAATATTGAATAGTTTGCATAACCATGTTACATACTGTATTTGCAAAGCCGTGAGCACAAATGTTCTTCTGCCAGTGAGATATCAGCACCGTTTGATGTGTAGTATGCAAAGGTACCATTCACTGCAACTACAGCAGTCAGTATGAAAAGAAAAACATACATTTTGATTTATGGTGATTTGTCCTACATATGTTACCCTAGACGATGTGATTTGTGGACGGTCCCTAACAAGGACTACAAGAGAAATTCTAGTCCTCTGGCTGGAGCCTCTTTAGTTCTCCAATGTTTAAGTGTCTTTGGGTGACGCGACAGGCTCTACAGTATATACATCTCATGTATTATTATTATTATTATTATTATTATTATTATTATTATTATTATCAAAGAAAAACTGATATGGCATCAGGTGAAGTGAGCATCAAATTTGATGTCAATTGATCACCATTTTTGGACTTTGTAAGCAATGTTGGGAACGTTACTTTATACAACTAATTAGTTACTCATTACTTGCTGCAGTAACCGAGTTAGTAATTGAATTTCTTCATAACAAAAGTAGCTCGTTACAAGGGAAAATAACTATTTTCACTACTTAAAAAAAAGTTTAATATCAAATAATTTGGATTTATTTTTATTTTTATTCTTATTCTTATTCTAATTATTTTATACAAGGAATTCAAATTATTTCCAGACTTTAAAGGGTGTTTACATTGATTTTTGTGAATATTTATGTCTCACAAGGCGTAATGACGGATGTCATACGTTCTACCTAATTAAAAAAATAAATAAATACAAATACTGGATACATCGTGATTTGTGTCACATATGTCACCCTAATGTATGTCATTTGTGGACAGTCCTTGCACAGACAGTTAAGAGAAATACAATTGTTGGCGCTATTCATTACACTACTAGGTGAGTATTTCAAGAATTGTGTCATGGTGCTTGTGGAGTCGCAAAGTCCTGTAATGGTTATTGGTGGAACATAACTGTCAGTAAATCGCTCCTTATGGTGGCCGTTTTTCAGCAGATCTCTAACAATGTTATTTTGACCAATGTCAGTCTTGTCAAACGAACCCCAAATAAGTTCCAGGCTAGGGATGTGACTCTTGCTAATAATGCTAACATGTTCAATGTGAAGGAAGACACGTCATGACGATGGAGGACCAAAACTGCCAAAATTTTAAATAAATAAATGACTAAAAGTGAAAATAAAAACGGATATAAAAAATAATAATTAGAAAATGAAATCCCCCAAAATAAAATAAATAAAATGGAAATAAAAACAACTATATACTGTACATATTTATTTAATTTTCGAATTCCATTTTTCAATATCTGTTTTCTGTCTTTTAGTCATTTATTTATTTATTTCGTCATTTATTTATTTTAAATTTTGTCAGTTTTGGTCCTCCATAGTGACATAGTGCGCTTCCCGCAGCAAGGAAATTCATGACACATTCCAGCTGTCAAGACACCTTAATTGTGATGAGGTGCGACAACAACAGAGCCCTTAACTGTGCGCAAAAGACATTTTCATGAATGAACCTGAAACTAATAAATCAATTGTAACGTAACGCATTTCACGTACAATAACGATAATGGTGTTTCAAATATGAGGAATATAATTAGTTGGATTACTCCGTTTATGAAAAAAGGATGGAGTTACCAAAGCCGTTATTTTAAACGCCGGTACTGTTCTTGAGTGACGTACGTACAGTGATTTTGAGTGGACAAATTGTGTCCGGTTTCTCCTCTGACTCCCACTAAGACATTTATGGGGTGGGGCTGTGTCGTTACAGAAAAAGGCATGACAAGAGTAGTTATTTACTGATTTCTCCACAATGAATTGATATAATGTACATACCTACAAACACAAGGTCAAATGCATAACTTCGGCCAAGTTGAAGAATCAGCAAAAAAAATATGATCAGTTTTAAGTCTTAAGTGAAACTCATTCATACAGCCACTAGTGGATACCACAGTGATGGCAGCACGCCATGCTGGTTCAAGCCTAATCTGTGTTTGTTAATGGTTGCCGTGTGCTAATTACTGTCTCTGCTCACCAGGGGCCATTTCTGGCCAGTCACCAACTTCTCCAGCCTCTGACTGGCCAATCACTCGTCTCTGAACCAAGGGGATCCTGTGAGAGGGAGACTTCACGGTGATGGCGAAATTGGCCTTGGACTACTCGCCCGTTGCTGGAACATGGTTTGTGTAAGGGAGATGAGGGAGAAAGACGGGGTGGAAAGAGAGAAACGTGAGACAGAGAGCGTTTCCATGTGTTTGACTGTGTGTGTCTTTATATGAGCTCGCCCGACTAGAAGTGTGCAAGCAGCGGCGGACAAGAGTGGAAAGGAAAACAAGGCCTGAATGTGGGCCAAGTCGACCACTCCACAAGCTCAAAGGCAGCAGTAATCCAGTGTTGACATGGTAATAGCCATGAGCTTAGTGTCAATTAGATAGAAACAATATGCTCACTCTACTGGAGTAAGTGGATAGTACCTTTTAAGTTGAGCAAAGCAAGCAATCGTTTTAGGCTGCAAATAAATAAGGCGGTGAATCTGATACTTTGCCATTGAGTGTGTCTGCGTCTCTTTTTCGTCATTCAGAGAAGTGATATTTTATCTTTTGTTCTACCAATTTGAAATTCAAACTCGGACTTCAAAGCCATCCGTATTTTATCACCATTTGATTCTGCCCTTAGGGTGAGCGGCCTTATTATATTTCAGTCACTCACAATGCATTTCTGGGCCATCACAATCTCGAACCACCGGCAGACAGTGCTGGCGAAAGAGGCCAGATACAAAGAGGTTGAAACCATCTTTGACATTCCTTTGATAGGCCTCAAGCCATTTGTGGGTGGTGTCCATGTACAGTGTGTGCGTGTATGTTTGTGTAAATGGCTACTCTACTCCTATAACAATGTCATGGCACCAGCTATGGCCACAGAGCATAAAGGGGGTTAGATCATGTGACTGGTTGATGAGCTACACCATCCGAAAAGATAGCAATAGTCAATTTATAACAGCCGTCAACCGCCGGTGCCCCGGAGCCTTGCGGTACAAAAACACACCTGCATGTAAAGAGATGTGTTACAAGATGTGTTCGGGTTCATTATGCTCTCTCAGACCAAACGCACAAACAACATAGTTGTGATCGGCAATCGCTTTTTAGCTCAAGAAAATTATATTAGATTGTTATTACTATGTTATTACACAACTTGATCTTGATCTCCATCACTGTGTGTCGTGTGTTGCAGTGGATATACAGAATGTGGAAATGAAGAATCCCATTTTCACTTAGTAGGAGCAGTGTTCTTTTTAGGACACAAAATTGTTGGTAGACTTTCGGTGAAGTACATTTGCAGAAATACATATTGACAAGCTACAATGCTTTTGGGACAACCTTCTTGTGACAAATTCTACTTTGTTCTTCACTCAAATTATTATATTATTATTTAAAAAAAAAAAGTGTATACCTACAATCTGCCTATTTTGAACTGCATGCATCTTTTGGAATTAGTTGGGTAAAAATATACATCATAATTTTTTTATTAAAATATCGTAACAGCTGCTTGCAAAATGTGTTTGTGAACAACAGTACTAGTGAATGAACAAGACACCCATGAGGTTAGAAACATGGCTTTGTAAAACATGTTTTGTTTTGTTTCCCACTTAGACACAAACCACCCAAAAAATCTCCCTGTCATGTTAAAACGTCGATTACATCACCATAAAGTGTTTTTTCGAGACAATTACAATATGTTCGCTTTCTGTTTCATTACTAATTGAAGTCATTGACCTGATTGCAAATTGATCATAGCATATTCACATGCATCTTTAAAACAGTGATCCCGATTACGTCTTTCCTAACAGTTATTGCATTAGCCTACTGAAAAAACAATCTCATAGAAGAGACTTACCAAACCTGAATTATAAAAGAACAATCTTGTCAACAAACATTAAAATCGACAAAATGCGTCCATCCCTTTTAATGCTACCTCTGTCCAGTTCTCATTGCCCACTATTTTCATCACAAAGCCCAGTTAATGTGTCATTTCCTTAAAAATGTAGCTCGCTAATGCAACAGACCACTTCAGAATCACTTTTCATCGTTTCTGAGCCTTCCATTTTCTTTCTGCGTGTAAGAAGAGTAGATCCTTTCAAATGAAAGGACAGAGTGCAGATGGTCCGAATAAAATACAGATCAAGAGAGGGGAATGGCAATGGGATGATTACATGCGAGCTGGTCTTAATGACTTCTCTCCCTCGGACTCCTCTTTGCTTATTATCAGACCAAATAGCAGGCTGCCATGCATGGGGGGGTCTCACCCAACTGAATTTCTTCCTTACAAAGAGAAGAGTTGCACTTCGCACAAGAGCGGATTGGACCCGTTGCTGAATGATCTCGGGAAGGTGATTTTAAGCTTGGATGCAAAGATGATATGCCCCCACTCAACGAGCGGCTGTATTTATCTGTAATCCAAAATGTGCTGCCAATTTTCTTCCAAATATGCACGGGGCCACTGGTGCACATGCACGCAAGGTCCAGATCATCAAAGCCATTTCAATACAATCCCGCATTCATGATTTGCCCAGGCCTGTGACTCAGACCCTATCTTGGAACATTATGTTACGAGCTCCAATTTTATTTCCAAGGCTTCAGTCTTAAAACAAGGTCACTTGTTTCCTGTATTCTCTTGAAAACCAAAGGAGCCAAAGTTCACTGCCAGTGCCTGTTCTCCGTTCTATTCTGAAATTATAGGGGCTTTCAGTGAGGTCACTGCACTGCCATATGAATAATAGATTTTAATTGATTTAACCTGGCCCTTAAGTGGGCTAAAACGCAAGCCCTGTCACTTTCAGAGGGCAGCAAGAGGGGAGCATGGTCCAGCACACATCTTTAAAAGCCCCTTGACGTGAGTCCCGGATGAAATATTTATACTGTAGTGGAGACTGACCTCCAATTGCAAACCCACATTTTGATCTGCAATTGATTTCTGACAAGGCAATTGGGGCGAGACAAAATGTGGCTATGTACTGTCCAGCTAACCCTTAACTGCAACATAGTGCGCAAAGTTTAACTGACAGTTGAGTTGTTGAGATGTTGCAAGAGCAAATTTCAACATTTTCCTTAATTTCTCAGCGATTTTAAATGAATTTGATGCTCCAATAAGTAGCAGCCATTCTACTTTTAGTTGTCAGATGGATGATCGGTCGTCGTTAAAGTCAAAGATGATGTTACAGAAAAGGGCTTTCCGGTTCCATGAAGTAAAATGCCAACAGTTGGCACAGTGCAAGAAATGAAACAGAAAATCCATATTTCCAGAGTCAGTCGGTCAGCATTGTGCTTGGTTGTTTAAGACTCGTTTGTCATCATACTCTTACATTGAATACCCATGAAATAACTGGCCTTGAAATATTTCACTTTATATATATTTTTTCCCCACTTATTTTAACCCTTTCAGACCCATAGATGGTTGCAGTGGACATGACATATTTGCATGTCTAAACCAATAAAAACGCATAATTTGGATGATGTCAACACTTCTGGTTCATGATTGGATCCTAGCTAACCAATCACAATCGCAAGTTGATTTGCATGATATTCATGTTAAAAATGTTATATATAAGCTTGGTAAGTTTACAACATGTTACAGCCATATTATCCTGGCATCCTTTATTTAAAAAAAAACATGAGATAACCCCCCCCAAAAAATGCCATGTTGTTATTATGTGGGAAAAGAGTCAGAATCGGTAAAAAAATAAATAATTATAAATAGATGAAAGTTTATATCACGTCACCAAAATGTACATGAGCATCGCTACTCATGTCGACTTCAACCTCTGAAAATATCAAAACAATTACCTGAATATTTTGGATTTTCTGGCCACTAATCCTTTTTCTCACGATACAGTGCGCTCATAATTTTACATCCCAAAGGGTATGTAAACTTTCAAGCACAACTGTGTCAAAATTTAGACATCCAGTCTGAAGCATTTTGAGCGTAACAGCTGAAAGAACCTTCCCCAAGTCCAAGGTATTTTCTTCTCGCTGTATTATTTTCCAAGAAAACGTACCAATACGGAGAGGTCGGCGCGTCAATGAATTTTGAGTGTCCGTCACTCGGCAATCATCAACTCCGCTGCACTCCCTTTGTCATCATCAATCCATCAATATTTCAAACCGAACCGCATTGTAATCGTCATTCCTCAGTGAAATGGGCTTCCATCAATGTTTCCGCAAGTGGGCATCCGTCAACGAGTCATTCGTCATTAAAATGGCCAAAGGTGTTTGATGGCATTGCTATGCGTTAAAATAGTGACCGTAAGCACGCTTTCTAACCCTAAATGAGGAAATGATGCGAGCATGGAGTGTGTTATAGCTTTGGGGTAAAGAAAGAAAATGCGAGCGCACACACTTGTCCTATTCACTTGAATGAGAACCGCAGCCGCGGCGGTCATCCAGGCTGACAGCCTTGGGGGTGGCGGCTTCGGCCAGCTGCCAGAACCAGAAGCCTCGGACGCCGGAGAGTGATGAAGACCAAATTGTGCCTTTTCTTAACTGTACTTTAACCTTTGCTGCCGGACTGCATGATCATGTGGACTTAATCGACATTGGATTACAGCACAAACTGACTTTTCACCACACTTCTTTCTTTCACTTTCACTGCAATATCCTGGGCCACAGAGTGGGACCTCCGTAAAAAGTTGTCGAGTGTGGCAGGCGCCACGGAAGTAGCGTAAGCAAAGTGGGGGCTGCCGAGATAGCCTAAGCTAAATGCTAACCGATCGTCTGGATAAAAAAAAAGCAAGTGGTGATATATTTACTTGTTTACTGAAGGAGAAAAAGAGTAGCTTGTCCCAGTCCCAGGAAAGAAATGGAAGTACTCTGCGGTGTCCGTCAATGTTTTTGTCATTCGGCAGCAAATAATCCATTAGTACCGACCCGGTTATTGATGATTACATTGACGAACGAAAACCAGCTTTCGGCAATGCTTAGCTCGTTAATTTTTCTAAGTTTCTCATCAATCGTTATTCGTCAACAAAATGGAACGGATTGACGGACGGTCAATGTTGACGGAACGCCCACCTCTGCCAAAAATTATGTTTCCATTATAATGCGCTGGTTCTATAGGTTATTGAGGTGAAATACAGTAGATTAAATAACATGTCATACATCCATATTTCAGCTTTCAGAAGTTTCCAAACTGTTATTTCCTTTATTTATAGTAATGGCAGCTTGGTACAAATATTGTGTTGTTATGTGCTCTGTTTAATGTTGCAACACCTTTACCTTTGCGTTCATTAACCAATGATTTGTTAGAGGATTTGGGGATTTTACAGTTTACATGTCATTTTTTTTCCTTCGTTCCTATTAACTTTTTGTGAACTCTGTTTGGTGAGAGAAGCTATTTCCTGCAAACTACTCATTAATGTGATATCATCAGTCCAGAGGACGTTTAACATTGCGCTGCTCCAAGTGCTCAGGCTTCTATAAAAGCCGATGAGTTTCTTGTGAATGATGAAACAAAACGATCATGAAAAAAAAACACATTAAAATATTCAAGTTGGTGTACGTGTGACTAGTGATTTCTTCTACTCTGCATTGACTCCGTGAACTTTGACCTCATGATTTGTTGCACTCTTACTGCAACATATAAATTCAATATTTTGCATACGCAAAGCTGTGTTAAACACGTCTGCTCCGAACTGGTCCAGTAATCAGTGTTAAAATTATGTAGATGTATTCAAAACATTAGCATGATAAATTGGGAACAAAATGAAGCAGCTACACTTGAATTATTAAGATTATGAAAAATTATAATGAAAGCTTTGCTCTTGATGTGACTTGTTTTCCTGATAAACAAATGCCTCTAATTACCACAGAAACATCTGGGACTTTGGTAACCTTCATTAATCTAGCTCAATTCCACCATTCATCTCCCAGCAGAGTTTCACATTAGAAAGGATAAGTGTACCAGTGACACTGCATATAAATGCTGAGCAGTTATCAGATAGATTCTCTCTGGTTCCTTCCTGGCATCTTTCCTCACCTCAGGGATATTGCCCATGAGATGCCTTCTGCTGGTGTCACATCCTCTGATCTCTTCTCGAAGTATTAATTGCAAGATAGTAAACACTGATTGCAAGTCAATTAACTGTTGCTGCATGCAGATAGTTGCAGTTGCACTTTCAATCCAAAAACAGTAGGTGGATAGGGGGGTGATCGGATAGACTTCTTTGTCTGTCTGCTTCACATCCTCCCAGATGCGAGAGCATTACGAGTTCATCCAAGACATGATAGTAAATGTCAACTTCAATCTGGCCTCTCACTACATCCACTACATCCATAGTATTTTTTCCACAAGCACGCATTCACCAGCGCTTCCAAAAAGCTCCCACTTTAACATATCAATCCATCAAAATTAACATTAACGTTTAGGTCATGTAGGTCAGTGTGAGTGTCTCCCTCTTTGTGTATTTTAACTCTGCAGTTAATTCCTGGAGAGAGCATGAGCCAAGGCTAGTGGTGTGTAAATAACCCCCACGGCCGGGGGCCTCAGGTTGACAGATAACCTGGCGCAGACAGAGAGAAGCAAACTGGGATATAAGAATGGACCAGACATGGAGTGATGGAAAGCTGTGGCCAGGTGCGAGACTGTGGAAAGCAGGTGATGGAGGATTTAGGATATGTGGTGTCGAAGGAAGAGCGGACAACGCTGTCAGGGTTATTTTCAAGTTCCAGCGATCATTTGTTTTGTGCAGCATTGTGTGTGTGTGTGCGCTGCTCCTTCGCTGACCTGCACCATAGATTGGGGGTGGGGGGGACTCCTGCTGATTAATGAGTCTGTCGGCTCTCCCATGGTGGCAGGTTTCCAAACTAAATTTGGCCACCACTGGCTACTGAGGTCAGGTGCAGGCAATAGAGACATTAGTGAGGGCCAGCCTCGCAGCAGTGTGCTCTGAAGTCGGCTGGACCTCGGAGATGGAAGAAAATGCAAGCGATTCTTTGGATTTTCCATTTCGATTGTGCTCATTACGATCCTGAATGGGTAAACCCTTGACTGGTTGCCAGCCAATTGCAGGAAACATAGACCAGGGGTCAGCAACCTTTGCTGTCAAAAGAGCCATTTTAGGCCAAATAAATAACAAAAAAGAATCTGTCTGGAGCCGCAAAACATTTGAACATGTGTTGAACGAAATAGTGTGTTAGTGTTAGTCTAATGTAACTGAGGGACCAAGAGCTAACTAGAGCTACACCTTTACAGAAAATATGCAGCATCCATTGAGATTCATTTTCTTCTACCTTTCGTCTTCTATTTTTGGAGAAAAAATATATATTTTTAATTTTTTCATACTACTTCATTGTTCATACATTTCTAGACTTTTCTGCCTTTCTATCAAATGTCTGATATTTTTGTGGCAATTTTATGGACAAATTATGGTAATTCTCTGCATCTCTTCTTCATTACTTGGACATTTTGTGGCTATTTTATTTATTTATTTATTTTACATTTTTTCCCGCCTTTTTTGCTATTAATTTTTTTACATTTTTGGCAATTTTGTGGCCATTTTATGATAACATGGACATTTTATAGTTACTTTTTGAACGTTATCTTTTCTGTCTTTTAAAAAAAAACTATTTTCTGCCTTTTGTTTTTTGCAATTCCAAAGAAATTTTATGGTTATTTTTTTCCTTTCTTTTTTTGTTTTTGGACATTTTATCATTACTTTTTGAACATTTTATTTTCTGTCTTTTTTGTTTAGTTCTCTGACATATTTAGCAATGCCATTGACATTTTATTGTAATTTTCTAATTTTCTTCTTTCTTCTTGAAAATTGACATTTTTAGATAATTTAATTTTAAAAACTTTTTCAGCTACCTTTTGTCTCCCTTTTTAAAAAAAATAAAAATATTTGGACTGACATTTTTTGAATATTCAATTATTCATTTTTTTATTTTATTTAATCACAAAAGAATATTTTATCCCCCCCAAAAATCTATAAAAAAATATATTAATTTCTACTACCGGTATTATTTTTTTTTTTAGAGCTCTGCAGGAAGCCACAGGAGAAGGACTAAAGAGCCACATGTGGTTCCAAAGCTGCAGGTTGCAGACCCCTGATATAGACCATAGGTCTCAAACTTAGGTCCTCGAGGACCACGGTGTCACAGCTCTGTACTTGTGGACCCAAGTGTGGGGAGACAGAGCATGGAGGCTGAGGTAGAGTCCAAAAAACAAAAGGGTTTTTATTAATTAAACAAAAACAAGGTGGTGCACAACGTGCCAACAGAAAAAAACAACAAGGTCCTAAATGCAAGTGAACTCAAATGGCAAGACATGGGGGGAAACGACAAAACGTGGCAAAGACAATGGACCGACACAGACTGGACAAACATAACATACTAAGGCCCCGCTTCGTTCCTCAAACAAATCTCGTACACACAGAAGCATTTCAAGACTTGCGTGTGTCCAAAAGTAGACGCTGAGGACGTTTAACGGCTGTAATGTATATGCCAAGTCTAGAGTGGCGCTGTAGCGCAGCCACAGGCAGTAAACGGAAAGCGTAGAAGAAGAATCAGCAAAGAAGACGGAAACTTAAAAAAAACAAAACTTTATTGCAGTCTACAGAACAAACATGGCTTTGCATGTATCAAAACAACATGAAAAAGACGAACACAGGAAAAGTGACAATGGAGGGTGATTCAAGTACAACAGCTTGTTGAACGTGGGAATAAAGAAGCAAAATATTTTGCTGCAAAAGCATAAGCAAGCTTTTTTCCCCATTATTAATCATATTCAAAAGAACAAGTAGACAAAGAAAGTTGTATACAATTGAACAAACACATGCCAGGGGGTACATACATAGGTTACGTGCATTCAAAGAGTTTATAAGTTGTACAAATACTGATCGTTTTTAAAGCCTTTTTGTGAAGTGAGATACTAATCAATTTTATATAAGAAACAGTATCATTATGAAATTGTTTGTTGTATTTGCATTTGTGAACATAGAATTAGCTAAGACGATCAACAAGTTTATAGAAAATATACATCCTTTGTTTGCTTTCCATAATAAAATAAAACATTGTCCCATTTCAAACTAAATTCATTGTGTAACTGTGAAGTAATAAATCCACAAAAGTCCTTCCAAAAAGTTGTAGAATGTAAGCAGATCCAGAAGAGTTGCTGGACGGTTTCAGGATGACTTCCACAGAAAGAAGAGTTCACATCAATGTCCTTTTTTTGAATTTGGCCAAATACTTATTTGCATGATAACATTTGTGAAGAATTTTATAAGAGACTTCTTCTACCTTATTTGTTACAAAATATTTGTTTGGGATTGTCCATACTTTTTTACAGTCAATATCATTTACAAAAGAATTCCAAAAAGAAATCACAAGAGAACTGGATACAGAGTCTCCTTGAAATAATGCACAGATATTCCTATTACTATTTGTGTAGTGTGTCAGACTGATTTTCTCAATATATGTTTTCATAGCATTGGGTAGAGAAACAGATAATATATTTGATTAAACACCTTTAGATAACATAATTAAACACGTAAAGCATAATCAAGCTGAAGAGGCTGCGCAAAACGACTACGACACGGCTATCCGCCATTGTTGTTGACAGACTGACGGTTCGCGCGCAGACACGCGAGAATTGGCGCATACGTCATCAATCTGCGACAACGCGTCGTCATAGAGTTGCAACCATTATGACATCACTGGAGGAGTATCCTGCATATGATGTCCAGACGGACGCGTACGGGGAGCGTTTTGAAATCTTTCCGCTCTGGAGCCCGGTTTCAAAAGTAATCGGTTTCAATATCCGAAACAGTGCCATCGTGTGGCCGAACGGCCTAAACGTTAAGAAACTTGTGAGGATACATTGAAAATGGCTTTCGTGTGGATGGTGCCTAAATACACCAACACTAATGAGACACACCTGGGGAGCACAATAGGCTGAGGACACCGATTGGTCACACTCACTGGGAAGGAAAAAAACACACAGGAGGACGTGATCAGACATAACGAGACAAGGGGAGAAATCAGGAACACATGACAAACACCAACCACAGAAAAAACAAACAAACACACCCACAGTAAACAAAACCCAACCCCTACAAGACCGAAACATAGAACACGGTCCGGCATGTTTTAGAGGTTTCCCCCCTCCAACACACCTGAATCAAACAATCAGAATCATTATCAGGCTTATGCCAAGCTTGCAGGTGGTCGCTCCGTCGCTCTGGGTCCGGCGACGCGGGTCGGGGCCTGTGGGCCGCCGGGGTGCCCCGTGGTTCCCTCTCCCCTCCCCCTTCCCCCCCCTTGCGTCCTCTCCCTCTTCACCTCTCCCCGCCCGTCCTCCGCCTCCCTGTCCCTTCTCCCTCGTCGCCCTTCCTCCTCCTCTCCCCTTCTCTCTGCGGCCCTGCTGCTGCCTCCTGCCCTTCCTGTCGTCTCCTTCCCCCGTCCCCTCCCCCTCCCCTGTCCTCCCTCCTCCCCCTCCCCTAGGCCGGGGGTTCCGTCCGTGGCCCGGGTCTCGGCGCTCCGGGGGCCGGGGGAGTGGGCGGGGTTGGTGTTGTGCCCGCCCCGCTCCGGTGGGCCTCCGGGCACTTCGGGCGGGCCCCGGTATCCGGGGGGCAAGCCCCGCCGGGGTCCCGGTGGGGTGGGTGGGGGTTTTGGTGGGCGGGTGCGCCTCCCCCCCCCCCCCCCCGCCCGGTTGGGGGGGGCCCAGCTAGTCGCTCCTCTTAACTCACTGCACTAGTTTTGCACAATACATTTTAGGGCACATAACACACTTTGGGGGGGAGTGGGGTGGGGTGGAGACACCGTCTCCGCCCTGCAGCTCCCCTCCAGATTTTAATGCACCACACAACTGGGGGGGGGGGGGGGCATCGGTTGGGGCGGCCGCGGTATGAAGCAGTGCTGCGGTCGCCTGTCCGTGTGCGCCCCCCCCCCCCCCCCCATTAATTTATTTTAATGCACCACATACGCTCATTGACATGCCTGGGGGGCGGGTGGATCGGAGCAGGGGGGGATATCATTTCCCTCTGCTCCGGTTCACCTGCCCCCAATTTTAATGCACCACACACACACACTTATGTATATACACTGGGTGGGGTCACACACACGGTTTAGGGGTAGATTTCGCCAGTCGGCGAGCTGGCGAACTTAGTAACAGGGTTAGTTTTTCACTTAGATCGTTGGGGTGACGACCGGGGCCTCTCCCCGCTGGGCCTGGGGTTCGGGGATGCCGCCCGTCCTCCGGTGCCCCCATCTCCCCTTCTGCCCCTGGTGTTCCGTCCCTCCGCGTGGTGGGGTGGGCGCGGGTGCCCTCTCCGCTCCGCTGCCCGGCCCCCTCTTCGGCGCGGATGCCTGGGTGCGGTGTGTCCCCGGGGTCTGGGGTCGGGGGCTGGGGGGCTGTCGGTTGGTGGGGGTGGGGGCGGGGGGCGGGGGCGGCTTGGTTGGTGGGGGGGTGGTGGTGGGGGTGCCGGGGTGGGGGGTGCTGGGGTGGGGAGGGTGTCTGGGGATTTGGGGACCTGGGGGCGGTTGGGGCTGGGTTGGGGTGGGGGGCGGGGGGGGGGGGGGGTCGCGGGGGGAGCGGGGGTTGTGGGCCGGTGGGGTGCCTGGTGGGCCTGCAGTGCCCCGTCCTGCTGCGTTGGGTTGGGGGCGCGGGCCGCGTTGGGGTGGGGGGCGCTCCTGCTCCGGGGTTTGCTCTCCGGCCGGTGGCCCCTGCGGGGCCCGGGGGTCGTCCTTTGGCGCGGCCGCGGCCTGGGGGGCCCTGAGGTGCTGCGCTTGCTCTATCCTGGCGGGGGTCGACGGCTCCCCTCTTTGGTGGAGATTTTCATGCATGCTAGATCCACCACACCAGCATCTATCGAGACTCAGACACAATTTGTTTCTCCCTCAGGTCATTGATTCGGTGGAGGCTGGTGTCTGTGGATCTCACTCTGCTTCGTCTGTCCTTTCTACCTTTCCTCAGTTTCTCCTTTGGGCCCTTGAGGTTTCCCTGATTTGTTGGAGTTTGGATGTCTTTGGGGTTGGTGAAGGTTAGTGGCCCGGTGGGTGGTGTCTGGTCGGTGCTGGGCTTCGCTTTTCTTTCTTTTCTTTGGTCCCCCTTTGGGTCTCCTGGCGGCCCCACGACTCTGGCTGGATTTTGAAGTGTTCGGTTTAGGTGAACGGTATGGGAATTCTTATTTATTTATTTTATTTCTTTTCCGCACGCACGCACGCACACACACACACGCACGCACACACGCACAAACACACATACAAAAAAAAAAAAAAAAAAAAAAAGCTTGCAGGTGAGCTGATCATTTGAATCAGTTTGAGACAAATAACACAAACTACCATTTGGGCAGCGCACTGGTCAAGAGGAGCACCTTTACTTCAGCTTTAAGATGACATTTAATTCATTCCATATACAAGCAGCTGTTGAAAGAGGTTGCATTGTTAAACTGGCAATATGAGAAACAGCATCCCACCTAGCACCTTGTTCATCCCCCACAATGACATTTCCTATGTACACTAGGTAACAAGTGCTGCTAGACTAATTACAGACACAATGATAGACCAGACTGCATTTTTTTTCTAGTGCTGTCATGGCTACTTCTACAACAGATGGACATCAAGACTGGTTGGTAGGTCACTCAAGGTGGGCAATGTGAGTACATAATTACAGCTTGGGAACATTTGCCCTTTGCAAATTGTATGAAATGCATAGTGGCTAATTGGGCCACTTTGGCATTTGAGGAGTTCACCAGGTCATCTTTTATGTGACGGCCATTATCAGAGAAGTGATAAGAGTGATAGGCCCACTCGTGTTACTCTGCTTCTTTGGCCGTGTCCATTGAAATAACTGTCACTGGGTCAAGTTGACAGAAACCCGACATGGTTTAAAAATTACTGTGACAGTTTGAGTCAAGTAAACAGTTTATACGACGGTCATGTGGTGTGGTGATTAAAAATCAAAGACAGACTGTGTCTGCTATTTCTGTCATGTAAATATGTGGATGGACAATCCTGTCCTTACCTTATTGACTGAAAATTTCTGAATAGTATCAATTTAATTCACATTTGTATTTTAGTATAATAAAGACAACATACATCAACGGTGCTTAGCCCCATTGGATGATCGATTGGGTACACCTCGTCATCAGCCAATCACAGGGCAACAATTCACATCTATGGACAGTTATATGTTTTGGGATGTAGGAGGAAGCTAGAGTACCCAGCGAGTCCACACAAAAGCACAGGAAGAACATCTCAAGGCCACAGCTGAGATCCTCAAACCTTCAGAACCGCAAGGCTGCATGCTAACCACCGGGCCACCGTGCTGCGACATTGTGACCAATGACTTGTTCTACAATTTAACATCTTTTTCCCCCCCCAAAAGAGTGTAATTAATATGTTCTGTAACTGCCTAATAAAAACACAAGTCTCAAAATGTTCTTTTATCCCTGATTTACTTTTGTCAAAATACCATATTTTTAGGACCATTGGGTGCACCGTACTAATGAACGGGTCTATTTTAAAATATTTTCAGAAATAAGGCACTTCAGATTATAAGGCACATTATTTGTGTAAAGCATTGTATGTTAAATAGTTTATTGTCATTGTACAGCCTGTTCATGCTTCGTCGCTTCTATGTTTGATTCAAGCGGAGGAGGGGATCCTCTGACAAAAACATCTCTAGTCAATCTGGAGACAGGTGGTTGCATTATTACTTTGGCTAATGCTAAATGCTATCTTGATTGACAGTTCAGCAGCTGTAAACAAGTAAGTGCGTGCACTTACCATTATCCAACCTTTTTTGCTCGGTCCTGGCAACTATTGGAAGTTGGATGTATTATTTAGCTCACACCGGTCCAGTCCTATCACCTGTGACCAGAAAAGTTCAGTTTACGTTGGGTCTAACCGATGATTGTAGTGTTAGGCTAGTAGGACTACATTTACCATGATTCTTAGACACGGAAACAGGAAGACGGTTGAGTTCTGGTATGACAAAAACAGACACCTGCTGGCAAAATGGATGTGTATATGAATAGAAATAAATTTGATGAAAGATGACAAACTGAAAAACCGACACCCATACATAATGCGCACTGTTGATTTTTGATAAAATTACAGAATTACAAGTGCGGCTTATCGTCCGGAGAATATCGCAATAGCAACTATAGCTTTGAATTATTTCTGTATTCAAATCATTCATATTTAACCAGTTTCATTACTATTTTACTATATAAGTCCACCTCTACTGAACCTCTTAAGACTTGCTAACCCCTCAGACATCTCAAAGTCCGCAGTGAGATAGGAATGTGCTAAATCCTCCTCGGGTTGAGGAGTCGTCCCAGCAGCCATTGTCATATAGACTGATAAATCTCTCTCCTTGTATATACAACCTTACATTAAGTAAAGGTAGCTCCATCTGCTCCCTATTAATTCCCCAGCAGGCGACTTATCACCTCAACCCCCGTGACCTCTTGTGCTTCCACCGTCCTCGCCTTCTCGTTCCTCTTCACTACCCCCACTCGCTTATTCCATATCCCCGTTCACCTCAGCCACTGCAAGTTTCATGCACTATAGTTGAAGACGGTTGTTGACATTTCATTTGACTGTGCCTTAGAATATGGATTTATACATTCACTCTCAGACACACGTGTGCTAACCTATTACTCAATGCTACAAAGCTAACCAACTACACCCAATCACCCCCAATCGGTCAGCCATGTTGTGTTCCATGGACAAGTCTGGTTCTCTAGGTCAATGGCAAATGAGAAGCAGAGCTTTAGGATTAGAGAGGAGATAGTTGAGGGTTGAAGAGCATTTGTCTGGCTTTGATTAGCTCCCTTACTTGATTAAATGCCCATCGTTGTGGAAAAAAAAAGTTGAAAATTGGATGAAGGGAGAAGAGGAGAGGATAGGGGAGAGACAGATTCAAGGCCGTTTGTTTTCTCAGCTGGGACTAGTTCAAGTGGCCGTCTTTTGGAGCCCTCTGGCCCAGGTTCACACACACGCACACACACGTTAAAATGTACTGGGAAGGACAGAACAATTCAGAAGATTCTCAATCTCATCTCCTAAGCTGGTGTTTACCCTTCATTTCTCGTTGGCGTTATCCAAACCTAGCTCTCCTCCAGCTTGGTCTGTCAGAGTAACCTGACTCCGGCGGCTTCTGACACGATCCAGACCGCTCATAGCCCCTGCCCAACACTTTCACCACCAGAGCCAGACAGTAAAACAACCAGATTGCTTCCACATGTTTCCCCCTTTTTCAAACTCCTTTACGACACACACATACACACTGTTGTTGGCAAGCATCCCTTGCCACCATTATTGAAGTTGGACCCGGGAACATCAGAAGTCCAAAAGCAAGGTAAAGTGACCCAACCAATGGAGGAAAAGCGTTCTGGGAGTTGGTCGGGATTATGATGAATTCCATGAAAACTCCTAATAGTGCTATCATCTCCCATCATGCTTTTAAATGTTTCAATTAAAGAATACAAAAAAGTGTCTCTTTAATGTCATATTATTTGCTGTGGGAAGCAAATTCAAACAAGGTACAAATACCTCATTGTTATACGTAATCGATTTTTTTTTTTTTAGGTAACAGTAGTTCACGTGAGTATTTAGTTTTATCATGACTTTTTACTACTGCTCCCAATAATTGAAACCAGTTATACACTCAAAAAGAGAATTTTTGAACAAATTTAACAAATTGAATTGTTAACCAACTTAAAAGATTTTTGCCTAACCCCAACCCTAACCCTTGAACTGGTAACACACAATTGAATTAAATTAATCCAAAGTGAATATATTAAGTTTAATCAATTATGATTTCATTAAACTTAATATATCCCTTTTGGATTAATTTTTGATTAATTTAATTCAAGTGAATATATTATGTTTAATGAACTCATAATTAATAAAATTTAATATATTCACTTTGGATTAATTTAATTATATCGTGTGTTGCCAATTGAAGTGTTTTTTTTTTTTAAATTGGTCAACAATTCAATTTGTAATCTTAATTTGGTTCAACAATTCTCTTTTTAGAGTTTAGTTTGTGTACTTCTTACTTTGTCTTAAGAGGTTTTTACGTTTTCAAAATCCATGTATGACGACACAGTGTATAAAAGACATACAGAAAGGTGCCTTATAAGGCTGTAAACAAAAAAACAAAAAACAGGGCAGCAGCTACATGTGGGAATGCAAACAAAGTGCGCATTAAAGATGATGACACAACAGATATTCCTCATTAATTACGAGTGTTGTTTGGTGTCTCAGTTAAATCTCAAAAAACAAATGGTGTCATCAGATGGTTTAGCATTTTTTGTTTGTCACTCCACAATGTTAGCAAAACTATGGGAACATACTGAGATAGTGAGCCAAGCAATTGTGAATGTTTTGTTTTTTTACCTGCACTATAAATTAGGCAAAGAGGGAAACTATTTTCATTTTTTTACCCTGAATTTTATTACAAGGTTTATTGTGCATAACTGACAGTAATAAATCAAATTTATGTCTTATTCCAACAAACATATACATATACACATATATATATAAAGAAATAGGATCGATAAGTACTAATTGAGTCGAAATGTCTGAATTCTAAACAATTTCTATTTCTATATTCAGCGGAAAGAAAAATCTATATTTTTTGTCACATTAATCACAAATAAACCACAAAATTTCAGTAGCTCTTCTTTGTGTTCTATAATAACAATGTTCACAGCTCAGCAGTGGAAGTTCCATCTCACTGTGCTTGCTCGCTGTAGGCCACCACTCTCAAGTGCACTGGTTCTCTTTGGAGAGTTTGAAAAAAGACCAGCCAGGTCTTGAATGAAATGACTCTTTTTGGATATGGAAATCACCTGCTGCATGACAACATGACACTGATGTGATAAGAAGCCAAATACATATCACTGGTGAGCTGGCTGACTGTTCGCCAGGGCACCTTTAGAAAAACAATCATTCACTCTCGCATTCAAATCTCTGTGAAATTTCCAGTCTTTGGTAACCCTTACATGCAGTTTTTTTTTTTTTTTAAATATGGCGGTAGCCAGAGTATCTGGAGAAGAAACGGAAAGGGACCCCCACGACTGTGAGGAAGACGTGCAAACCGCTACTCCAACGCGTTGCCTGATTTGGATTGAAAATTCTAAATCATCCTCATCGGTTTGCACGTATGCAGCGTCCACACTATTTTTCAGCACCATATGCTAAGGGACTACTGTCGAGAGGAACAATACCCATTTGACATTACACCTGAGAGAGAGGGAGAGCATTCCTCTCTCATTTGTGCTTGGTTGCCTAGAGCCAACTTGGTCATTGTGCATGCCCAGGCACATTATCAACGTGCAATTAGCCTCTGTGTACTACTTGCCGAAATGAACCAGCTGGAGATACTGCAGGACTGCATTACAGTGATTGCTTGCATATTCTTAAACCACAGGTCTTGCTACAAGTAACCCTACTATGAATTTAATGTGAAATAATTAATCTGTTAGAGTTGTATTCTGGAATAGGTTGCAGCAAGTTAATAAAACAATATTGCGAAGCAGAACTCTGCGGACCGAGCTTTAGATTAGGCCCCTAATGGCTCTGAAGCCGGAGGCTAAATTGAAATGTAAAACCCTGAGTGAGACCCTAATTCACCCTTATCTGTGTGAGTGACGAGCCTGCCTCCCCCGTATAAGATTGGGGCCATCGAGTTGAATGAACTTCAATTTGCTTTGTTAGAGGAAGGTGTGTATGCACGCGTGGCCCCTGGACGGAGTATGGACATATAGAATGCGTGTTTGGAATACGTCTGAATAAATAAGTGAAGTTCAAAGGCCGTCTTCTCTCACTTATTCCTTGGTTTTATTAAGGCTGCTGTGGTTTGGGGATACATGATGGAAGCACATACACAACTGAATATAATACAGCAATGCAGTATGCATTTTTATCATTTATTATTATTATTATTATTATTATTATTATTATTATTAGTATTATTATTATTATTATTATTATACTATCTACAAGGGTTGTGCACAAATCGACTGTAACTTTCATTGAGATGCTAATTGGCGGAAACAAATGGTGAATCAAAATGTTCATATTCAAGTGAAAAGTTCACCACGAGATGTCACTAAATAATAGAATGCAGCTGAAGTGTACGTATTTCGAAACACGCACACTACGGTGACTCAAAGAGACCACACTTCATAAGCCTACTACCAATTACCATTTGCCGTGAGCGTGCGAGCATCTCGGTGAGTGACGGCGACTTGGTAGCCGATCAGAACCTCGGCGAGCGACAAGGGAAGACCGAGTTAGCCGGAGCAGCTAACAAGAACAGCTAGTGGGAGGTAGCCAGAGCCATAGGCTGGATCGAGTAGCTAACAACAGCGGCTAATGTTTCGCAAGTTAAAGTTTGCAAAAGCAAAGCAGAGGGCGACAAGGGGCGGGTGCCCAAATCACGGGACTCAGCAACGATCACCTGCAGGCCCCAGCTGTGGAAGGTAAGCACCGTGGTTTGTGTGTGTGTTTTTATTGTTAAGTATTTCATTTTTGGAAAAGAAAAAATAGATCAGCTTTTTATGTATCTCACAGGGTGGGTTTCCATCCACCTATTTTTATTTGAATTTTCAAGAATTGCGAAAAAGAAACTGAATGGAAACGCCACAAATTCGAGAAAGAAAAAAAAAAGCCCAAAATTTGCCCCAAAATTTTTACATTTGGAGGGGGTGTTTTTTCAAAACCAAAAAAAAGGATAATGCGCATTTTGGCGATGGAAAAAGGTTTTGCGAATAAGCGACTACAAGACCGGATATATGTCGCACGTTTTGACCGATACTACGTCACACGCATGTTTGTAGTCACAATAAATGGAGGATGATAAAGTAAGATATGTTTGGGGAGACGAAGAAACACGATTCTTTTTATGAGCAATTCAAGAAAAAAAACATTAATGCAATTTTAGATGGCTTTATTAACATCAGCTCTCAATGAAACAACACACTTCACTTACATGCGGAAGGGAAGCTAACAAGACAAACTACTTCCGTTCAGTCAAAACCAATATTCCCACCTGGAACTCCCCGTTGTCCCAAAGTTCCGTGACTACAACGTCATGAAATAAAGTATATTATCCATGAACTGCATCTCGACGAGGCGCCTGTTTGCAAAAGAAGAGCGGATGGAAACGGGCATAAATCACATGTCCGTTTTGCACATTTTCACAAAATTCGCATAAAAATTTCGAAACATCTGGATGGAAACCTGACTACAGTCCTCACATCCTGAGTGTTCAAATGAGGTGTTGAGCTTTGTTGGCGGCCAAGAGTTTAGCTCACTGATATCGCTGTGTGCTCGTAAACTGGAGACATCATAAGGTGTGTTTCTATTACCCTCAGTTTTGCGCAAAAGGCAAGTTGCGCAAAAGCAAGCAATAGTAATGGAAGCACGTGATTTTTGAAAAAACTCTTAAATATTGCAAAAAAGTTTTTACGCTCTCATGAGGTGGTTTTTGAGACGTGTGCAAATAGAAGTATTTCACAAAATGAAATTGAAATGGAAACACTTTTGCGCATTTCCTGTAGTCATGTGACCCTCGCCCAGTTAGTTAGGAAGGAAGTAGGAAGTACTGAACCACTCACTTTCGTGTCGGACCTGCCTCCGGAGTGGATAACAAGTCTTTATAAGCACAAAGCGATTCAGCTATGGAGCCAATATGCCGTCGTTCAATGCACGTCCCGTATCGTTGCATGAGAAATGGCCGTTACCCCGGGCAACGAGCAATCAAGCGACATACGGCGCACGTCCTCGTTGAAATCCATCCGTCCGCACCATAACACAAGCTATGAGCGCACACACACACACAACAGCAACACCAAATGCCCAAACCCGTCCGATGAGGGGAGGGAGGTGTTTTAAAGTAATATGAAGAACTGCGGGCGTCTGTCTTCCGTAAACATCATGAGCACCTCCTACGGAACTGCGAAATCCCGCGAGACGGGACATCGCGAGAATTGCGCCTCAGAAGCGAAACGCTCTTCAATAGAAACAAACGGCAAGTCGAAATTGCACTTTATGGAAATAGTACAATATCGCTTTTATTTTTATGAATAACTGTAATGGAAACGCACGCGGGGCAGGTTCCAAAAAAATTAATTAAATATCTCGGGACAGTAAACATTGGGCTTAGAATAATATGTAACATTGATTCATTTGTCAAAGGAGAATTATGTTTTTTATTATTATTATTATTTTATATCAATACAGAGGAGTTATAATGTATGGCATCTTAGAGTAAACTTTGAGTATCATTTAAATATCTTGAGGCTGGGCCAAGTGTCTTCTTTTTTTTGGGAAATCAAAATATAGTCACCCTAATGTACACTCCAATGTGCTTTTTAAATGTGAATATGAGGCTTGGTAAAGCACTTTGGAGAATGCGTATATGGACTTTTTACAGTATATAGCGTTAAGCGTTATATACTGTAAAAAGTGCACTCTATTTATGATTTAATTGGATTTTTTATTTTTTGGGACTATAATGTGTTTTTGGGGAAAAAGTACATTTAATAACCCCTTTGAAAGGATTCATGATTCGATGGTTAAATAGTCAAGGCTGTAGCTGTACAATATGAACATTGTATATAAAATACTTTATCCTTACTTTATATTAACCGTATGTTTATTATTCTGGTTGCAATTTGCACTCGTGCAGATCTGTATTGGAACACAATAAAAGGGAAGTAATATTGCCTATTTGTGGGTAAACAATTGATTTCTAAAGGCAACGGCCCTTATATATTATTAGTGCAGATGTAGCTAAGTTGTAGCCAATGAGTGTAGGCTGCATGGAATATGTATTTTTTGTCAAATAAGATGAATAATTTTCCTGCATCATGCATACGAGGGCCGCATTAAAAACACAAACAACATCCCTCCCCTCCTCCATCCCTCCCCTTATTACCTCAGTCAACAGGCCACTCGTCCACCTGTTCCCATTATGTTACCTCGTGATCTCTCTCTCTCTCTCTCTCTCTCTCTCTTCTCCTCTCATCCTCCTTGCTTCCTCCCCTCTCACCCTAATATCCTCCTTTTCCTTTATCTCACTTCTTTTTACCACCACCGGTGCTTCCATTGCTGACCGTTCATTACTCGATTCAAATCCAGCAGCTGAACAACCGCGCGCTGCCACTGCATGAACTGTTTCCCCCCTCCCCATCAAATCCCCAGACTCATTTGCATATGCGTTCAGTTAATTAGTGTGGGGGCGCAGGTGCGTGGTGATAATCATTATTAAACATGACAGTCACCTGTGACCGTGCTGCTCTTCCCAACCCTGCGTTGCACTACTACACATTTACTCACACAAGCACACAAAGCACTCCTCCTCTGCGGCGTGAGCGTCCATCCTCTTCACTTAAGCATCACAGGCTACTGAGCGGCACAAGCAAGTGACAGTGTCATGTCCAGTTTCAGGAATCTGTAAATGCTATAAGTTAAAACGTACGCCTCACATTTCTGAGATTCGGGGTTTGAGTCTCGGCTCTGAGTTCCCTGTGTGGACTTTGAGTTTTCTCTGCATTTGTGTATTTTTTTTTTTCTTAATTAATTGAAGACTAAATATGTGTGAATGGTTGTTTATGTGCCCATATTCCCTACAATTGGCTGGGAACCAATTTAGGGTGGACCTCATCTCTTGCCGAAAATCAGCTGAGACAGATTGCAGCTCACCTGCAACCCTGGAGCGGAATAGAGATTTGATGGATGGATGGATGGATGAATTCGCATTCATTAAAAGAAAAAAACTGACCCATTGTTCACAATTAAGAAGAAAAACAGAAAATCATCAGCGTATTAGGAAGGGGGAGGGGGAAATCAACGTTGGCTTAATTGGTGACATCGTTGGGTGCACAAGTACCTTTACTCATTTAGACAGGCCAGGTGTTTGTATGTGTGAGTGAATGTGTGCATCAAATTGTCTGTGTGGCATTTTTTTCCCCCATCTTGATCCAATCAATATATTTTACAACGGCTGTTTTCAGTACATGCTGCTCACAACGTGTATACAACCTACCGCCTATTAGAGCTCTATCACACCCTACTGTATTTTTCCTATCAGTACATTATATTGTGTGTGTTTTTTTTTCTTTTGTTTTTTTGCGGGGGGGGGGGGGGGGGGGCTATTCTGACACTGTTTTGTGGACCCACTGATGACAACCTTTGGTACATAAACAAAAATCTAGTAGGCTACTAAATAAATAAATAAATAAATATTCTATCCTTATCATGATTCATACATAGTTCACGATTCAATTAGATACCGATTTATCCCGATACGAATCTATAAGTACACATCTTATCTTACAGTGTATATGTACACTGTAAGATCATCTAAAATGTCAGGCTTATAACTGTGAGCCACTGTATTTAACAAACAATCTGTTTCTTGTTTGAACAGCATTAAAATAAAATATAAAGGCTTAATGTTCCATAAATATAACATTCTTCCATGCTTAATGTGTGAACCCTAACCCTAAGACGATTTGTTGAATATTTCCATATTTATATATATATATATATATATATATATATATATATATATATATATATATATATATATATATATATATATGTAATGGAAACGCACGTGGGGCAGGTTCCAAAAAAATTAATTAAATATCTCGGGACAGTAAACATTGGGCTTAGAATAATGTGTAACATTTATTCATTTGTCAAAGGAGAATTATGTTTTTTATTATTATTATTATTTTATATCAATACAGAGGAGTTATAATGTATGGCATCTTAGAGTAAACTTTGAGTATCATTTAAATATCTTGAAGCTGGGCCAAGTGTTTTTTTGGGAAATCAAAATATAGTCACCCTAATGTACACTCTAATGTGCTTTTTAAATGTGAATATGAGGCTTGGTAAAGCACTTTGGAGAATGCGTATATGCACTTTTTACAGTATATAGCGTTAAGCGTTATATACTGTAAAAAGTGCACTCTATTTATGATTTAATTGGATTTTTTTTTTTTTGGGACTATGATGTGTTTTTGGGGAAAAAGTACATTTAATAACCCCTTTGAAAGGATTCATGATTCGATGGTTAAATAGTCGAGGCTGTAGCTGTACAATATGAACATTGTATATAGAATACTTTATCCTTACTTTATATTAACCGTATGTTTATTATTCTGGTTGCAATTTGCAGTCGTGCAGATCTGTATTGGAGCACACACATATATATATATATATATATATATATATATATTAATAGTTATAGTTGCATTGTTGTGCAATTTAGAAATGTAAATACTGTATATATGTAAATATGTTAAACTTTGAAATACTTGCCAGTTTGCGTTTACCAGTAAGGTTTCTAGCTAGTAGAACTAATAATGGATTAAAACAGAGAGTAAATAAATAATACTAAATAATAATTAAATAAACTAGAATAATAATTAAGTAAAGTATTTCTATGCCTTAAAAAAAAAATCTAAAATAAATGCTATACATTGTACATTTTTGCCAATTGATCCTTTTTAGAGTTAAGCCTATACCCCAGCTGACATTATGGGCAAGAAACTCTGGACTACTCGGCAGTCAATCACAGGGGGTTATTCCATTCTTCATTTTCATCCCAAAAGAACATGTAGCGTGAATTAGACTCCATATCCTCAAATGAGCGTAGTACTGTGAAAGCAAAGATAAACAGTCCCATCTAGTGCCCATCTTGAGGAGTTACAGTTCCTCATTGTTGAAACGTAGGTCTTTGTCAAATCACACACTACATTCGGGACCAAAGAGGAGTCCTAAGCGAAATTTTATTTGGGGGAGGGCCCAATCCCTGCCCCATACCGGTAAATAGAAAAATGAGTATGTAATTTGACAGTTTTTATTTTATTTGTAATAATAATTTTTTTATTATTAAAAACATAATAAAAAATAATGATGAAATATATGATTTAAAAAAATAACTTATAGGCTGAGTGAAATAAATAAACTAATCTAAAGTGAACATGCACGTGTGTCTTCTACAGAGAAGCACATCCGCAGTTTCTGGATGCAAAGTCATCAATGATCGGTGATTGTATGTCAACTGCTCTGCAGTGTCATAAATTATGTTTATGATTGCCAAGCCACTTAAGCGCTCTTGTGCCATTGACGAGCAGAGGTAAGTCTTAATGAGCTTCAGTTTTGAAAAGCTCCGCTCAGCAGACGCAACTGAAACATCGAAAGTTACTGCAATGCGGAGGTAGGGCAATCCAGAGATTTGGATATGGTTCCTGTGGCTGTAAATGATTTCAAAAGGCAGCTTCGGAAGGGCTTCGGAAGGTTCATGACCTCCTGCGCCTCTCCTGCTGCAGCCTTCTGCACCTCGGCGCGATGCTTTTGCAAGTATTCTTGGGCATCACTATAAAGTGGTTGAAATCAAGCAGCATAACAAATTTATGTCTCAAATGTGTCTTGGAAGAATGTAAGAGCCCGCGAAAGTGTGGACAAATGTCACTTCACCTGTAGTAAATTTGGTCACATGAGTTCAGTAGTATATGTAGCACAGTGTCATCATCATCATTATCCTCATCAACAGCATTACAACACCTTAATTCATGTCAGAGGCCACCCACTTTAGCTGTACTTGCAACTAATATCCGCTAGATGGCAGAAAGTGCATTAAATAGCCTACCACTGAGCTGGTGAACCCCTGTGGGAGAAAACTGACCGTGCCCTGAGAAGCCTGACATAGCACATCTTGCATAGCTGATGCCTCTTCTCGTATGCAAATCACCACAAGCATGACTTCAAAGGCCAACAACAGAGTAGCAATCTCTTTGGCCTCAAAGCCAAAAGGATTTTTGGGCAAGACTGCCATAAATGTGAGATTAGTGGGGACTTTCACTTTCTCTCCAAAAGTATTGAAACAGTATGTGTGCGACCAGTGACATCGGAAGATAAATTGAGACAAGAGTAGGGCTGTCACAAACAAATCAATGCTATCGATTAATCCATCAATTACTCAAGTATGATGAAAGGGGAAACTAACGATTGGACAATTACTTTGAAGAAACGGTCCGCAGACACCATGTTTGAAGTGGAATCGCAATTAACAGTTGTAGGTAAAATAATTATCCAATATATTTCAAGGCTACAACAATGCTACAGCCGACACAGCACTTATTTTATCAGTTCAGTTTCTCCATATACATCCTATAGCTTTTTGAAGGTGTCCTATGTGTGACACTGTATTTTGTTATGTGTGGAATATGATTGATCGCCTTCCTGGAGCACTGGATTTACTACAGTCTTTGAAGCGCATCTAGGAAATATGAGTCAATTGACAGGATGTGTGGCACATACTGTCACAGGAGCGTGTGCGGGTGGCCAAATTAGACTTGAGGTTTGCTCCACCCAGAGTCCATCACATGTGTTTATTAGCTTATTAGCTTCTAGTCACTGCTACTAGCTAGCAGTTAGCTTACTGCCAAAGCTACTGTGGGTATAGGTGTCTGGGAAACATAAAGCAAGAACAAATATATACTTTAATTCAACTCATATTTTGACAGTGTAATGTTGGATGAGGTATTGAAAGGGTTAAAATAGCTAATGTAAATATATACCTAATACCTTACGTATTGACAGTGTCAGGTACTGTTGCTATGGTAGTTTGCGAATACATTTTTGTGTGGCTCTTTGGACACTGGACAGTATGGAATGTTTTGTTGTTGTTATTATTATTATTATTATTATTATTATTATTATTATTATTATTATTATTATTATTATTATTATTATTGTTTTGTCTCTTCATACCACTGGTATAAAGCAAAATCACATTGCATCCATGTATTGTTCACATTGGACATACTATCTATCAGACCCAGTGCAGATGGTGTGGACTAAAAAATTCCACTGCGCTTTGAGGTTAAAAAAAATAAAATAAATCTTGCCCAAAACATTTCTGCGCATGCTGGTGCAGTATGTTCTCTGATCTTTTCTTAGCCCTACACGCTTAGGCCTGAGGCAGCTTTTTATTACGATGCACCATGGAGGTTAGACCCAACTGGACTGGATCACACAAGTGGGGGATGGGAAAACCTGTTTAATGCTGGTCATTTTCACTAGAAGGCTCCAGTACTGTAAGTGAAAGGTAGGTCATCTTCCTTGCAACACTTAAAGACACACTCACTGCAACATACTGTAAGGTAAACCTGCACAATAGAGTGAGATCCAATTCAATAGTTAGGTCAAAACTTCAGCCTCCACAAGAAAATAGCATTTGTTTTTTTGTTAAAATAACAGAATGCCTATGTTTATTTTATTGTATTTTACGGATTTTTCCTATATTTTTAGAATATCATTATTTTTTTTAAATAGACTGCTATCTTATAGACTGAATGTAAAATAGCATGAAATCATTAAAACTGTGAAAACACACAATATTTCTGTTCTTTTGCCCCCAAAATGCATTAGAAATACCTATATTTATTGTTAAAATATGTTGACAAATAAATCCTAATTTCACAAATATTTGTCTGTCAATTAAGGGAATAAACTGTAAAATGCAACTTTAAACCTCTGGTTGGAAAAAAAGGAGAAAAAGATAAAAAATTGCCGCAAAATTAAACTGTAAAAAATTTGTAATTTTGCAATAAATTCTTTGTTAATTGACTAATGTTTTTGTTGTTGAAAATAACTACAATTACTGTAATGTCCTAGATGGTAACATTCATTGACATTGTATTAATATTTATTTTGAAAGGACAGCTAATGAGACAAGGAAAGGGGAAAGTTTGAGAGGGTGAATAATATGCAAAGCAAAGAATTGGACTTGATGATGTGATTCATCTTTTAAAACATGTAAAAAAAAAAAACTGTTGAAAAACTAGATATTGGGTTTAAAACTGTAACAGTTTACTGTTATGGTAATTTATCTATATTTTCATGTATATTTTCCATCTTCTACAAACAACCTGAAAATAAGGCAAAAATATTGTTGAAATTACAACTACATACTGTATTTTGAATATGGGTGGAAAACTGTATTTTTATGAGACGTAAGAAATAATAAGTTCCTGTTTTCTACTGTACTTTTTGGCACCCCAGCTGCCGGAAATTTACAGTTTTTTTTAAACATGTTTATTTATTTATTTTTTACAATGTAGTGGAATTAATTTCAACAATGCAGGAGTTACCCAAATGCCACACACGCAATTGGTGCGTGTTTGAGACTCCAAACATGTGGTGTTTGACTGGGCCGAAAAGGAGGGGCGGCCAGGACACCAAGCACAGGGACTTGTCCGGCCAGTCAGTCACATGGCCATGATGTCAGGCCGTAGGGTAATGCCGGGGCCAGGCATGAAGGTCAGATGAAGGGCAGTCCACGCCGACCAGTTGCAGACCTGACACTGAAGGGAAAACACCATATTTTCTATGATAATCTGACAATTTTGTGAGAGTCACAGCAAATGGAGTCACATCTCCCAGAGTGAGACTGATGTCACGATTTGTCACCTCAGGTGACTCTACTTGGATGCATCTGGAGGGCAACCACCCAAATAACCCAGTCATGAAAATGAAAATCAATGCAAGTAGTAGATTTGTTGTCCCTACATAGTCCTCCAAGGTCACCAGCTTTGGCTGGCAGGCGATCACATTCAGATTTCCGGCCAGTCACAAAAATGGAGACAAACGACGCACTTAGCTCCTTTCTCATATCTTGCATCTCACCGCAGCCTATGAGTAGCTGTTAACATGTTTCGAGAGAGTACTGGCTGAGGGGCAAATCTATTTTCTGCACTTGTTTGGACTCAAATAACTTAACATTTGCATTCTCCCTGGCCGGCATCATTTCTGACTGACATGACTGATTCGTGTTTGATGGAGAACTTGCCCAGTTGTTTGTTTCTGATACAGAAGATCATGATGACTATGACTGATTTGTGGATTAAGATTGATCAAAATTAACATGAGTACATTGTTATATACTTCAAGTGCAACTGAACTCACTGTTTACATTGTTACTTCAACCAAACTGAGTTTTGTTCCGTTTACTGCCTTTTTTAAAACATGTGCTAGCACTCGCATATGCCCATCCATCCATTTTCTTAACCGCTTGTCCTCACAAGGGTCACGGGGAGTGCTGGAGCCTATCCCAGCTGGCTTCGGGCAGTAGGCGGGGTACACCCTGAACTGGTAGCCAGCCAATCGCAGGGCACACAGAGACAAACAACCATCTGCGCTCACAATCACACCTATGGACAACTTGTTCAATTAACCTGCCATGCATGTCTTTGGAATGTGGGAGGAAGCCAGAGCACCCGGAGAAAACCCACGCAAGCACGGGGAGAACATACAAACTCCACCCAGGAAGGCCGAAGCCCTGACTCGATCTCACGTCCACTGCACTGGGAGGCGGACGTGCTAACCAGCCATCCACCGTGCCGCCAGCACTAGCATATGTTTTAGCATAATAGCATGCTACCATATGTTTCGAGCTAGCGTATGTTTAACCGTGCGTGCGCCCAATAGTGCGTTGCACCTTATGTGTGTGTTAAACACAGAAATGGCACCAGTAACTGTGACTGTGCCTTATAATATGGTGCGCCTTATGGTCGTGAAAATACGGCAATTGACAATACACATAGCACAAAAGGGGACACTGGGACAGGACCTGTGTAATATCGTAAAAAAACAATGGGTCGGCGAAATTCGCCAGGTCGTGGGACCCAAGGCTCAAAAACCCAGTCAAATTGGGACATCTGTTGATTCTGGTCATAGAATTGTATGCATGTGTGTGTGTGTAGCCTTGTTTTTGTTACATATGGGGTCAGCACACTGGGATTTCACAGAGTTGTGGGGCCCAACCGTTCGTCCATGTGGGGCCATTTTGCTGGGCCCCACAAGTTTAGACCTCTTTTTGAGGGTCAAGACTTGGTTTTAGAGTTTAGGTTTGAATTGGGTTATGGTTGAGATTAGGGTAAAGAATGGGGGTAAGCAATCATTTTTGATGTTTGGGGTTAGGTGAAGGGGCTAGGAAATGCTTTATGTCTATGGATGTCCTCACAATTATATAAGTACAAGTATGTGTCTGTGTGTGTGTGTGCGTGTAATGTAGTGATGCTAAACCATCACATTATTAAAGAGATGTTGCTAACATTTTTGGATTTATGTAAATACCTCTCAGTACGAGGCAGTGCAGCTCTACACTTCAACCAATTGCCTGTGAGTGAGAACAAGTACCATTGACTACGTTTACATGCAGCACTATTCGGGTTAAGGTCAGAATTTCGGTTTCTGAAACAATCGAGGTAACACGTTTACATGAGTGGCGATAGAGGTAATCCCGTTTACATACACACATACTTGTGCTCGATTGGAATCCCCCGTTCGGCCCGCGACGCGCGGACAACGGAATTATGTGAAAAACGTCATTTCCGCTTTTAGCTTACTATACATTAAATAAAAGACATATTTATGTCACTCACCACGCTAAATAAAGTCGTTTTTTTCCTCCTCGCTTCAGAAGTGTGGTTCTTTGCTTCCGGCGTCATGTTTGTTGACATCGGCTTGAGTATTTCCAGTGGGTTACACGCCAGAAGCACAGACTTGTATACTTGTATTTTCTGTATGTGTATATAGGCACAAACTGTGGTGTTTTCGCCGTAGAGACACAAAATAACTTGACACCGCAGCAGAGAAATCAATGCATTCAAGGCAGGCTCCTTTAGCAAGCAGGACGGAGCTGCGCATACAAGTCGTGACTACATAGTTCATGATTCCTTGCGAGTCAAATAAGTGAAGAAGAAGAAAAGAAGACAAAGAGGAAAATAGCGAGCATGCGCACAGCGAAAAAGAATACCCCGATCGATCGAGGTATTCCGAATGCGTTTATATGAGCAAGAATTCCGGTTATAAAAGGAGTAACCCAGGGGTCTTAATCGGGTTTTTAAAAATCCAAATAAGAGCCTATTCCGGTTATTGCGTGTGTTTACATGACCTTACAAAACCCGAATATTGCCAATATTTTGGTTTAAAAAGGATTATTGCCTGCATGTAAACATAGTCATTGAGGTATTAATAATTACAGCATTAAACATCTTAGTAATGGGACAATTTGTGATCAAACGCTTTTGTTTTGATCCCTAAGTTATGACTGCTGACTCAAACGTATGTGCAGAGGCTTTAAGTCAAATATTTAAAAAATATATATTTATTTTTTGATGTGGTAATTTATCTTGCGCATTAGATCCCATTAGATTTACTGATGCACCGAATATTCGGCCACCGAAATAACCAAAATAAAATTCAAGCCGAAAGAATATGGCCGAAAGGATGTTGTGGTAACGCAAGCAAAAAAAAAAAAAAAAACGCGTGTCTGTTTCAATTAAACACCAAACAAGGGAGTGAGTGTCCGACTTGCTGGTGTTTGTGAGTACCGGCAGCTTCATTGTGCACACCGGAGAAGGAGAGCTTGGTAAACTACAGTATGTCAAAAAAAGAGCGAGAAAAGAGAGCCCCTCGAGCGCTTCCACTTTTTCACTTGCATTCTAGTGGCGGTGCTAAATACTTTAACTAATGTTAGCACTTATGCTATCAACAGTTTTAAACAAGTAAACACTTACCACTATCTCCGGTTGACTACAGATCTGTACAGGTCGCCGTGTGTGACTTTGAAGTCTGTTACCAAAACCGATTGGCTGGTGCGAAGAAATGTATTTATTTTTAAACGTTGGTGAATATGTGAATGTGCCGATTTTAAGTGCGCCTTGCCGTGTCCTGCTCCAAATAGCCTACAAATGCGTCATCGGTGCACGTTTGTGCAAAGTACTGTCCATTGACTATAAAGTGCAATTGCACCGGCAGAAAATGCTTAGTTGCTCACCCCGCGTTTGGTGTTTAATGAACTATTCGCCAACATGTCTCTGATGTCTGTGGTGTGGACGCATTTCAATTTATTTTGTGCTTTGTTAAAATGCCCGGGCTAAATAGGCCTAAATATTTTATAATAATATTATAATTGTAATTAATTATAATAAATGAAATGATAATAAAAAAATTGAAAAAAACTTTTCGACGTTTCGGTTTTCGGCCAAGCATTTCTCGTTTTCAGTTTCAGCCCAAAAATTTAATTTCGGTGCATCTCTAATTAGATTATATGTAGATAGCAACTAATGTGGCCACTTAGTGTATATAATTTAAAGCTAATAAAAAAAACATGTATTTGTATTTTCATGTCTCGGCTTGACTTCTTGGTGAGTTAGATGTTCGCATGAATGAGTGTAAAATATGCTCTGGAAGCATTACCGCTATCGGAGCGGCAAGTGCGGGAGCAAGTTAACTATGTCCCTCTCGAAACATTGGCACAGATTGCAGATTTACACAACAAATCCATCCCTCCATCTATCCAGCCAGCCAGCCAGCCAGCCATCTATTTTCTTCCAACTGTGAAGAACATATCCTGGACCAATCCCAAAGCACATACGAAGAGCTATTTTTTACAAAATGGGCAGAAAAACCCCCCCACAAAAAATATATATAAATAGATAGATAGAGAGAGAGAGAGAGATGTTGTCATAACAATGACTGAATACATTTTTCACTTAGCGTATACAGTATACAGTGCTGAACATGTTAACAATAAGGAAATATGCTATGTTAATTGGATTTGGTTTATTTTTGTAGCATTTTGATTTGATTGTGTTTTCTTGGTATGGACTGAACTTAAAAGAGCAAATAAAACAATGTTGCCTTTGTTGTGTCAATGTGGCAATAAACTGGCAATAAAGTGAATCCAAAAGCGGGTTTCTCACGGAGATGCACTGCAGCATCTTGCAGTATTTTTTGGTGAGCTCAGTTTCTTAATGACTGTGCAAAGGTCAAGACAAGCGGCCCTGAATATGCTTACCTATCAAGATCTTGAGAGGATACATGCAGTAGGTGAGCATGCCGGACTGGCAATCAATCACAGGTCACATGGGAAACCGCCTCCTCTGTCATTTCTGCAAACAGCGGAAGGACAGATTATCTCAACGAATAGAATGACATGATAAACAGTGCTTTGTTATAGAACAAATGCAAATTCCAAATTTTAAATTCGGCGTAATCCTTCAACCGATTTCTATTACAGGGTAGATTTATTTCATGATTACAGAATGTTTTACCTTGTTCGCTGGTGATGAGGATTAGTCCAATCAGGACAACGCATACTACGACTGTTGTTCGACACTACCTGTAAACTAACCCAATACAAAAATAATCATCACTTATGACTTGCACTGTCAGAGGTACTAATTTAACATTTTCATTATTGTAATTGTCGTTACCAATCAAACCGGAAGTATTTGTGGATACCCCAAGATTTACCGCAATTCCACCAAACTATATTTAATGTGTTAACAGACAATATGATACAAAGATCAGTTTTGTTGTCAGTCACCGAAGGTCACATCTCTGGAGAGCTGTTCTCCAACTAGACTACTCGACTGAATGAACAATACCTCTTCCAGGGAATGTGATTGTGACTGCGCTGCAGTGTGAGAGTGTCGGCCTTGCTGCATGTAAATGTGAGCCGCTCAGTCAGAATGACTGACGATCTAATTCAGCAGGACCTCTGCGCTGCTTGTGCGATGATGCAGTAAAATTGTCAAATAACAATTGCAGGCAAGCTCTTCATTTGAATCAGTTGAAGTAGAGTAGACTGTATGCACAAACACTATATGGACAAAAGAATTAGGACACCTGTCCCTTACACCTATGGGAAGCTGGAAGGAAATAAGCAACTTGCACGCTTGTTTGTCTCAGAGTGGTAGTGAGTCAATAGGATTTTTTGTCTATTCATGCAGAGGTCCCTAATTGGACAAGAGGGCCTCTCTGCTATAGAGTATGGGGTTCGATTTTAGGTGCTCTTGTCAGGGCTCTCAAATTCTTTCACACCTAATTGATCACCGCCTTTCAATACCATCATTTTTTACAGTGCATGCCAGTCATTCATTCTACCACTGATCCTGTTCAGGATCACGGGTCATGTTTTTATCAATATTTTATTAGTAAATAAATATATTTGACACACATGCGCAAATAGTACACGTCACGTGGCAGTGTTTACGGAGGTAAATATATCTGTGTAAAGGGCTCATTTTTTCTTTTTTTTCTTCTGGAGAGCTCAGTATTGTTCATTCGGTAATTTTACCGATTTGACATGTCATCATCATTGCTGTCTTTTTTATTTTTATTTAAAAATATATATATATTTTTTTTTTTGTATGTGGGTGAGTATGTGCATGTGCATGTGCGTGTGTGCGTGTGTGTGTGTATTCATTAGTTCACCTAAAACCTATTAAAAAATCCCATACCGTTCACCTAAACCGAACACTTCCAGCCAGAGTCGTGAGGGCTCATTTTTTCATCTCGCATCGCCAGGGTAGGGAGGTTGGAAGAGGTAGAAATGTTTTGGAGAAATGAGGCGACACTCCTTAGTCTCATTTCACTGAGACGTCGCGCCATTGCCGTGCGTGATCAAACGCTTGCAGGGCTGAATTTCTACTATCGCCACAAATGTCTTTTTGTTTCCTGGTTCTAGGTGACCGCCTAGTTCGCCTATGCCCAGGGCCAGGCCTGATTCACACCATTGTATCGTAGACAATCACAATTATGCCACAAGTCATCTGCCTGCCCCCCTTCCTGAAAAAAAGCTATATATAGCGTTAAGTTGTCTGTCCATCTGAATGGCTTGCACGCACACCCACACAGGGTTAATTGACCTGACTGCTGGAGCATGATTCACGCTCTGCTCATTTAAGATGGTACACACACCAGAGCAGAGCAGTCCCCCAGACCAACAGGCACCTATGATAGCAAAATTATCAAATACAAATACACTCACTGAAGGACGTACATGCAACATTACGGTTCTTGCACACGTTTTATGGCAGCAGCAGTCTCTTTATCACTCGTCATTACAAATGTGTAAGCGCTTGTAAAGGAAAGGTGAGAGAAACCTGCTTGACTTTCCATTTGACCGCCGGATTTTGTTTTTATTGATGTATGACAGCAAGTGGTAGATAAAAATAATATACTGCACAAACACTCAAAAAGGGGGAAATGCCTGGTAAGAGTCATGAAAAAAAATCAGGATAGAAACTGTAAGCAGAGATAAGAGATGCAAGCAACAGGATCAAAGTGGGAAGACAATTGATGTGAGGAAAGAAAGGGATGAGTAATGGTAATTTATGAGTGCCATGTGGCCCTGATATCCATTAGGAGCGCTATAACAAATGGTCGGGCCCTGGAAGTGACACCTCCTGGAGCCTGGGCAGATTAAGCTGCGATCAAACCGGTCGACTGCAGCCGGCTGCCTGCAATGCTACAAAGAAAGTCAGCGGATGACATTTGGACGTCATCGTAAATTTATAAAGTCGCCCCTGCCTTCCACTTTTCTTACTGTCCATCTGTTTTGGCTCTTTGTGTGTTTGGGTTTTTTACTGTCTTTGTTTCATGGTGGTCCATCTGGGCGCACCTGCTCCACTGTTGTGTCTGTCTCCAGCTGAGTGAGTGCACATGGTCAGAATCAAGCACAAAAACCAAAAGAGAAGATCTTATATTCAGTGATTTACACATGTATCTAGTCAAATGTTATTCATGCAGGGATTGCGATGTTTTTGTGCCTTGCTCTATATTCAATGGTTTTTGATTTCTTTCTTGATTTGCAGAACTTGAAGTACAAAATAGTTGACAGCCTTAAAATGTCAGGTGTATGCTGAGGCACCAGAGCCTAGTGTAGTTTGATCCATGTGGTGAGGATTATGGGGAATATAATCAGGATCTAAAAATTATTTATATTATAAAACTTAAAAAAAAAATAATAATAATTTTTGGGGTCTAATAAACTTTAGTGGGTGCTGTTGTGTATGATTGGATCAAATGTCAGAATTGAAGGTTGCATTCATTTTATGAAGACATTATTTACAGCATGTGTTGAATTAAATCCAGTCGATGGAGGAATTTCAAATATTTGGACTCCATGATGTGCGCCAAGGACAATCTTTCATCCTGGTGAAGAGGCCGCTGGTGACAGAGCTACATAAGAGCCAGAGGTTATCACAAACACTTCGCTCCGGTCTGTTGGCCTCTTGTTTTATTAGTGTAATATGTGTTTTGGCCTTGATCCAGAGCAGGGAAGAGCAGCTATAATACGATTACGAGTGAGTCTAAACTTCATCACCTGTATGCTGCGGTGTCGGCAACACTGAAGTGTTTAGGTAATGTACAGCCTAATATAACACGTGAGAGCATGTTATATTGAGCTAAATTATTAGGGAGAATATGGGCACTGAAATTTGCGTTTTGTTTAAAAAAACAACAACAGCTTTTATCATACACCATTCAACAAGAGTATAACAAGGAATCTTTTTTGTGTGCTTGGTCATCCTTCGGTTGTACCTTGTAACTAACCACAAGGATTTGCCAACGACAATTAATTGACTTTAAGTTTCCACCCTTTCACCGAGCCGACATTGCCTTTGAGGAAAAATGAAGCTGACATTTGAATTTGCATCTTTGTTGGATTACTGGCTTGTGGAGTGGTGAGTAGAGCTACTCCTCTCCACTGCCATTGCTCGGCTGTGTTTGTGTGTGTCAGCATCAATTGGTGTGTTGCGGATCTGAAGGTTGCACGCTGCTTCCTCCATTCAAGTGCTGCATCCGTTTGAAAGGAGTAGAGGAGACACCGAGAATAGAATAATGATGATTTTGATAATAATAATTTTGTATTTTCTTGCAAAATGTAATTTCATTCATCAGAAATGGGAAGTAACGAAATACAAATACTTTGTTACTGTACTTGAGTATTTTTTTTTTTTACCAGTACATTGTACTTTCCTGAGACTACTTTTTACTTTTACCCATTACATTTTAACATGAGAATCTTTACTTTTTACATTTTCAAAACAAGCTTACTTACTTACTTTTGGTTTTAAAGAATTATAACTCTGGTATAGGTGATGAGTTAACTTCACGTAACTGCAAAAGGACAGTAGAAATTTTTTAAGGAAAAATACAGTAAAATAAGAAAATTATGATTTCAAATAAGCAAAATTATCTGCCAACAGAACAAGAACATTTTACAGAAATGTACTTGTAAGATATTGAAAAATAAGAAAATAATACTAGGCCCATATAACCACAGCTGTCTTGAAAATAGTATTTTCAGACTAAAAACAAGTAATATTGAATATTTTCTTAAAATACTTAGCCTACATATTCATTTACAGAATCAAGGATGCATCTGTACTTGCTCCTACACTCGTTCGTAACTTGTAACTATTTTGTTGAAATTGGGATTTTTAACTACATTGTTGCAATATGCCTGGCGGAGAAAGAGCTGATGAAATTGAGGAGATAAAATCTTCTCTTGCAAAACTCAAAGAAATCTTCATCGAAATACTTGAAATGAAAAAGAGCATCCAGCCACTTTTGCAGGAAATTAGAAGTTGAAGAAAGCGACACATGAAAAAGATCGATGCATTGTCACCTTGGAACAAAAAGTGAATCAACGATGTGATAGTTACAGGTATCCAGATTAAACCACGCCGCGGCCCTCGGGCGAGAGCTGTGGCCAGCACAAGTGCAGTTGATTCTAACCAAACTTCAGCGAAACAGACTGTCGAACAGCAAGTGACAACTCAACTCAGAGATTTGGTATTAATTGTGGATCCAGCGCACATTCAGATGTGCTTTTTGCTTCCAACTGGGGGAACACGACCACCGGCAGTTCTGATCAGGTTTGTTGACAGGAAGAAAAAGATTGCTCTTTTGAGAGATAGCTACAAGCTTAAAGGTAAACATGTCTACGTCAATGAAAATCTCACAAAACGAAATGTTGACAATTGAGAAAGAATGGATTTATCGAGAACACATGGACTGTCGGTTCTTCATCCAAACAAAAGAAGACTCATCTTCTCAGAAGAAAATATGGATCGTGAAAAGAGTAGAAGAATTGGCGGAGTTTGAGAGACAATAACTGTTAGCAGTAACTCCCATCATTAAATTGTGGATTATGTCTTACTCAAATGAAATTATTGTAACATATTACAAATTAACCCAAAACTGGAGCTGTCATGATTTGAATAATGTAAATATAGCATATGATTACTTGCTGACACTGCCAAAGTTAACTCTTTATACACCTGCATTGATAACATGTACTGCTGTTCTCGTAAGAATGTAAACATTGTCTGGCTCTATTTCTGTTGGGACATTTGTTGTAACACGCAAAGCTGTCGGGATAAGGTTGTATTGTGGCAGCAATGTATCTGCTGTAAATAGTTACAATGAGGTTGGCGAACATGGTTCCGGGATGCGGCTAGCGGGGGCTACTCCACCGGGTGGGCTTGCCTTGGTGAGCGCTCAGGAGTATCAAGATCTATCGGATGCTGGCAACAGTGGTGGCTGAACTGACCAGAATGGAGTGAACATTGTTGTGGACGTAATGGTCAGAATGCAAGTGTGAAAGCTGATCCAAAGTCAGCGAAGACTCTGCTGGTGAAGGAGTATGCGCTCGCCTTGGCTACTCGCCTGTTTCGGTGGGCCTGTTGGTGGCGTCCGGGAACCAATTTACCAAATGATTGGTACTAGCTGCAACTTACACACAGACATTACTCAAGATGAACTGAGCGAAGAGTGTGCAGACTTAAGTCTGGGATTGATAACGGTATATGAATCAATGACTATCATAATCAATGTATATGACTGATGCGTATAGTAAGAATTGATGGGGACGGGTTACTAACAAGCCATGGCTTCTACCCGTCAGCCTTTATATGGTAGGGTTTTAACTTGCTTTACTTTTTAACTTTATAGATGATGAACTCTGCTAACTGACAATGGTTTTCTGAAGTGTTTCTGAGCACAGATGGCAGTATCCAATTTCACAATAATGCACGTTTTTAATGCAGTGTCGCCTGAGTGATCAAAGGTCACGGGCATTAATTGTTTCTCCAGATTCTCAAATCTTTTGTATATATTATGAACTTTCAATTGTACGTAGAGAAACATTGTTCTTAAACTGTTGACCATTTGCTCACGTATTTGTTCACAAAGTAGTAAACCTTGCTCCATCCTTCTTTGTGAAAATAATGATGACTCGGTAGAGATGTCGGTGTGTGTGTGTGTGTGTGTGTGTGTGTGTGTGTCTGCGTATGTTTGTGGTCTTGTTTTTGTTACATATTGGGGCCAACATTTCGGGAATTGTGGGGCCCACCCGTCCATGTGGGGCCATTTTGCTGGACCCCACGAGTTTAGACCTCTTTTTGAGGGTCAAGACTTGGTTTTAGAGTTTAGGTTTGAATTGGGTTATGGTTGAGATTAGGGTAAAGAATGGGGGTAGGCAATAATTTTTGATGGTTGGGGTTAGGGGAAGTCGACTAAGTGTTGGAACTGCTCCTCATGTTAGCTGCTAACTGCCATATAAATATTCTTCAATAATGAGTACTTATCTGACATTTCTTGCTGCTGTTGAAGTGATTTATTTTTGTGAAAGCTGTTGTCACAATTGCTCAATATAATAAATATACTGAATGTATGGTTGTGTATGCGTTCATGGAAAGTAACGGCATGTTTGTTCAACCATGAACATGACTTCGTCAAAGAGAGCAAGCTGTTTTCAAAACTTTACATTGGGCAAGAACTGACCTATATAGCATAGATTTGTGAGAATAGATTAAAGTTACCAAATGGTGCCATAGGAGGTTCTGGAATGATGCCAGTGATATATTGAATTTGGATCCCACAGTTTATTTGCTATACAATATTGTCATTGCCTATTCATCCATACAAAGTAAGCAAATTAGATACGGAACTGTGAAATGAAAGATCTTGTAGCTTTGTAAGACTATTTGAAGTACTTGTATAGTACTTCAAATAGTACTATACAAGTATATAGTAGTACTTCAAATAGTACTATACAAGTATATAGTAGACGGGTACAAACATGAAAAGCCCCTCATATTTATTACTGCTGCTCGTCCAGCACTGCAAAAATCTTCCACTTCAGCCTTTTTCTGTTTGTATTAAATTTTGAACACACATTTTAGCAAAGTTGTGAATTACTTTGAAATTGAACAAGACATCCCTTCACTGAGTTGTAAAGCCACTTCAGGACCAAGGCCAATCTCTGTTCCTTAATCACCCTTTTTCCCTCAGACCACACATCACTTTGTTGAATGTTCATTTTGTTAACTCTCTCCCACCTGGGAAAAAAAGAAAGAAAGAAAGAAAAAATCAATACAGTCCAATATGGTTTTAGAATAGAAACTCACTGTTTTTTGGAAAACCATCAAGAAGAGAAAAGTCTATTGTCATTGAAACAAGTACAACACAGTTAAAGATGCTTTCTTTCACTAATCAGGCCATATCATTGTTTTATAGTTCTATTATATATATTAATATTTTTTTCCCCATTTATTGGAAAATCCAAATAATTTTTAGGCTGCAGAAACCACAGATGCATTTCTCTGAGACGTCTCATCAATTCACTAGTGCAGTTAGATGTGAATATCTGAATACTGATTTCTGCCCAACTGCGTACCTGGGTTTAGTTTTAGCCATGGCCCGAAAAATCGTTGAACTGAATGCTATATCGTAACAATTCAGTATTTCATTGTTCTCAGTCTTGGCACATTTTCAGCAATTATCTCTAAACATATAAAATGTATTTAGAAACAAATCTCTGAATTCAATTTACAGTGTCTTTAATATTCCACTAATTAACCAATTCTTTTATGAGATAAATAAATAAAACCTAAGAAAAAAAAGTTTCATTATTTATTTCACATCCTCCAGCTGTGGCTCACACATAACATGCATATTTGTGCACACATACACACTTACCCACCTCTGCTTTGTGCTCCAACATATAACATATAATGATCTAACACACAATAGCTACATTCAACTGAATGGCAGCCCTTTTATTTGTTTTCATCCATGTCATATTTCTCTAGCAAGCCACTTTTTCCTTGATTGTTGCTTACCCTTTTCATGGTTTATTAATGGTGATGAAGTCAAATATATTGCGGTGCACCCCTAAAAGCTTTCACAGTCTCGCCATTCAGGGTGTCCATATATCATAACGCTAGGCATGTGGGTGGGACCAACATGGCCACCACGTGAATTATCTCCAACTACCAATCAGAGGAGAGCTGATTTCCATATTCATATTCGATCTAAGACACAAGATTTCCTTTTCTTCCCCTTTAGCGGGCTTCAGCAGATGATAGAATGTCATCAAACTGGTTTAAGCATGTGGAAGAGGATGAAGATGGTCAAGGTTGGCTGAGTGCACGGATCGGGACCTTGATTGCAGTGGACAGGCTATCAGGAAGTAGTCTTCAGCGCAACCTAATCTCTGATTGGCTAAGGCTTGGCGGATGGCAGTTGCAGATGGGGTCATCCTCCTCTAGTTGTCACAGAGAGGACAACATTCGCCTCAACATCTCAAGCTCACGTGAAAAAAAAGTAACTAAGGGCTTGGGTACAAGAGAAACAACTGAAAGTCGAGGACAGAAGTGGAATGACTTTGAAAATTTGGTCTATTTATTTATTTATTTATTTTTCTTTAAAAAAAAAATGCTTCGCTGATGAGGACAAGCAACCAATAACGACAAATTGGTATTATATCACAATGACAGTACTCATAATGAGTATTAAAAAAACAAACTTAAGAGCTGCTGGAGTCACTGGTGGAGCCACACTTTTATAAATGGGAGGGCTTAGGGTATCCAAAGCTAATGCCAAATAATTCATTTCATAATAAATTAATTTCAATCGGAATCTCTAAATGTTGAATGAAATATATTAAGGTACATATAAACCATGCAGGACATTTTTGCACATAATGTGCTGTTTGTTAACAATGTACAAAAACATTCAAAGTTAATTAAATTTAAACACATACACTTGTTTAGTTTAATTCGTTTAAGGAACAAGTCACAATTTGTCCCCTTATCTCATTTTCCACACACCCTATGAAAAAAAAATCCTTATATTACTACTTTATTTACAGCCACATAATGTGTTAAGTATTCTTCAAGCTGTTTTGTGTGTGATGCTTAAATATCTTATTTTGAAATACAGGCTTTTAATTTGGAAGATCGCTCCATAGTTCTGTTTCCTGTTTCATGTCTCAGTTTGTTATACAGCTCATGCAAAAGATGGAAAACCCTTTGCACTCACATTCACACCACTGAGAATCCACACTTCCTCTGCCAAAGTGAGGTGAATGTACCACAACGCCGTATTTCAAACATAGCAACAACAAACTAAAAAGACCCATTTTAATGTTCAAATATGGAAAGTCCAGACTTTTTTAATTTGCTTTATTTTCAGTTTCAGACCTTTTTCTTATGAGCTACAGGTGAGCTAGAACCTATGCCAGCTGCCTTCGGGTTGAGAGGAGAGTTACACACTGGACTGCTCGACAGCCAATCAGAGGATGTAGGATAAATCACAACGTAAATAATGTCAGGAAAATATGAATATAGCTTAGTTATGTTAAACATTCAAAAGTGGGGTCAATTGTGGCAATTGTATTTCATGATAGTAATTTAATACTTGAACAATAATTAATACTTTCAATTGGTGTTAGGGATTATGCTGGATGAAGATACATAATTAGCAAGCTTCTCGAACCTTGACAACCTGACCTCCTTAATCCCATCCTTGGAGCTTTCTATCATACACAGCACTAAAAGCATAAACCACCTGTGTAGCGGTAAATCTTTAGGTTATATGTAAATGACTGAAAGAAAAGGTCATGTGTCATTCAGAAACTAGAATGAGTCTCATGGGTTTTTAATAAGGTGGTAAAATCCTGTGGATTTGATCTTGAATGTTTTTTTTAGTAACATTCGCAACCATCTGAAGACATAAATGAAAAAAATAAATAAAAATGTGTAAGTTTTACATTGCTGCTAAATGCTATCACTGAACTCTACAAAATTTGCAGACAGGTACTTCAACAAGTATTTTCTCCAAAGCAGTCCAACGGTAACACATTTCTTACATGAAACCAGATTGCAGTCTTAAAATCTGTGCCAGCAGCGTATGATCGTATATCATTTCAATAAATCCAAGTGTAGAGAAGAAATACAGAGCCATCCATTTTGGCTCTTATGGTCAGTAAGGGGGCAGGTAGACAGCCTGCAAATAGTTCTGTAAGCCAGTTCTTACTTGCCTCACTGTGTATTCACAGTAGTGGTGCTAGAATAAGGGCGTGCAAATGAATGACACATCTACTACTGTACATGGTGCGTGCAAGTCTGTCATACATAAATATTGCATAGAGTATAATATTGTTCTGCACATAACCAGTGCACAAGTGCTGTCTCCTTGGAAGGGAGAGCTTGTGGAGAGCACGCTAGTGACAGAAGATGATGTGTGGGTTATTGCTGACACTGTCATTAAGGTGGGGATGGAGAGGTGACTGCAGGGGACTATATATCTTGTATAAAGTGCAATCAATCAATATATATATATATATATGTGTGTATATATACATATATATATATATATATATATACATTAATATATATATTAATATATATATTAATATATATATATATATATACAAGATATATATATATGATGGCATCCACCACACATATGAGTCAAGTCTGCCTGTGATTTGATCAAATCCACCAAAATTGTGTTACACCACCTGCGCCACAACTTAGACCTGCTTTTAGTTGGTCTGAGGTTTAGTGTGTCACCAAATTGTCGGATGCACCAGGAACTTGTAATAAAAAAAAAACGCACGCACGCACGCACGCACGCACGCACGCACATACGCACATGCACATACACATTCTCACCCACATACAAAATAAAGTTTTAGTTAAAAAAAAAATAAAAATAAAAAAAGAGAGAGCAATGACGATGACATGTTAAAATGGTAAAATTACCGAATGAACAATACTGAGCTCTCCAGAAAAAAAACAAAAAACACCCTCAGTCTGCCGGATGCCCAGCATGGCGTTGCACGGTCTGCCAAATTCTCAAACACGGTAAACAGGACCTTTGAAAGGTTTAATGCAGAGCAGACATGTGTCTTTCCATGAAAATAGAGCCCTTTGTGTTTTACTGGCATTCCTTAGAATGACAAATATCCCATTATACAATATATTTGCATTTTCCTTTTATGCAGTATCTGCTTCTCTCATGACATGCTGCCTAGATTTTGATTCCATACATTTCATACTTGCTTGGGATGTAATGCTTTGACAGGCAGTGGGGCCCGGATTGTTCATAAATGGCATGTGCTCCACCTATTTGCGTGCTTGGCAAGCGGCCTGACTCGCCATCCCATAAACTGGCTCAAGTAGAATCTTGTCAACAGGTGGTGGTATGAAGAGCTTCAATTTTGTATTGATGCCCAGGCATGCAGCAAAGCAACCTGGTTGGCATTAGTTTGAGTTAAAAAATGCTTAGTTTAGTTTTAGTATTAGTTTTAGTTTTTAAGAAATGTGTATTACTTGTGTGCAAGATTTAATATTTGCTATGGTAAAATGAAAAAAGTAACACACTTCTTACCTAGCGTTGTGTTTCAGCTGAATTAAATGAAAAAGCAGGCACGGCGAGCCATTGGAGACAAAAGTCTAGCATGCAAAATTGTCAGCTAGGAGCGACGTCATCTGAAGGTGCTTTTCTGTTGGCTGTTGCTCGATAACATCACTTCCATGCGACACACTTTTACACATCCTTTTTCCAGTAAATACAGAAGTAAATACCGGTAAATCCCATTTAAAATCAACCCCAAAGGCTATATATATATATATATATATATATATATATATATAAATATATATACACATATAACATATATATAATTTTCATTTTGTTAAATAAAATGTTTTTGGAATTTTAATACCAAAAGAAGGAAAGCTCTGCCTCACTGTTGAGAGGATTTGGTGTTGGCTTTTGCAAACATACCAACTTCACACAAGTTTCTTCTTCCTCTCATATTCCAAAAACATGCTAGGTAGGTTAATAAAAGACAGAAGCACATAAGTGTAAGTGTGGATGATAGTTCCTTTATATGTGCCTTGTGCCTGACTGGCAACCAATTGTATCTCACCTCTTTCAAGTCAATCATACGAAGCCAGAGCCCCTCTGGTGCCAGTTAATGATTTTTTGAAAGAAAGCAATTTTTTTGCTTATCTGTACCCACTGTTTAGCAATCTGTATGGTATTATTTGCTTCACCACAGACTGCTCCTGTGATTGTCAATTTATCCTGCGAGGACTCAGTTATGACCAGTTATGACCCCTGTCACTGCATTGCGGCACCTGCTATATGTGCCAGAAAGACCATGCACACTAAAGTGAAAGTAAAAGCATGTCGAGGATATGATGCCGTGGTTGATTACGGCGAGCAGTTTAAAACGCTGCAAATGTTAAATTTGGCGCACAGATGATTTAACTGATGAGACAAACATGCATTGCAGGCGCAGCATTAGTGGTATATAGACCCCCACAAACAATAGCAATATTAGCTTTCCGTACATTTGCTATAATGAGGGTGGGGGTGAGTGGGGGGTGGGGGGGGTGTTAATGTCAATGCTGACAAAGTCACTAATTTGGCTAGACTGGATCGAATATCTGTAAGAACACTGATTCCTCTAGCTTTTATGAATATGCCGCTAAAGATGATGATGAGAGATTTTATTTCACTTGTTCTGCAGCAATGCATTGAAAAGATAGCCAGTCGTTGATTTGATTTGATCATGTGGTGAGCTTTTTAGAAACAGGACGTTTTACTTTGCTACATCATCAAAATATATGCTCAGACAGATACGATTGGGCCTAGAAAGAGATTCTACAATTCAAGCTCATGCAGCAATAAACAACCCATAGAGTAACACAAGTCACAGTGCAATGTCAGCATGCATTTGAAAAATGAAAATCTGTCATATATTATTTTTTTTAAACATCTCATCCCTTTTTTGGGTGTTAAAAAGGGTGCAGTTCATTACCAGGGAAAATTGTTTGTCAGAACACAGCACCCATGTGATTGGGTGTGGCAAGGAATAACAAAAATAAAATTTAGGTCACTGATAATGTATTAATCGAAAGCAACCCAACAGCTGTGATCCTGCTACGTGCTTGCTAATGTTTGGTGCGTTGCATCATTAATCTTTTTCATTCACGTGGTCGGTTAATTAAACTGTTTACCACTGGAAGAATAGTGTAACTATAATTACTCTTAGGGGAAACAGTACTACTTTATTGTGTTTCGCTGCCATATCAATAATCAAAGTTAAATTGGAAACGGCGTAAGGGATACCGTATATAGAAGCATGAGCTCAAAGGCTGATGTGTTGTGCTTGAGCCACTTTGGAGTAACAAAGAGTTGCCTTCTAATAAAATGAAATGAAATTATATCGCACATTGCTTAGCAACCCTATCACCACCAGAGGTAATCATGTCAGTTCAATTCATCGACTCTAACAATGATTCACCAATAAGTGGCATGTTATGACCCAGCTTCAGGGGTAAATGGATACCAAGGAAATTAAACCAAATCCCCGTTGGCATCCAGGCCTGTGATAAACTAATGGAAATCAATCAGGGTGCTCTCATTAAAACAATAATCAACTCCCTGCACAAGTTGGATTGATTGGAAAGCACTTTGAGTGACAGTCTTGCCAGCCTTAGGGGCTGTTCGAGATGAGTCATGGTGAGTGGGACTTTTAAAGCATCCTGTGTCACTTGTCATCTCCTCACTCTGATCCAGTGGGATGCTCCAGGTTGCATATTGTGACACTGTCTGTGAACAGTATATGAGACACTAATAAAAATGCAGAAGCTTTGGTAAGATATCATTATGGGATGTCTTCACCTTTTACTTTGGAGAAAGTTCTTTCCACCCACTCATCTAAAGATTTTCTCTCTGGAAGTTATTACACGTACTGTATCTCCCTCCAGTCATGACAGCATTGATTCATCACCTATGAATGGGTTTGTCTGATTTAATGAAATCCCGTGCGGTGAAGAAAATATTTATTTATTTGTTGCATTTATGTTGTCTAACTGTCAATGTTATTGTTAACTGTGAGGCTCAGTCATGTAGTTCTAACATAAACACTGCCAACACACCCATGTGGGGCTCATGTGGGTTGGATATGGGCTGGTGAATGGATCCCATCAGAGATGCCCAGCTGGGTCCCAGTTCATTATGGCCAGGGATTTCATGGTGGCCCCATGTGGGCAAGCCCAGATGGACTCATATGGGCCCCAGCTAAAACCCACATGCGCTCAAGGTGGGCCTCATATGGGCCCTAGCGAAAACCCACATAGGTATGGAATGGGCTGGTAAAAATGGGCCCCATCTGGGCTGCCCAACTAGGTCCCAGTTAAAAGTTGACTCCTAAAACATGACTGTTATGACAGGGATTTGAACCAGTAGTTGCGCCCATCTACTGCCCAGCCAAAGCCCAACCAGACCAAGTGGTGCCCATATGGGCCCCAACTACTGTATACGTGTTTATTGGGATGTAGCCTACGTTTGACAAAGGATTTCGATACAATATGAGTCATTGATCCCCTGTTAATGTGTTAAATATAAGAGAAAGTCTCTTATTTACCTCAAACTGACACGGTTGTAAAGTATGTGCGTCAAGATTGGTTGGCCGAAGTCAGCTAGGATCAGTTCCAGCGATGGTTGGGTATCAAGCATTAAGTGGAACCAGGACTAACATTCCGGTTCTCCAGAGATTTTACAATGTTGGTGCTCCATGCCTATTTGCCGCATGGAAGAAGCTGATAACAGATGTGTATGTGCGGCACGGAATAGGAACAAAGAAATACCAGCAGGAAGTTTGTTGTTGATGCTTGTGAGTTGCGATCATGGATATTTCTGGGTGTGAGTGTGTGTGAGACTGTCTGTGCTCTCAAAGGCAGCTGAATAACAGTCCACAAGGGAAATCACTGTCAGACTGTGGTAGATGTGTGTCAGCCCTGACCCCAGAGGATGACCAGTTGACTTAGCATTGCCACATGATTGTTTAGTGTGTGTGGTTGGCAGGACTAGCCCAGAAGGTCATGCCCATCATCTGCCATGAACTTTGTCTTCAACTAAAAACAGTTCACAAATTGTGGCATTCCGGAGGTACATTAGAAAGATTAATCAACTCCTCCACCTCTTTAGCACGGAATGGAGTAGAAAGACAGCAGATAAACAATGCGAGTGACAAGAAGGATGCCAGTTTGCAATCTGAAGTTTTTCCAATTGTCTCCAACAAACTATGACACGCCTGGAATTCAGTGATGTTGTCCAGGAAGTTGGCAGTAAAGAAGCACGCTAAGGCACATCTGTCAGCTGCAGAATGCTCCACGCACTCCTCTGTCGTTCACGAAGATGGTTGTGTAACCGGATGGCGAGAATGATGAGCCCCTCCAACCCAATGGTCTCATCTCATGCTGCCAATTTCATCCTTAACTCCAGAACTGAATCCTACCTAGAGCCACTTTTGGCTACCAAAATGCAAAACATGATGAACAAATGGGAATCATTTTGATCCTTTTGTGAAAATTCCAAGAATCTACTTCCTGCTTGTTTTTCTTTATTTAGGTGGTCGAAAGCTGAGTTAAAGTTGGAAGGTAGTCAGAGATGACGGCAACTCCAGATCACTAGGCAACACCGGGAAGGCACCTGCATTATGCGTTACTCAACTATTAGTCATACTGGCCTGCTCTCAACCGGTCTTAATCAAAAATCTCAAGTCTGCCGTGTCCGAGACCGAGGCAAGACTGAGTAAAAATGCTTTCTATTCCGAGACAAGACGCTTAAGACGTGGTCTTGAGACCTTTCTCAAGACCAAGGCCGATCTCAAGTACTACAACACTCACAAGCGCAGCAAAATAAAACACAATCAGAAAGAGACCTAACTACAAGAAAGGTACCAAAGACTAGATAAGCAAATAAACTGAATCTAAACCATATAGGATTTGGTCGTGATAAATGAAGGAACAACAAAATCTGCACAAGTGAAGTGTATACAAATAGACCTACTGTATTAGAAAAAAAAGCTGAATAACTTGTAGGAAAGAGAAATGGTACAATGCGTAACACGGTAGAGAAAAACCACATGATCAACACGGGCAGACAGCAAGTAGTAAACAATATCTTGTTAATCAGCTCCCTTCTATCCAACGCGTAAGAACCTAACTAATGATGATGGAGGGCAGGTGTGTGCCGCAAGGTCTGCCCATCCACCCGATCGGGCACTGAAAACAAACAAACAAAAAAACTGATCATACAGCACAAAAACACAACATCATGACAGGAATGTTTTTCCAAACGATCGTAATATTGTATACTCTCAGTTCATACAGTATATTACAATAAGCATTGTTGTTTTTTAATCACCGTAAACGTTACCTTTAAGTATTTACCTAATTTTAGGGATTTTTATTTATTTGTTCATGTTTTGTCTTCATAAATGTGTCTTTTGTTCTTATTGACCATTGTTTATGTACAGCGTATGTTGTTGTGTATGGCAATACATGACACATACAATACAATACATGAACTAATTTGGGTCTTATGATAAACATTTTTTGAAAACCATGCAAAAGAATGCAGGTGATCTATCTTGTTCAGCGAAACCTGAAATTTGAAATGAAAACTTTTCTCATGTATAGTGGAACATCCAAAGTTCAACACAATCTGCTTGAAAACAGTTTACTTTGGTGACTGTTGAGTAACCATCATAAACTTTTTATTTGCGCTATAGGTACCAATTATAAAGCAAAGTGACCCATTTTATAGCAAAACACAGTGCAGTAAAAACTACTCACCCTTTGAAGACACCTGGCAGACTGCAACGCAATAGAAGCTCATTGAATTGAAGTCTCATAGATTTTCTCAAGTTTTACCACCTTATTACAAGTTTTCATTTAAATTTTAAGGCATATTTCCAGAAAATGTTCTCTGAACTTGGAGGTTGCGCTGTGTGTCTTCGAAATGTCTTCATTTTGTAAATATCATATCAACCCGAGACAAAACCTTCTCTTGAGCACAATAAACTGTCTAAGCTCTTTTCATGTGCTTACTGGGAAATAGGATTGACTTTATGAACTTTGTGCCACCCCTCCCTTTGAAAGAACCAAAGCGTCATCCAAGTATATCACTCTGACAGATTATTGGTCGTGGAAGTGAAGCAAACAATAGTTGAGCCTCTTAAAGCTAATCTAGAGGGAAATACTCATAAAAGGTTAACAAAAGTCACCTCCAACACTTTTTTCTATCTATTAATCACATTAGGATGATTACGTAAAGGGAATTATCTATTAGAGTGGGCTCAGGCAGGTCACTAGAGTAATTTGGACTCAATTAGCTTGGAAATTATTTTCATGGTTCATGTATACAAATAGGCCATATAATATTATACGGAAACACTATGTTTGTGTGTAAAATATGGCAAAATACACATACAAATATGTGCCCCCCACCCCCCTTGAATTAGGGAAAGTACATTTTATTGTTGTTCAGACCGCATTTACACTAATATGTATAAATGGAACCCACTCCAAGGTAAGCTTACTTCCATATGAGCAAAAATGAACATATTCTGGCAAGTCAACTTCTCAATGGTTTAAAATGAATAAATAAACAAATGTTTTGGAGTGGCTTAGTCAAAGTCCGGACTTTGAAATGCTGTGGCGTGACCTTAAAAAGGCTGTTCATGCTTGAAAACCCTCCGGTGTTGCCGAATGAAATCCATTCTGCACGGAAGAATAGGCCAAAATATCTCCTCAGGGGTGTGAAAGACTCATTGCTAGTTATAGAACATTTCAGTACTTGTTGCTGCTGAGGCTTGCCCAATCAGTTATTAGGTTTAGGGGAAAGCACTTTTTCACAAAGGGACGGGTAGCTTTGAATACATTTTTCTTTAATCAATAAAAAATGATGCTATGTTGTCATTTTGTTGTGTGTGCTCAACTACAGCAAATTAAACTGCAAAAATGCAGACATGAAAATGTCAGAAATGTACTATTAAAAGCTACTGTAGTGGGAATTCTTCAATAATGCTGCTCTAACGAAGAGTACAGTCTACCCAGGCTGCCTCGTCACGCTCAGTCAAGAATCTGCTCCTGCTGGTTTGGATGTACAAGTTGTGTAAGGAAGCGTGCATCCGTCTGCAGGGTGCTGATTGTTGTGGCATCTTTCCTCTCACGTCCACCCATACCACTTCTTGTGCTATACGTCTACACCAACTATCCTCCATGTTGTGTGATGAGTGGTTAGCACATCCGCCAGTTCTCAGGTGGGGGGTTGAATCCGGGCTCTGGCCTACTTATCTGGAGTTTGCGTGTTCCCTCCATGCTCTTGTGGGTTTTCTTGGGGTCTATGTCATCCTCTCACAGTCCAAGTTTGACATGTGCCCTACAATTAGTGATTTTCCTTTGTGTTGCTTCTTTTCTTGTTCTGCACTTGCCCCTTGTGTTTTCGTAATATAAAATGCATTGCTTTTGAATCTTTAACTCTCATTAAACATAAGTGTCCCGGGTCCATGGTAAGCACATTTCGGAGTAGCATCAATTAACTCTCCAGACATCTCATTAGAGATTCTGGCCGCAGTCTGGTTGCCACTGCTTGTGTTGCTCCCTTTTCTCTGGCAGGTTTCCTTCCACTATCACAGAAAAAAAAGTGCTTAGTCATTAAGAAAAAAATGCGTCATACTTTTACTTACAATTTTCACACCTTTTTTCCTTTCCAGTCAATATTGAAAACTGCCGCACTTTAATAAGCAAGCAAGTATGTCAAACTTGACTGTTTCATTGCAAATATTTGGTCCTCATCTCATTAAAATACTAAATAACAACCGTTAAATAGTGACATTCATTATGACGTTATTTTCAGAATGAATTTTAAATTTACTGTACCCTCAACTCTACACTGACAGTTTTAGGTGACTTACAGTAAATCTTCTGTACATTTGTGAATTATTTTTGAAAAATGATCTCTATTTCGTCTGAGATGTGATGGATCAAACATCGAGGTCTGATATAACACAACTGCAGAAACCACACACATTGTATTTGCCATACCCAAGCAAGAGAAAACCTCCAGGACCAAATAGGTTAGACCTTAATTTAATCAGCCGATTTATTTGAGGGAGAGTGCATATGTATCATTAATCTTAATACTATCTCAAGGCCCACTTTTTGTCTAAACAACATAAAAAGTCATTTCTATTTAAAGCAACATCAGCAGCAAGTGGAGAGCTCGCTTGCCTGCAGCCATGCAGCAACTATTACTGTACATCTTTGAGCCAGGTCCTCCAGGATACCTTGTGAGCCAAACAAAGCCTGACACTCTTCTTTGGTAACTATTACTGCAAAACATTGCAGCTAGGGATTCATTTGCCTAAAGTTCACCCTTGTGGGCCCACAACTGAAGGGGACATTTGGACAAATGTGAACAGACAGATGGTTTTCATTACATGTCAGAATGATATTATGATGTTTTGTATTCATTCAGGACAAGCAGTCTAATGACATTATTAAAAGTCCCTCCAGGATTTTGCGGGCATTTTTTTTATGATTGTTGCAGGCTAAAACGCCTGATTTCGCAGCCAATTTTTCTAAAAGTTGTGAGAAAAGTCGTGATTGTTTTTGTTGTTGTTCAAACACTTTTTCTTCAAATTTTACGAATTTTGCACGCTATTTTATTATTGTTGCAGGCTAAAATGCCTGATTTCGCGGCCAACTTTTCTAAAAGTTGCGATAAAAGTTGCAAATTTTTGTTGTTGCTGATCAAACACTTTTTCTGCAAATTTTATGTGGATTTCTACAAGAGGTGTTTGGAAAAGCAACAGAAATTTTCTAATACGTATACTCTTTATTGAAAATATGTAGCATAAATTAATACATTTTCACTTTAACGTGTAAACATTTTTTTTTTACTTGCAAACTGAAAAGCTCATTATTGAACAACCAGTTGAAAAAGTGCAAATTATTTCTTAAAATCAAAAGTGCAAATATTCTTACAGGTGCATATGCACATTATAATCCAAATATATCAAAGAAATTGCCAATGCTATGCAACATGCTGTGCTTCGAATGTCTGGGAGTCATGCGTTCCCTCCCATGACGGTGCATAATGTTGGAAACATCAACTTCTATCTGCGCTAGTTTAGCAAAATACCAAAAGTAAGAAAACTCCACTCATGCGCACAGTTAGACTGCGCTTTACGCTGGGCAGTGATGGAATGTAAGTAAAAGTACTTTGTTACTGTACTTAAGTAATTTGAGAGTGGGTAAATAAAAAGATTATTCCACTACTTTTGTAATTGTGGCTACATTACATGCTACTTTTTTTCGGCCTGTTTTTCTAAATATGTTGTTATGCATGCGACATTCACCCATCACTCTGCACCACTCCAACAGCAGCAAGTCCATTTAGAGATGAAAGATCTACCAACATGGAGCAGACAAAAAAAGTAATTAAGCAATAAAATTCAACAGTGAACCTTGCGTGTACATGAAAATGAAGCCTAGCTAAGCGGGCACCTGATGGCGAAGTGGGCGACACGGCCGACGATATTGTGGATAAGGGCAGCTGCGACAGGAGCCAGATAGATGACGAAGAGTCCGAGGGCAGAGGCTGTTCACCCGTGGCCACTTGACAGAGCTATTTTTGTGTCTGAAAAGCAAAAATGACTCTTGTTGTTTCCAGTGCTGCCCTACTATACTTATAACACTTGCCTTGAAAAGCTAAATTGTTTACAGTCAAAAACCTTCCGTCAAATCTAAAAATAAAAAAAAACACATGTGCAAGTAGCAATTTATTTTCCTCTTCTTAACCCCCCAACTCCACCCATCTTGTTTACTGCACTCAGCTCTGAATAAATAAATTCCTGCAGTCTTTTTAAGCTAGTTTTGTGTATTTTGCAGGTATATCATTTAATCAATTTTAATTTATACTTATTTTAACAAGTATGATTGTATTGGAATCAATTACTTCCTTACCGTTATGTACATTTCAAATGTAATACTTTTGTACTTTTGCTTATGTAGATTATTCCACAACACTTACTTTTAGTATATAAGTAATTTTTACTATTACTTTTACTTAAGTAAAAAAAAAAAAAAAGTAAGTACTTTACTCACCACTGGTGCTGTAGTACAGTACAATACATGGAGGCAGCCATTCAGATGGACAGACAATTTAACACTATATAAAGCTTTTTTTCAGGGAGGGGGGCAGGCAGATGACTGGTGGCATAATTGTGATTGTCTAAGATACAATGGTGTGAATCAGGCCTGGCCCTGGGCATAGGTGAACTAGGCGGTCGCCTAGGGCGCCAACGAGTGGAGGGATGCCAAATTGCAGGGCAAAAAAAAAAAAAAGATTAAACAAAATATTTTTTACCCAAAAACATTGACAATGAAAAGGTCCAAGCCCTCAGATGCTGCATTAAGAAAGTGGCAAAAGGAGGAGGAGGAAAAACGGGCCCAGGGTAGAGGCACGCACTATATGTCAATCAATCATCATTGTCTATAAAAATAAACATGAAAATAAGGTTAGCTTCTAAGCTTGCTTGTAACTTGTTTACTCCGCCATTACAACTATGCTATTCTGTGCACCAAAGCAAGGCGAAGCTTGCTGGCTTTAAAATAAAGCAGTCAGCCCAGTCCAGATACCTGCAAATAGATTTGCATAAATCATTGTTTCACATAACCATTTTCATTTATACAAGAAAAGAATTGCATGCTGGTTTAATGTGAACAAATATATAGGACAGGTATACTTTTTTATTTGTAGTTGTCTGAAAAATGTGTTTTTTATTGTGTGATGTGCTATTATATATTACATATCTATATATTTATTTATTTATTTATTTTATTGCCGCCGGGGGACAATCTGCATGTTTGCCTAGGGCACCAAATCCCTGCATGGAGTAAAGAATCAACATACACATTTTATTAAAAGAAGACTAATAATCAATTGTACATCTACACTTGACATCAGATATGTCAGTAATTGTTGCACACAATTATTTGCTTCAAGTTGCTGGAAATTTTTGGGAACAGTTCTCATACGCTTAGTCACATGCACAGTGATAATAAGAGTCACTACTGCACGGCGTCCTCCGCAAGTCTGTTTAGTTACAAGAAAATAATGTATGGTTATGTAAGTGCGTAAATTGGATCTCCCTTGAGGGGTTACAATAACTAAAATACATAACATACAAACACATACATGAAAAAAAATATGCTATGTGTTGACAAACATACTATTTTTTGTTAACTTTTAAAATTACTCGATTTAAAGAACTGGGCAACAAAATGTTCTTGTTTGTCCAGAGTATAAAGTATGCAGTGAGTGTACCATAATAAACATTATGCTCCAAATGAGACAAGAGTTTATGTATGGCGGAAGGGGAGCAAATTATGTCGTTTTACAGGTCTGCAGATGGTGTAATAAAACTCCCACCCGAGTGGACACTTTCAGAGCGGCTTGGCCCGTTTTTGTGACCCTCCAGAAAGAAAGAGAAAAGAAAGCTTCTCTTTATAATCTTGTCCTAAAATCTTGCCTCAATATTGGATATAAACAAGAAGATAGCATTGTGTTTTTCACTGTAATATTGTGTTCCATCTCAGTTGGCCAATACAGTTTTCATTAAATATGTTCAATGTAAAACAAGTGCCCATTGATTGGCTGTTTACCAGTCTGGGGTGTACCCCGTTTCCTGCACGGTCAGATGGGTTGGGCTCAGCTCTCCTGTGACCCTCATGAGGACACACAGTTTGAATTGTGAAAAAAATTGTTTTAAATTTCATCATCATTTTTTGCATAGCTCTTGAAATAATTACCTATTTTCATATTCTAGCCTGTATTCCCCCCCCCCCCCCCCCCCCCCACAGTTTTAGTGTGGGCTGCCAAGAATATAAAAAAATAACTGACACTGCTATCAGATGACTCACATTACAATAAGCGTCACAATGCCAGTGATACATCGCAACTCGGCAATGAGTGAATAATGTGGCGCTTTTGAAAATAATGAGCATATGAGAGCAGGGATCGTCAACGATATCGTCAAGGGTCAGCGAACGAGACTTTGCTGTGAGCATGCACGACAAACGCAGATGAACTTGGAAAAGCCTGGCATGCTACGGCATACAGAAGCAGCAGTGGAATTCGCATGCAGTGCAATCAAGTGGACAAGTATTCAAACAGCGGAGAGGAATGCACGGTCTGCTCGTTGGAGGAATAAACAATTTCTAAATAAACAGTTCTGTGCTTTCATAACACTAACTCCCTGAAAACTTTATTATAACTATGCAAGCAAAATACATGTATTTAAAAACTAGCTTTCTGGGTATTCATCTAATATAATGGTTGTTGTTTGTAGCCATGTTGAAAATATAGCTCCATTGATACCACTTGGCTGTCAATATGGTCTTTGAAAATGCAGGATTTTTGATCGAGCCCTTGGACTTGGGCTCGTTATAGGCGTACCTAAAGAAGTGTTCGGTAAGCGTGTTTAAGAGGTACAAAGGACAAGAACAAGAGACAATGTAAGCAAAAAACGTGCACAGAACATACTCCGTTGGGGAAATTTGAGTGTAAGGTTGAAGCATCTGCTTCTGCCCACTGGGCCTCGCAGCTAGTTCAAGCAAACACACACACACACACACACATCAAACTACTTTTGATTCTAATGAGGCCGAGGCCAGCTGGGCAACAGTGTGCTTGTTCCGGTCCGTTTCTGGCTGTCAGGAGGTTGTCCCAAAGCTTCTCACATGTCAGCCTCTGCTTACAGCATCCTTTTCTTTTTAACACACCAGTGTGTCCTTCTTGTGTTTGTTTGCTCCTCAGAGTCACGAAACAAGCTTGGCCTTAAAAGAAAAATAGATCTGGAATGTAATGGTGACTCTAAAGATGATTATTATTTTAAATATAAATTATTTTATTCTGCACTGTAGCTTCTTATATGTCATTTAAATACAAAAAAATAATTTTATCTTCTTCAAATTAAGAAAGAGAGTACTGAGAGTATTGGCAGCTATAACCATGCTGGGCTAGAAGAAAGAAAAGTAAAGAAGATTAGATTTAGAACTACACCATACAAAAAAGGTATTCAAAATATAGTGGATTATTGGCTGAGACGTGTTACATTACATATGTAATATTACATTTTGTGTGCAGATCCAGCTGACAGATTTCTGAATGTTTTCTCTGCTTTTTCACTTCCTCACTAACAAGCTGAGGAGGAAGCATTTTTCTATATGCCAAGGTTCTGACCCTCGGACGTATGAAAGGAAGTATCGGCTGCCTTTTAGTCCTTTCTACTTTTGTCTTTACCTCTGGTTTGATTATTACAATCAGCAAAGAAATAAGATAAACACGTCTTCCATATCTAATACACCAGTTACATCTGGACAAAATAGGAGTCTATTTTTTTTCTTTTGGGGGGGTAAGATCACTCAAATCGTAGCTAGCAGTGTTTGACCAGCCTATCATTGACCAACGCCCACCTTTTTGGCAAAATGCCCACTTTTTCGGGGAGTACTTTAGCACGCAAAGCCTCAAATAAATACACGGACTGAGCAGAAACTGAAGCAGTTTTTCATCCGTCAAACCAGGTCAGCACAGACAGTTACTTCGCCTATCCCAGCTGACTTTGAACTAGAGGCAGCATAAACCTCGCCATGACTGATTTAGATTCTCCAAACAGTCCAACATGGATGACTTTGAAATATGGCAGAAAGCCAGAGTACCCCAAGAAAACTCACCTAAGTACTAGGAAGGCCAGGGCCAGGAACTCAAACCCAAAACCTGGACACAGATGTATAGCTACTAGTCCACCATGTTGCCATACGGAACCGAAAAAAAAAAAAAAAGAAAACACAAAAAAATTCTTACATTTCCCATTTCCCAGCTGTTAAAAATAAATGTTATTTATGTATTCATTTATTTATTACACAATATTCATATTAGTATTTTATTTTATTCAGTGGCACAAACTTAATTCAGCTCCTTTGTCACTCAGGCTAGTTACTGGGTGGGCACTTCACGCTTGTATGCATTCTGATAAGTGAAGCAGAGGTGAAATGGCACTTTGATTGCAAAATTCTCATTCATGTTGGAAGATTGATTGAGTCATAATGATGTTAATGTTCTGCCTTCTCTTACAGTGACTCATTTCATACAAATTTAGGAGGCATCCTGCCTATTTTAGCTGAGTATTAGTGAGTGATTTTTTTTCTATGTGTGCGTCACTGCCTCTTATGAAAGCTGTCTCACATTAATTACATTTTTGACAGAGATGGACTGAAAGTCAAAATGTGATGGGAATTACAAATTCATCATTTTTAAAAATCCTGTTTGCCTTGATCCTTGGATTATAAGCAGGCAATTAAGAATGGAATCGAAAATACTAACACCAAAGGTTTTCTTCCTTAATCACAGAATGCAAATATTTATAGCCTGTGTTTTTACCCCAGCTGCTGTGTGTGCAACTGCGTACGCACGTATATACTGTACTGTACCTTCTAGCAGTTTGTGAGTGCCAAGATCTACAATCTACTATATCCACATTCTTCTACCTTAATTGCTTCACATCTGGCTGAGCGCTGAGGCGCTCTCTGTCTGATTTGCCCTAGTGAGCAGTTTAAAACACCTGACATGGATTTTGCACATTAAGGGCACATACTGCTCATGTCCTCACCTTGGTTTTCTCTCACACCCAAGATATGCCAAAAAAGGGAAACTCAATATTTTCTTTGCTGGAACACTGTTGCGGTTGTGATCTTTAAGCCTCGGTTCCATGAAGTATGAATGACATATCTGTCAAAATGTCGGAATTTGATTAAAGATATAGTGGTAAATATATTGTTAAGATACATTGATTTCTCAATAAGTGGAACTGAATCATTAATCATTCTTTTCATTACATGTACATGTTTAGATGCTTGGCTTTGCATAGACTCTTGAATATGTCCTTATTATTTAAAAAAAAAAAAAAAAAGTGCCTTCCTCATAGTATGAGAGAATTTACACTTGTTACATTGTAGTATTTCATTTTCCTAAATTCTAAATCCATCTATGTTCAATCAATGTGGCCACATTTGGATTACTTAGGTAGATGGCTGGTCAAGATTGCTACTGCAAAATCTTTTATCGCTGGAATAGAACGCTAACTTTGCTCCACTTCACCACTTCAAACAAAACAAAGAGAAAACAAAGAAAAGAATCTAAATGAATCACAGGCGTTGGAGTACTTTCAGAGGTTTGGCATCTCATCCTCTGGCCTGTCTCTACCGATCAGTCCTGAGTCTGAGTTCAGTTCCGACTGTATCTCTGCCCACCTCCACTGCTGCCACCGTATATCAGCTCGCACTTCAACATTCCTGGATGTGTATAAACACTTCTGAAACAATATATGGCAAAAGACGTGCATTCTTAGGCAAGAAGGAATTTTTGTATCCCTTCTTGTTCTTCACACTTTATCATATTTTAACCATTAATGCCAATGCATTATGTTTATTTTTTAAAATTTGGTTTGGATCCGGGCAGCACGGTGGCTGACTGGTTAGCACGTCCGCCTCCCAGTGCAGAGGACGTGAGATCGAGTCCGGGCTTCGGCCTTCCTGGGTGGAGTTTGCATGTTCTCCCCGTGCTTGCGTGGGTTTTCACCGGGTACTCCGGTTTCCTCCCACATTCCAAAAACATGCATGGCAGGTTAATTGAACACTCCAAATTGTCCCTAGGTGTGAATGTGAGTGTGGTTGTTCGTCTCTGTGTGCCCTGCGATTGGCTGGCAACCAGTTCAGGGTGTACCCCGCCTACTGCCCGAAGCCAGCTGGGATAGGCTCCAGCACCCCCGCGACCCTAGTGAGGAAAAGCGGCCAAGAAAATGGATGGATGGTTTGGATCCTAAATTCGAAGCAAGAACACTGTATTCTATGCATTTTTAATGTCTTTGGCCATTCATTCAGACAAAGGCAGAGAACATTGATGGTGTTCTTTGTTCTAGGTCAGGGGTCACCAACGTAGTAGCCGGTGAGCACAAGACTAGCCCGTGGATTGATCAGTTGAAAATATAACCAGTGGTAGAAATGTATAGAAATAAAGTGCTGCATATTAATATCCATGTTTCTTCATTAATTGTAAGAAATCATTAACATGATCAGTGTTTTTACATAAATCAGTATAATTAATAATAACAACAAATGTGTTTTTTTTTTAAGTGCGTTTCAAACTGGGCACAGAAGTATAACGCTCAGTTTCAAAAGGGTTGGTGACGACTGTAGTTGTTCATCCATTAGATTTTGAGGTTGAAAAAAAAAGGTAAGAAGTGAGAAGGTAAAATCCAATATTGGGACATCTGTTGATATTTTATGACTTGATACATCCATGTTGCTATGGAAACTTTTGAGCACGCCAATCCATCCATCCATTTACGACTAAATCCCAGCTGACTTTGGTTGAGAGATGCTGTAAACCCTGGACTCTAAGGCCACCAACCAATCACAGGGCGTGTATAAACTGAAAACCACTCATATCACAATTCAAATAACCTAACGTGCACTTTGGGGATGTGTGATGAAAACCCATACAAACACACCTGCAATCACGCAAATGAAAGTTTCCATCTCAGACGAGCTTGCCACCTGCACAACGTCCCCCCCCCAATTACCAGTACTTCCACTGTACACATTTCAACGTGTTGGTTTTCATAAGAGCATTAAAATCTAAAGAGATCTAAATATCTTCAATCCAGTTGTTTCTCATAGGAGTCACATAAATGTGACAATTCAATGAAGTGGGAATAGTTGGTTTAATAAGTCTTCCATTTCAAGCAAGATATGCGAAGGAGGGTAATGAGAGATCGTTTATCTCTGGTGGCCATTAGCCTTAGTCTGTGAAGTCATTAGCCAATGTAATTAACTTGCGTTATACTAAGATGAGAAGCATGCAGCATTGATGTGATTTTCTTAGCGTCTGACTGTGACCTACTTACAATGAGGATTTTAAACTTGTTTGTCGATGCCATGTGAAGGATACACCGAATGCATTGTTTTCACACTTTATATGTCGATGCAGCCTCACATTAAGCAAACGAGTCATTTAAGGTTTTTTTACTGGGTGAACTCTACTTTTATGAATCACATTCACAGATATAACAGATATAACAATAAAATCGTGTGTGTGTGTGTGTGTATCTTACACATGGATGCATTTAGTGAAGTCAGTGTAGCATAACAAAAGCCATTCATAGACCCTTAAGTCACACTGCAGAAACAATAGTTTATGTAATGTGTGTGTGCGCTTTTTTTCCTATTACCACTGAAACACTGGCTGATCATGCACACATTGCATTCTACGCCACTATTATCCCTTGGACATTACAATTGTTTACAGAAGAAAAGATCGTGTGAGAAAAAAATAATTCTTAAATGTAATATGACGCAGATGGAAAGAAGTTTAATTGATCATTAATACCGTAATGGTGATAGTACGAATACAATGGAACTCAGAAATTGGGTCTAATCTGTATCATATAAGACTATAAGCTCAATGTGAATATTCATCTACAGTATATGAGTGAAATTAATAGTACTGAATTCTATTGGCTTTTTACAATATGTTACGTTTTAATGTTAACTTTATCTTCCATTTTGGTATGATAAAAGAAAATGGAAGCACAGAAAAGCCTCGCTGGGGATAGAGACTGCGCTTTGTTTAAAAACCGCGATTATGTTCACTGTAACAAATTGACTGTAGAACTTTCAAGAAATAACTGGCAATAAAAAGTTGCCAGCTAATTCTTGTAAAATGTCATTTAATGACTGTGAAAATCTAATAAGAGTATTACTGGGGGGTGGGGGGGGTACTTTTAAAATCTATTCCATTACAGTTACAAGTTACCTGCTAAAAAATGTAGTTAGTAACGTAATCCATTATTATATATTATATTAAAGTAATATAATTTGATTACTTTGGATTACTCCAATACCAAGCATGCTCATGAAGACAAAATAAAAATAAATATCACCATATACTTTTATACAGTGCGCCCCTGCTATTTGAGGGTGATAAGGACCCGGGCAGCCTACAAATAGCAAAAAAATCCTTGTATAATTGACACCCATTAAAATGCATGTATAGATTGATTGATTGGTTGAAGGCCATATTCTGTTTTCGAACCGTCACTGAAAGATAGATAGATAGATAGATAGATAGATAGATAGATAGATAGATAGATAGATAGATAGATAGATAGATAGATAGATGGATGGATGTGGTATAAACCGGAAGTGGGTGTGGTTTTGCCAGAGGTAGGTGGGGCTTACATCAATTCATTACTGTATTGTTTTAGTATGAAATTGGAAAAAAATAATAATAATTTGTTATCTTTCACCAACCCCAGAAACATCTAAATTCCAACAAATTAGGGAGAGGAAAGACTAAGAAAAGAAAAGAAGGATAGATGAAGCAGAGTGAGATCCACGAACACCAACCTCCACTGAATCAGCGACCAGTGGAAGAAGCAAATTATGTTTGAATTTATGTCGATGCTGACGTGGTGGATTTAGAATGCGTGAGAAACTCCACTAAAGAGAGGAGCCGTCAACCTCGGCCCGACAAGGCAAGCACCGCCCCCCAGGCCGCGGCAGCGCCAGGGCACAACCCCCCAGGCCCTGCGGAGGCAACCAGCCGGAGAGCAACCCCAGGAGCCCGGAGCGCCCCACATCCCGACACTGGTCGCGCCCCAAGCCCAACGCAGCAGAACGGGGCACGGCAGGCCCACACAGCACCCCACCGGCCCACTAAACTCTGTTGAACCATCATAACATTTTCATTTTCTTTATACATGGGACCAAAAGCATTTGAGACATCCATCCATGATGTTATCAATAAACTTACTTGTCACAGGCCACACCAAATTGAAAATAATATTTTAATTCACACAAAATGATTAAGTCAATCAATAACAAACACGGTCTTGATTTTACAGACGAGAGCAATTAGAATAATTAACCTTGTTGGTTATCGTGCGCCTACTAATAATCGATTTATAAAATCAAATGTGCTCCCTTGCTGTGAAGCTCTTCCAACACAGTTAGCAATTATGAGCTGAGAGGAACATCGATGTTTAAGAAAATAAAAACCAGAACAAATGTGAAACAGAGATAGATGTATGTCAGTGAAAGGAGTCAACCTGAGTAATAATTTTGATTGTGAATTGAAACTGTGTAACTCAATTAAGAAGTTCAAATACATGTATAAATGCAAGATTATTAATAGTTACGAAATGGCAATGTAGTCTATAGTTATTGCAAAAATATGGAAAAATATATTTTTCTATACATGTATGTCTATAATATAATATTTTTTGTAAATATATAAATAAGGGTAGACAGTCTAAGCTTTAGCTTCAGTCTACACCTTTTGGTCTTTGTTCTTATATGTATATTTATTTTTTGCTTATTGATTGTTACGACCAAATAAACTAAACTAAGTTGAAATCAACTTTCAAATCTCAGATAATGGCCTTAACTGCTATTGGAATTGACTTTCCACTTATATTTTAACATTTCCTGCAAATTTGAGGTTCATATCTTTTCCTAAGTTACTGGTATGGACATTTGAAAGATGCAAGTACCAAAACATTAAACTCCTTTTTCTCAAAACTAGGGATTTCCATCTTCCAACATTAAAATTGCTGTAGGCATTTTTGGCATTCGGCCGAAAGAATATGGCCGAAATAGGTTGTTGTGATGACGCAAGCAGAAAAAACAAGCAAGCATCTGTTTGAATTAAACACCCAACACGGGGGGTGAGTGTCCGCATTGCTACTCACCGTGTGAGTACAGGCAGCTTCATTGCGCACCCTGGAGAAGGAGAGGGGTGTCGCTTGGTAAACTACTGTACGGCATTTCAGCGGGTCGAAAAAAGAGAGTACTGCAGAGTACAGTACAACAGTTCAGTCACTCTTCCTCCTGCAGCGCCTTCCTTTTTTTCTTTGATTTGAGCTCCTCCAGCGCTTCCACTTTTTCACTGGCATTCCAGTGGCCGTGTTAAATACTTTAGCTTATGCTAGCACAATTGCTATCAATCAATATGTGAATGTGTGAATTTTAAGTGTGCCGCACCGTGTCTCGCTCCAAATATAAACACGTAATCCACACTGCACGCGGACTACATTGACTTTAAAGTGCAATCGCACCTCCAGAAAATGCTCAGGTTCGGTGTTTAATGTAGCATTAGCCAACCTGTCTGCGGCGTGGTCATATTTCACTTTATATTGTGCTTTGTTAGAATGCCAGTGCTAAATATGTATTTTATAATAATATTATTAGTTTATTTTATATTTATTAATTTCATGATCGTAAAAAATTGCATAATTTTTTTCAGCGTTTCTGTTTTCGGCCAAGTGGTTTTAATTTTAGGTTTTAGGTTTCTGCCCAAAATTTGCATTTCAGTACATCCCTATTACATTTGAAATAAAAAAAATTTGGAGGGCAGTAATTGGTTAAATGATTATGTTTATTAATGTGTTTGATTAAGTGTTCAGCAAGAGTGAGATGAAAATATTTTTAGAATTCTAATTCAATAATTGTAAATAAAAATTAAAAAGATTCTGATTTGTCTAAAAGTGTAATAAGGTATTTTGTAAATGTAAGAAAATATGTTTAAATTCATGTGAAAAGTAAATTTCAAGAAAAGAGTAAGATACAAAAAACGGCCTTTAAAATTATATTTTCTTACGAATTTATGGGAAAAAGAGATATTAAAATCGATTCAGGGTTTTATGAATCAATATCAGGGTTGAAAAGAAAAAAGAGAAGTCAATTATTGATTTTTTTTTTTAAACAAGTAAAGAGGCTATATAAGTGACATGTGACAGTTAGCTTAAGCTTTAAAAGGCTATTCTACATTTGACGTAGCTTTTATGTAGTCAACTTATTCTACTTAGTAGAAGTTGCATTTTAAGTTAACTATCGATTTGTTGCTACCTTCATGTAGTGACACCAAAAAGGAGTCACGGGGTACAAAGAGCTGGCACAATTTCACATTTCAGTGAGTAATAAAAGTAGGAGTAAAGTTCACACGCCCAAATTTCTGTTTTGTATGCATCTATCACACTGACAAATTATTGGCTCTCACATGATGAGAAAAAAAGTGTCTTTTTGCCTTCACCCTATAAGATTATCCATCATCAGCTGTGAATATCGATTTTTTTCAAATGACTGCAAATTAATGCACTGTGGTTTTTGTCCTTGAAATTTGGACTTGTCCCTTTGCAGTAGCATATTAATTTTCACGCCTATGAGCTCAGATCAGTGAGCATGTAACTTTAAAAGTTTGTTGCCATCACAGAATGGTATCAGTATTTGAAAGAGCAATCACAGTTAAAATTGTCACCCCCCCCCCCCAAACCCCCTTATCTGATATCTATGTATATTTATATATGAAGTTAGCGATTATTTTACTACAGTATATTGATGAGTCATGTCTGTGGATTATATTCCTTATAGCCTGATTATGCTTTTCGCTTTCTCAGTGCCTCACTGATGTCCTGTTGCCGTTGCAGCCGACCGATTTGGGTTGGTGTTTAGGATTTAACCTCGCTATGGCTGTCTATGCAGATGGGGAGGATTGACCTGCCGTGACCTTGGAGGAGTGCCCTGCTCAGCGACGAAGGCGACCTCGTGATGCAAAACATGCTGCAATGCACCAAAGCGGATCAGTGCCGATGCATGCACACACACACCCACAAAACAAACACACTTCCTGCTGCTCACTTACACACATTTAACACGGTAAATACACAAAACAAATATGCAACTCAATACCTGCAGTGCTATGGATAAATACGCATGGCCGGGAGTCGAAATAATTGCATATTGTACTTACAATACAGAATATACACAAGAATGAATGTAGCCAGACAAACACATTGATGGATGGAAACCTAGAAAGCACAATTCTGACGATTGTTTGTCCAACTAAATGCAACTTTAAAAAAATTTTTTTTTAAAAACGAACAAAGCTAAAACATACAACAATCTTTTTTTTTTTCTAAACCATTTTTTTTTACTGTTTTACTGCAACATCAGTCACTCAAATCCATCGACCAGTAGGATCGACGCATACTTACATCCCAGCTAGCTGTCCAACTGACTCAGAATATAGAGCAGCACTGGCACAACAGCTATGATTAAACAGCAGTTAAGTACAAAGAAGAGATTTCCTAGGCCAACTGCGTAAACTCTAATCACACTGAGCAAAGAGATCAAAAGAGTTAAGCTTTAGTTTGTTTTCACAGAAATGATAACATGAAGCCAATGGGCAACCAGTCTACCTTACATCTTATTGTGACTTTTTTTTTTTAATGCATACTGTATATACACATTATAAACCCTAAGGGGTGGGGGGGTATATTTTGTGTTACCACATGGAAAACCACATTACACACATACAGGCAAAGATTCAGAGCAAAAGAGGAGCACAATTAGTGTGCCACTACTGAAGATGGGGGAGTAGGGAGAGTGCCTTGCTCAAGGACACGTCAACTGTAGCCAACAAGCAGACAAGAATCTCTCTCTTTCGTCTGTAGTGGGATTTGAACATATGACCCTCCAGCTCCAATACCTAAGTCTAATTAGATCATCTGCTGTATGGCTTCAATACAGCTTCTGCACAAAGTTATATACAGTACTGTACATTGGCACCCATCTTAAAAAACTGACATCCACTGATGGGCTTGTCACATTACTGCTAATGAGCAAAACCACAAAAGCAAATTGCGTACTGTTTTACAGCAGGCTAGAGAAGTTGTTATTGTGTTGGTATGTTTCTGCATTTTCAAAAGCACTCTTATAATGAATACAATGAAGCTGGAGTGCTGTGTAAAATGTAGGTAAAAACAAAACAAAATCATTTGCAATTACTTTTCTCACTTCAAAGTCAGTGTATTAAGATAACATAACAGTAATATACATACTGTTAGTGAGTGGTAGCGGCACAGTGTGAACATGTGCATTGTTATGGTAAAGCAGCCACAACTTCCCCTCCCCTCCCCTCCCCTCCCCTCACCTCTCCTCTCTGGTTGATCGTTGATCGGTTGTGACGCAAGTCCTGGGACTTTTCAAACACATATACATACAGTACCAGTCAAATATGTAGATGCTCCCTCATACTATTGACTGATATGGAAACATATCGCTGCCACACCAGGAAATTTTTTAATGAAATAAAAAATCAGTGTGGCATTATAATATGATAAATTTCAGGATTTTTTGTGATAAATTTCATGGTTTAATCATGTGATAAATTAAGCATTTTAATGTCATGAACTTCCACATTTCCCAATTTTCGTAAAGTTTAAATGATGTTGTACTTCCACATTTGGAAAAACAAAGCAAAGCAATTCCTTCTGGTTCACCTTAAATCTTTAACAATTGGTTTGTATATTTTTATAGTATTATACATAGTATTCACTAACAACACAAGATCGCGAGCCCGCCCCTCATGTTGTGGTAACTTTCCAGTGAGGTCAGCTTTGCTTCTATTGAATTTACACCGAATGTTGTTTTGTTGTTGACAAATGTCACCCCCAGCGTCCTCTAACGTTACATGTGTAAGCAAGACATATGCTGAAGATTTAGCTCAACACTCTTTGCAGCGGTACACGTTGAAACATTTGGTTAGTGGAATCGATTGGATTACATTTGCCAATACTGCCTGCACCAGACGACTTGAAAACGTATGCGCTAAGGTAGGCTGGCTCTCAAAACACAGACATTCTTGCATCTTCTGTGCTGTCAGATTTTATTGGTTGCTTGTGCATTTATCCATTGTGAATTTGAGGTGAAGAATCTCAGGTTATTTTTAAACCAAATACTGTAGCTAGTTCCCCCGAACGCGCTAGATACTAGCGCTAGCATGTTACAAAGAAAACAACAACAACAACATTGTTGATTCATCACTTATTTTCCTACACTTTACTAACAATTTCAACTTTTGGGCTGCTGGGAAAGAAAAATAAGAGACCTTAAGGAGGGTATTTGGAGAGATCTCAAAATCAAACATCTTGACCACAAATCTATTTTTAGCCAGAGCTAGCCACGGCTAACGGCTCACATATATCACAATCGCATTTTGGTTAAAGCATTTTTACCATTTTACAATGACACTTACCTTAATCAAAATGGTCAGAACACACTTTGGTAGACTTTGTCGGGTGGAAATCCTTTCGGTGTATCTTTGTAGTTATATATATATATATATATATATATATATATATATATATATATATATATATATATATATATATATATATATATATATATATATATATATAATAAAATGCAATTGCATTACTGTTTTTATATTGGATTGTGTTACATTCTACCAGTGTTCCTAATGATCTGGCCAGTATACTGTATCCCAGGATACAGATGTTAAGGCTGAATTGTTTGGACAGGATGTAATGGAAGGTGATAGCTGCACAGGAAGGGGAGCTTGTTTTTGTAGTTCCATTACTTAACGGGAAATCCTTACGCTGTTGTTTCCCACCTCAAAGGATCAAACTGGTTCAGATGATGAGATCATATTAACTGAACATGTTTGCATTCACACTCGGTCACATGAATTCTACATACTGACAGACTGCAAGAATTTTAAATACAGAAATCTGTTTATTATTTGATATATATCCTTTACATTTTGATATATTAGTTCTAATACCTGGAAGTCAAAAATAATGGTCATAATATATTGATATATATTGATATATATAGAAAACTAATCCAATAATATACATTTACTTGGACTTTGTTTTCTTGTAAAAAAGAGAAGAAAAAAACATAAAACATCTTAGCTTCAATCTAGGCGCTTTATCGGAGATGTGAATACAAAATAAAATGACACCTGGACATTGCGTTTTATACAACTACAACATTTTCAGCAGCTATAAGATCTCTTGGTTTAAGACACAGGAAAATATGTTGTCATTGCTAGAATATCGAGAATCTTTTTTTTTTTTTTTTTTACATTTTAGGTTTAAAGGTCAGTTGAAAGACAGCTTTAACAAGAAAAGTATACTGACGGCAGGGCTGGAAGTGACATTGGTAGACTGAACATCAGATTTCTCAACTCTTAATTTCACACTTGAAAATAAATGAAGTTGAAAGAATGGAAGGGGGCAGTGGAACCAGCTTAAAAAAAAAAATGAAGAATGTGGGACGGTCAGTGATGTGCTTCTCCACCAAGAGTTGTAACTGTAAACAGATGGAAGGCAACACACACACAAGCCTGTCCTTGTGAGAATTTTGTGCGATTTTGCACATAAAGTTATGCTTTGTAATTATAAAAATAATAATGAAGCTGGCATATTTTGGCGTGACTTGACCAAGTTTGTGTTACATTTGCTGTTTGCTTATGTTTAAGGAAAATAAAACCCAAAGCCCCATTATGGCTGTAAAATGATTCTAACAACTTCAAAGTATTGACAAAAAGCATTGCATGTAGTATCAGGGCTATAGCTTTCTGTTGATTTTTTTTTTTTTTTAACGTGTCACTGCGTTGTTTACTCAACCACACGGAGGCTGCGCAGGCACAGTTGTTGCATTTTGAACATCTAGAGTTAAACTTTTTGTACAATTTCCTTCTAAATCCTCATTACACACAGAAAATAACACAGCATTCAAATCTCCCAGCATGCATCAATCTCTCTTATCACAATTGGCAGGGAGAGACCTCCATTCTAATCATTTTATCTGCAGCATAGTTTTATAAACACATAAATCAGACCCTCCCCAAAGTGCTCAATAGAGTAGTAGAGATGAAAACATGAAGGCAGGTTGTTTTCAGGCGCTGTAGACATGAATGAGGCCATGGACGGACAGCAGACCATCTGGTGCCTTGGACCACGGTGCCACAGAATCTTTGCAGCTATTATCAAGACCCATGGACGTAAGAAGGCTCTACTGCTGTGATCCGGTTTCTTCCGAGGAGCCCGGTTGACGACAGTGAGGTCAAGATGAGGCGTCAAAGCTGTGCAATCATTGAAGAGGAATAAAAGAAAGATAATATAATGAAAGGAAAGATATTACCATGGCCATTTTAATCCCCTTTTTGGGGGTGCTCAAGCACCCCTAAATTGAATCCCAGCATCCCTAAAATTTAAGATTGTTTGGTTGGTATATTTTTTTTTCATGTCCTTTTTAAGTGTAGAATTAGAATATATGAATATCTTAGTTTTATTTTTTGACCCAAGAGGAGCCAGTCATATATAAGTCTTTTCACAAAAAGTTTATTTTCCAGCAATTTTTGGTTCAAAATAGGTGATTTTGATGAAACCAACTCATGTTGTACTGTTGATTACTAAAATATAGAATAAGGTAGAAACTAACTTTCTTTTTGTGATGAAATAAGAGAGTCAAATCTTTCATTTGGTACTTTCTGTGTTTACATCCTCATAAAACACAATATTCTGATATTGTGTAATATTCTCCTTGAAAGATCAGTCAGAATGCTTGAAATTGGCTGGGGTTCAGAGGTTCTTTCTTACTTTTTCTTTTTTAAGTATTGATGGCTTTAAAGAGTTAAACAAGTTAGAGTACCGCACAGTACTTTAGTGAAACACAATATTTTTACACAAAATTACAGATTCTTTGGGCCTTTTGCTCGCTAGAGCCTACTCAGAAGCAGGTTGCCAATAATACAACAGGGTCTTAATTAAAAAAATATATTACCGCAGTACTCATACTCTCTACATGCATTCCAGTGCATTGCTAAACTTCTCATAGCAATATCCAATATTAACACCTGCAAGTTATTTTCATCTAGAGCTACTGTATGAAATGCATCACTTGCATGTTATATCATTGAGTAAACACTCCGAATGTTATGGTGTAAATGCCAGGCCATTGTCAATGATAAGAAATGTTACAACTGATTTCTAATGGTATCTGCTGATATAGCAATAGTGGTGGCACAAGTATTTGGGGAAGCCCTGGCACTGTAACAGTGGAGCAGAATGCACAACACCAGGAGTCGGAGGCAAAAGCAACAACGCGAAATGATTTCATGGCTATTTTTTTTTTTTTAAACAATCATCATCTTGTTACATAATATCCACAAATAGACTGAGAATATTCGTTAAAGATTAGATGAAAAAGTATTTTTATGATTTTATGGAGGCATATTGGTGGTATGATTAATATTTATTCAAGGCATAGCTTTAAGACTTGACATGTGAGTGGATTGATAATTGAGTTAGTAAAAATACATGTTAAAACAGGAATCAAGAGAAACAAAAGACCTAAATAGATGGACTCTTTTTTTTCTCTCCTGCTCCTGCTTGCACCAGAGAGCTGAGGGACAGCTTTCAGCTTCATATATAAATAAATATGACTTGACTTGACTGTTGATGATTTTGTGAGTTCACAAATCATCTTCTTTCACCTTTCCTTTCCACACCTGATTACCTGATATATTTTTTTTTCCAGGATGCAAAGGAAGCATGGTCATGTGCTTGTCCAAATTGTAGTGTAGTGTAAAGTGAGAGGGGGAAAAAAAATGTGTGAAAAATATCTGTAATTATACATGGCCATGCGTGGGTGCTTTCCTGAAATAGGAGGGGCCAGAGGGGCCTTTGAGGGAGGATCTGCCTTATTGTCTTGCAGTCATTAAATATTAACACAGCCATCTATCCCTGCCCCCCACTGGGGTCTGATTGAAAGTGTAGAATATTGCACATAGGTCACCTAAAATTGTGTCTCGTGATGTGGATATACCTGGTCAACACAATGTTGGAGTAAATAAACCAGATTCATTTAACCACACCATCATAAAGATTTAAGAGATCAGATTGTGATTAGCTAAAAAAAACACTTTTCAAAAATAAGGTGACATTTTATCCACTTCTCGTTGGCAAAGTCAGTTTTAATGCAAAGTACTGCCGGGCCTGTAAGTTCAATAGTTTTGAAGAAAGCAGCTGAAAGAAGGCTGCATAATGACACCTAATTACAGGATTATGGACCCTTGTGGAAAAGAACAGACAGTGACCTTCATTTGCCATTCTTCCTCTTCTGTGATTAATGCAAAGGACATTATAAAGAAGGGAACAAAGAGGAAAGTTCTTACCTGTCCCATAGCTTGACATTTCTGCAGTTGTTAGTGCAGCAGCCGGCTGATATCAAAGCTGTGACAAAAGAAAGGGGAAAGAAGACAGCGAAGGGAACAAGGGGGGAGAAGTGACAGAAGAAAAAAATGGTTTATGAATGTTGCTTTGACATGGGAGTAACGCCTCATTAATCTAATGATTTAAATATGACGTGTGCTTGGAGTGCCACAGAAAGCAAAATGCCTCATAAATAAAACAAAGAGATGTCGTGCCACTAGTTTTCATCAGAGGAATGCACAATGTGTAAAGGGATATACTTTTGATGTGTGTGTTATAGAACATGACAAATATAATTACAGCATGAAACCTGATTGAACCAACTGGTGTGGCATTTTAGGGAATAGCTTTCTTTGCTATTTTGACACCAACAAATGATACTCTTTCATGTTGGCTCCAACGGGGAGATGATCAAAAGTTAGTTAATTCAAAGCAACTGCTTTAATCCTGTCTACCATCACATCAGATATTATATATTTTGTGCACAAACTGAAACGCTAAAATGACAGTTAAAAGGCTTAAGGTTGCAGTATGGGATTCCCAGTTAAGTCATACCAGCATTTTAGGGAGCAAATACTGAAGTGCATCCTCAAAAATCGATGAGCATGTACACACACACACACGAATACCATCTGAGTTTGAAGTTGCAATCAGATATCCTGTTAGTAATAATGTATCCATATGGAACAGGAAGTCTGGGATGTACTTGGCTTCACTCTATGCAGGAAATGGGCTAAAGAAATTGCAATAAAAATAAGTCAGCTAATATAAGGTTGGCACATTATTTACTGTATCCTTACTCACTTGGCCATTCATATTTGATCATTTTACCTATATTGTGTAGTGTTGCGTTAGTGAGGATATGCACTTTCACAACCGGGACATAAACACTGATCGGTCATTATTTGAAAGCCGCAAGTTTCACCACAAAGTCTTTTCACTGGCACACATACACGCACGGCACAAGTTCAAATGTTTTCGCTAGCAGCACGACTACAGAATGGAATTGATCTATAGTTACAACTTGACAAGAGGGACTCTGTAAGTGGAATTAAAACAGCCAAACAACAACCTGGTTACAATAGTTAATTTTCGCCATGTTAAAGGCTATGTCCATAATGTTAGTCAATTGTGATTTTTTTTCCCCCCGGCCATATGTGAAATGCATCTGTTTTGTTTTGTTTTCATGACAATGAGAACAATACAATTCTTTTTCCCCCAAATCTGACCCAGGCATCTTTTGTATGTGGATATAAATAAGATACCATAAAATACTGTGAATAATACGCACATGGTGTACAATACAACCCAAATCACTGCCCCCGCAAATTCCCCCCCCCCCCCCCTGTAACTTATAAATAAAAAAATAAAATAAAATAAAATAATACAGGACCCCAATTTGCTGGTATTCTTTATAATCAGAATGAATAATATAAATGTAGACTTAAAACATAATAATAACATAAATGCTTTTAAATGCTGTCCTTTTAACAATAGCAAGTGAAGCACAAGTTTGTTTTTTTCAACCCTGAGGTACTGCTTGTAGGACCTAGTATATATTAAAATAATGTGATTTTTTTTCTTGTTAAACCTATGTATAATAGTAATGTAATGTATAATATTCACAGTGCATTGCAACTGCAGTGGGAAGACTGATCAGGTCGCGCTCATCCGACATATATGGCATCAAAAGGCAACAAATATTACAATTGTCTAACAAAGCTAACAGGCGTGGAAAGCAATGGCAGACAAAGAAAAGAAAAACAGTCAGTAGTGAAAGGAGGATGCTTAAGAACTGATAAATATATGGGGGGATCGCCTGGATGGGTCAGGTCAAGGACAAAATCCTTGAAATCGCCACAAATGTGATAGGAATTAGACCCACAAGCGGGACCTTAGTTACGTGATGCTGCTTAATGTTCATGCATGTCGCCTTAGAAGCCACATTATAAGTCATATTTGTTTTTGTAATGTAAACGATGACATAAAAAGATTGGATTTTGACAACAAATCTGAATTGGGCATCATACCCTGCAGTGTGAAAACACTGTAGCCGTATTGCATCATTTGCTACAGTGTATAGCTAAGGATGTTTACAATACAAAACATTTGCAGAGGAAAAACAAGTTAACATGTTAGTTATGCAAAATAGCGGTGATAACGAGCAAACTCTCTTGGTTTTAATTGAGTTTGTGAATTTCTTTTGTACCAACTGCAATGATCACAAAATAAAGCTTTTGAAATATATCGTAATAGGCAAGGTTACAATGGAATGGGTTCAATATATTATAATTTCAGTCTGTGTAGTTTCTATGATATGAGCTACAAATTACTAAAATATGTGTTTTTTTCTTTAATCACTGATATTTCCTTTGAAAATAAATTTTGGAATCATATACTGCACTTAGTAAGCTTGTTAATTGCAAGCAAGTAATAGATTAAAAGGGTATTTAATAATTCCACTACTGCCTGAATTTTAAACATATCTCATAATGTATACTGTAGGTGCCTAAATTATTCCTTTAGTGGCCTATTTTATACATTATACAGTGTTTATCACCTCAAAATTACCCCTGAGCTCACCTCGGCCACTAAGCCCAAGCTTTAAAAAAAAAAAAAAATCCTTCTTTGCCATGGGTTGCCCTTCAGGAAAATATATGTTAAACTCTCGCTCGCTCGCTCGCTCTCCCGCTGACCTATAATAGTTTCCTCCCTGTGAGTCTTTAATCATGTTTTCAGCACACTTCCTCTCCTTGGTTCACTAACATCTCCCATTAAAGATTCATAGCACTCTTGTGACCGCATAGTTTGCTAAAGATTCCTCAAGCCACCTTCAGTACTGCTGTCTGCACCTTCCCACCCATCTGTTTATCTTTGCAGGGGCGGACAGAATACCGCAAGACTGCACTGATAGATATTTCAACTCCTTTATAAGGTTAGGCACTTACGGGTATTTGGATTTGGAGGTTAGTGAGCATAAATGAGGGGTGATTTTAGGACTAGACAATGTGGTTTTGGTGTACAACACCATTGTTCAACGTAACTTAACACAAAAATAAGAACAGACAGAATAAAATGAAAATATATATTTAAATCAATGCAATAAATCCAAAGCTGGTTAGAAACATGTGACGACCGGGGCCTCTCCCCGCTGGGCCTGGGGTTCGGGGATGCCGCCCGTCCTCCGGTGCCCCCATCTCCCCTTCTGCCCCTGGTGTTCCGTCCCTCCGCGTGGTGGGGTGGGCGCGGGTGCCCTCTCCGCTCCGCTGCCCGGCCCCCTCTTCGGCGCGGATGCCTGGGTGCGGTGTGTCCCCGGGGTCTGGGGTCGGGGGCTGGGGGGCTGTCGGTTGGTGGGGGTGGGGGCGGGGGGGGGCGGCTTGGTTGGTGGGGGGGTGGTGGTGGGGGTGCCGGGGTGGGGGGTGCTGGGGTGGGGAGGGTGTCTGGGGATTTGGGGACCTGGGGGCGGTTGGGGCTGGGTTGGGGTGGGTGGCGGGGGTGGGGGGGTCGTGGGGGGAGCGGGGGTTGTGGGCCGGTGGGGTGCCTGGTGGGCCTGCAGTGCCCCGTCCTGCTGCGTTGGGTTGGGGGCGCGGGCCGCGTTGGGGTGGGGGGCGCTCCTGCTCTGGGGTTTGCTCTCCGGCCGGTGGCCCCTGCGGGGCCCGGGGGTTGTCCTTTGGCGCGGCCGCGGCCTGGGGGGCCCTGAGGTGTTGCGCTTGCTCTGTCCTGGCGGGGGTCGACGGCTCCCCTCTTTGGTGGAGATTTTCATGCATGCTAGATCCACCACACCAGCATCTATCGAGACTCAGACACAATTTGTTTCTCCCTCAGGTCATTGATTCGGTGGAGGCTGGTGTCTGTGGATCTCACTCTGCTTCGTCTGTCCTTTCTACCTTTCCTCAGTTTCTCCTTTGGGCCCTTGAGGTTTCCCTGATTTGTTGGAGTTTAGATGTCTCTGGGGTTGGTGAAGGTTAGTGGCCCGGTGGGTGGTGTCTGGTCGGTGCTGGGCTTCGCTTTTCTTTCTTTTCTTTGGTCCCCCTTCGGGTCTCCTGACGGCCCCACGACTCTGGCTGGATTTTGAAGTGTTCGGTTTAGGTGAACGGTATGGGAATTTTTTTTTTTTTTCTTTCTTTCTCACGCACGCACGCACGCACGCACGCACGCACAAACACACATACAAAAAAAAAAAAAAAAGGGAGAACAATGATGATGACATTTCAAATGATCAATACTGAGATCTCCCAGGGAAAAAAAAAAAAAAAGAAACATGTGAGCACAGATCAACATGCTTCATCGCTCAAATGCAGACAAAATCTACTGTAAATGAAATGGGTGTGGTCTGTTTTAGTATGATGCATATTGATATCGTTGTCCAAGTAGAACTACGACCTGTGGATCAATAAAGCAATCCCAACAATGACATCAGTTCACTTACTATGAATGACTGAGGCTTATGAATGATGGTAGACGTCAATGCTTGTATTTTCCCTTTTTGATTTATGGAATAATTACATAAAAGATTAAGAAATGTACGTGTTCTAGATTTATCATGCTAAGAGCAGATGATAATTTTTTATTTATTTAAAATAAATGAATGAATGAACCCACTGTGGTTATAAAAAAAAAAGTTCAAATAGAGAAATTAACAGTGTTAAATTTCTATTCTAATATAGTGTTGGACAAAAAAAAGTTCAGTGCAAGACATATTACAGGATGCCCGCCGATAAAACAAAACACAAAAAATTAAGTAATCACGTCATAGATCATATTGTTAACAAAAGGTTTTTAATCAAATGGAAAATGATTTGTGCTTGTGCTAGTTAGCAAGTGACAGGAAAATGAATTGGTTAAATCTACACCTTTAGTCAGAATTCTGCCAAAATGTTATTAGATTTTAGCCCACCTCATCATGACTTTATGGAAATTGTTCAAGATGAAGGGCTCTAATTTTATAAACAGTGCATGTGGGCCAGGGATGTGGGGTGAGGTTCATGATTGGTGAGGCACTCATGACTCCTCTGGAGTTGGATATTAAAATATGAATCCAAAATAGATTAGCCTATTTTTCAATTCTGACCTTAATTGAAACATTTGTTGTTGTCAAAGTTTTTAATTATACTTCAATCAATTCCACACACTTCAATAATGTTATAGAAAGAAAAACAACATATTTAAAATATGGGCAAATTTGTTCTTGTTGCTTTTACTGCAATACAACTACTGGTTCAAAATGGCAGCAAGGTCTGCATATATTTAACCAGCCAAGATCTAACCCGAGAGTCTTAGTTGGGTTTTAAAAAAAACAAATATGAGCATATTCATGTTTTTTACACGTGTTTACATACCCTTTAAAAACCTGAATATTTGGATTTTGAAAGGGTTATTGACTGCATATAAATCTCTGATGTGTGCTTGGGTGTAAAAACCGGCACATCTTGATCTCCGTGCCGCTGAAAGCCTCCTCTAGTGTTTTTGGCAATTTGGCAGACCACACTGCGCCACGCTGGGCGTTCCGGCGGACAGAGGACATTTTATATTACGTTTTCTTTCACCTACCCCCCATCACACCTGACAATTTGGTAGCTTAAAAGTAGACTAAACTTTAAGCCGCTGGAAGGAGGTTTAAGTTGTAGCGCAGTTGGTATAATGTGATTTTGGCAGATTTTGAAAGTCATTTTATTTCATTCATATGACAACAGTCTGCAACAAAGCCTCTGAATCATTGTAGAAATGAACTCATTGAACACATTGTTATTATCATCTTTACTATTTTGTTAAAATCACCCTATTTGCTATTTTGGGGGTTTGAGACACACAGACATGAACGAATGAAAGGAGCCGCTTCCATTGGCCGGGAAGCTAGTCGGCTGTGTTCACGCTGGAAGAAGTGGGACACATGCCAGTCTGGCATATGACCTGACTGGGCAACTCAAGTTCTTATATAGTTGGGGAGGGGCAGTTCATGTCGGACGCACAAGTGCTTCACTAGGCACACTTATGTCACACCCAAAAAAATACAGAAATCTGAAATAAAGAAAAACTGTTGAATGCTATAGTTAAACAATTCAGTACTACAGTGTTCTTTAAAAAATACAGCAAAAGAAAAGGGTTAGAGCGTTCCCAATGCCGATGCATTTGGCTTCAGTGTGCTACTTTTACAAGCTCTATTGTGGTTCTTATAGGCCTCAAGAGGTATACCAGTTAAAATTGATTTTGCTGTCACCAGCCACACATCTCAAGTTGAAAATTGCTATCTTGTGACAGATACTTGTGATTTTTGATACTATCTACACGCTTAGAATCTCTTGCAACCAAACTCAGTTTGTAATGACCCATGCCCTTTCCTTTATCTACCAACATATATTGTCCCTTATCAAGGACAGTTACATAGTGTGTGTTTTTTTAAACACCCTCGGACAGTTTTAGTAGATTTAGTTATGGGCAGGGTGTCAATGATAAAATTGGATTTAATGGGATGTGACAGATGTGTCAAGGGAAAGGGTTTCAGTGTCGGTTAGAGCCCAAGTGTATAGATAACATGATTACCCCAGAATAATATGGACCTTAAACTCCCTCTCAGCATAGCCCTATAAATTCCGCTACAAAAAGATGTACCACATTAATTTGGAAGGTGATGGTGTCTCAATGAAGGAGTCATTGTTTACTTTGTAGTCAAGGGTCATTCATCAACAATACCTATTAATTGAAGAGATTTAAAAACATTTTTGGAGGAGATTTAAAACCAATATTTTGTTGAAACTAAATAAAATGAATCGACTTAAATGATGACAAATAATTGGTGACTGATGTATGAGAATCGTTTGTCAAACTGGGTAATCAAGTTGTTATTGATGTCTACATCAAGTAAGTAAACACATGAAGCGGGTCTCCTCTGTGCCGCTCATCTCTCAATCCTCTTTTATCCGTCACCCGTCCTCTCTGCTATTCTCTCAATTTACAGGATCAATGCAAGGTAATTTCACATGACCACTCTTCTCAGATCTCTGAAAAAGTGCCACATAAATTATTCAGGTAGGCCGGACAGGAAAGCCCATGGAGAAGTGGGATAGATCAGTGACCTTCCGTTTAGCTAGATGTCAGTCAGTCAGTCAGTCAGTCAGTCAGTCAAGTGTAATGCCTGGCTGGTAGAAGAGCTACTTGTCTTAGCATCCTTAGGCAGATCTGTTACAGGTACAGTAGCTGCGGCCATGGAGGCAACTAAATACTTAAAGACCTTAAAGTCGCCATACCACATACATAAAGTGAAACCATGCAAGATATTTATTGATGTTAAAGTCACTGTTGCAATATATGGCTCAGAGAATCAAATGATGTTAACTATATTCACAATTTATACTGTATGCATTTGAACACATTCCCTATTATAATTATGGAAGCATATTGTGTATTATTTATAGATATACCTATAAGAGAAAATTTATCATCACGATGAAATGTGCATGTAGCGCTTCGACCAGACCAACTGTCACACAACTTGACATTTTCGCCCTACTGATAGAAAGTAATGCTAAACGCCTTGGAAAAATCAGTGCAGTTGGGTTAGACAACTGATCTGTAGATATTACTGGATAGCCGATAGGCCAAGACTTTTGAAGGCGTGAGGCCGCCATATTACTCCTCCCAAGAAACATTTCTCGGCATACAATCCTATACATTTACAGTATCGAAATTGGAGAACATTTGAGACAGTACTTAGTAAAAACAGCATGATTTAAATTTGTTACCATAAACAGGAGGACTTCAGACATTTTACAACTTGTCTTAAATACATGTATAAATTATGTGCTTAATGATTTTATTATTAAAATAATACATAATTATAACTGTAACTTAACAATATGCCTCTGCCAATTCTAATAGTGGGCCTAAGGAACTGAGCGATAAAAGAAAAAGGGAGTGTTCAAAACAGCACTTGTTAAAAAATAGTGACCAACCCACCAAACACCCGTCCACCCCCGCCCCCGCTATACTGAGAGCCTACGAGCTGTATAAGTCAAATCTGTAAATTTACGTATAGTTTATACAGTAGTCTGCTCGCGAGATGGGAGGAGTAAGATGGCCGCCCTGTAGCTTCAACGGCTTGCACGGGCTATCGGCTATCCAGTAGTATATACAGATCAGTGAGTTGGACACACTTAGCGAATGGCAACACAAAATGGCCACCATTGGCTTCCCTTCTCACTACGGCGAATAGGCCGCATTAGCAGACTAGGTTCTAAGATTCATATGTGGTGCCACACAAGAAACTCCTCTGAAAATGGCAAGACTTGTGGTGCGGTGGCGGTGGCCTAATGCAGAGAGGCCGCTGTCAAGAGGGTGAGCTTGGCGAGCATCTCAGTCTCACTGTGCAGCGGCTTCAACGGTCAATCAAAATATCTCTTTATGTGGACATGATCCTCCTGCAAAATAGATTGGGGACTGTTGCTCAACAGAACTGTACTAAATCAGGTGATCATGCGGCCCCATAGTGCAAATCAAGGCAATACATTTTTCGAAGGGGCCATGTGAAAAACTGAAATGGTTGTCAGGACCACACCAACATCCTAATTCAATTGAATTGTATTAGGCTATTACATTGCACATTGTTTTAATAAACTGGTGTAAATTTGTCGTAATTGAGAAGCAGAAGTTTAAATACAAATAGTTTAGAAATATAATCAGTTACTTAAAATGACTTATCTCTACATATTAACATTGGGTCACTATTTAAACATGTTAATTCACACGCATAAAAAAACAATAGCAGTTGTGAGTTGATTAAAAAAAATACATCGTGCATGATATTCAGGGAATGGTAACATAGGCAGCAAAGTTTAAATAAGGATTAATTAGGGTTGGGGGGTTTTTACATATTCTAATATTTAGTAAGTTGATGAAAAATGTGTATGATACGTTGTGCTTAATCAACTAAATAGAAATACATATTCCATAAACGTAAAAGAACATTGTCCTGTTATAACACTGTTTTGTTTTTTGTGTCGTCTAACAGTGAGGAAAAAGTAGACTGTAGATAGAGATAAGAGCATGAAGCTCACTGAAGTAGAGATGGATAATTGGAGCCCCCTTGGCCTGAGAACACTGTGTATGTTTTGCGTGTGCAGTTCTTTTGCATTTGTGTTTTTATGGAAGCATGCAAACATACTCACATTTTAAGACAATCCGTTCTCTTGCAACCGTGTTTACGCTTCATATTTCACAATATATATTTTCCATGTTGTATACTGTTCGTATTATTGAAAATGTACCTTAGTGAATAGTGTTTAAGATCGGCAATGCGTGTGTGATATGTGTGTCCAATATGATCTAACATTTATTCTTTAGCAGGACATATGAAGCAAGCTGTACACTAAAGTAAATACTTTGCGAGATTTATTGTGAGAAGCATCACAAAAGCCTGCAAATTGTGTTTTCAAGATCTACATTTACCACCAACTTCTACACAAGTCTATGTTGTCGGCTAAATTTGCAAAAATTAAATATTTAAGCAAACGTTTGCAAGATAAACCACTGTTTTTTCGATTTTAATATGTGAGCAACCAACAACTCGATGCTAATGAATAAAACATGATACAGGGCATGCCAGGGGAAAGCTGAAAAGTCTGTTCTTCCTTGCATTGTTTTAGTATTTATGTTAGGTTTAAATGCTCTTGGCTACAGAACAATGACTTGAAATTTCACAAATGTAAGGACCACACCATCACACAGAGCCTTACAATGATCTTCAGAGCTACATTAGGTGTGGAAAAGGAAAGAAATGTACAAACCCCAATTCCAGGGAAGTTGGGACATTGTATAAAATGTTAATAAAAACTGAATGCAATGATTTGGAAATCCTTTTAAAGCTATATTCAATTGAATACACTACAAAGAAAAGATATTTAATGTTCAAAGATATCAACTATTGTGTTGCTGTTGTATTTTGCACTTCATAATGTGTCACACATTTTCAATGGGAGATAGGTCTGGACTGCTGGCAGGCCAGTCTAGGACTTGCTGTTGTATCATGTGCAGATGTTGCTTAGCAATGGCTTGCTGAATCTTTCCTTTGGTCTCTTGGGGTCTCCCTAATTTGTTGGAATTTAGATGTTTCAGGGGTTGGTGAAAGTGTTCTGGTTTGTAACCCTGTGGGTAGAAGGTGGTGTCTGGTCGGTGCTGGATTTCACTTTTCTTTCTTTTCTTTGATCCTTCCTCAGGTCTCCTGCCAACTTTACAACTCTAGCGGGATTCTGAAATCTCCGGTTTAGGTGAAGGGTATGGGATTTTTAATAAGTTTCAGGTGAATTAATGAGCACAAACTCACACGCACGCACATATGCGCGCGCGCACACACACACACACACACAAGAGAGAGGGAGCAATGATGATGACATGTTGAATCAGTAAGATTACTGAATGAACAATACTGAGCTCTCGGGAAAAAGAGAGAATAAAATAAATATCTTGTCTTTGTAATGTATTTAATTTTTATAGTTTAAAAACGATTAGCAAATTATTGTATTCTTCTTTTATTTGTTTACACAACATCCCAACTTTATTGGAATTGGTGATTGTACATCTAAATGAAAATCACTGTCACTCCTTGCAATAAAGATGCACCTGATGCATCTTTTGCAAACATAAAATATACAGAATATATATATATTTTTTAATAGGGCACTACAGCGAGATTTTGGTCATTCCAACAACTTGCATGTTAGGATAAATAAGGACTAATACTGTATTGCGAATGTGAGTATGAACGTTTGTTTGTCCATATGTGCCTTACGATTGACTGGCAACCATTCTTTGGCCTCTCACCCAAAGTCATCTGGGATCGGATCCAGCTCACCCTCCATGATGTTACTGAAGACAAGTCATATAGCTGGATGGACAGATGGATGTTTATGTTTGTATCTCAAGAAAATGAAGAAGACATTTAAAAGCTGCATATGCTGCTGAAAAGCCAGCATACTGTGCATAATCAAATCAGCCCCCACTCTAGAGTTCCATTTCTCCTTCACTCATCATCTGATACCTCCAGACTGACAGCTCTCAGGACGGCATTCAACTTCACTTCAACGAAACGTGACACACACATACAAATACGGTTACTGCTGGTGACTTTGGGACGGACAGACAGTTTCCCTCCGGCCCAGTCGTGCCCCTGCTAAATGACATCTATGTCTAAACTTCCAGTTAATTACCTGCCCTCCGCAAGCTAATTTCCTTTCAGCTCACTGAGCCATTCCCCAGCGGCACTGTCTAAAAAGGACAAAGACCCTTCTCCAGTCCACAGGGTTTGCGTGTCTACCGGATGACTGGGGTTACTGTGAAACAGTTGTCACATACCTCAGGGGTTTGTGCTGGAGTGATGCTAGTACACGGAAAGCTGCCTACTTGCTAACTCACACAGCTACAATAGTCAGAATATTTGGAAGCATCCTTCCATTCTTAATGAGTTCATGAATTATGAGTGGATTGTTTCTTTTCAATTTTGTTCTCAACACCCATTAAATCTTGACAGTCCAATGGGATACTTAAACACGGTCCTACACACACACTCAAGGCCCTATTTTCATGCCCAGCACAAGTCTAGCTAGCGTAAGACGCAGTCTAACGGAATGCATAGGTGGTGTTTTCTTTCTTTTGATATTTTCCTAGACTGTGCAGGTTCGCGCTGTTGTAGAAGAGAACAGAGTCGTATTCAATTAATTGTTTCTTTCAACGATTCAGAGGGATTGTTCCACACTTTTGTCATTTTTACTTTTTGTCACAAAATTGTCAAATACGCCGGAACGCCCAGCAACGCCCAAACAGTAAACTCGTTGTACCCCTGGATGAAAATGAATATATGCCAGCTCCTGTCTACCAAAATAGGGCCCTCAGTGTCAATATTTTAATTTTTTTAATTCTTGACTATATCCATTATCAGCCATGATTACTATTTAGCTTTCCAAAATCCCATTTGTTTTTTGCTTCGGATCTTTAACACTTTGACTCCTGCATTTGCAACTGCTGCTGTCTAGAATTAGTATTTACCACACAGCAAAGAAGCAGTGTGACACTGTTTGCACCATCCATGAAGCGCATTAAGGAGACGAAGCTAGCTGCATCTTGATTCAAAATGACAATGATCTGCATCTGAAGTAGTTCACAAAACGCCTAATCATGCACTCCTTGGATAATGGCTGCTTTAATGGTTTACGGACAAGGTTGTTGGGGATAATTCATCTCAGGTGAGATTACAAATTCAAATGCCAAGATAGCAGTTAAAAGTAACATTTAATTTTGATAGACATCCACCTTGAGCAGTGAAGCTCTCTCTTTACTGTATGCAAAGGGCGTATGCATTGAATTTAAAAGTGAAAATGAGCTGCAGCAGACTGTGTGGATAGGTTTTAAATGGAGGTATAGGCAATAAAACACAACTTTATGTTCCTGAAAAAGGCAATCTAGACAATATCATGTTATTGTTGCAAATTCACACCATCGTGAACGGCAAGGCTGACATAATAGCTGTCCAGATGAGGCTTTCTGCTAATAATACTAATCCATTTGAGTTGCAGCAGCCAAATGCTTCCCTAAATCCTTTCATACGAGCAGCTGTGACAAACATTTGAGTTTCTTCATGAGTCGCTAAGGATGTGACACTCCACAATTTATCGGGGATGCTTTCCATCCAACAAGTGGAGAGGAAGTGGACAGAGTGGAGTGGGAAAGAGAAAGAAATAAGCGAAGAAGGCGGAAAGATGCATGGGATGGGTTGGGGGGAAGGGGTGGCCAGTAATCCACTCAAATACATATTCAATCCTCTTTCCCGGGCTCAGCCTGCCAATCAGTGCATCCTCCAGAAAGAGTGCTTCGTAATATTTTTCTTCTCTCAATCTAACAGCTGTTTTTATCACTGAAAACCAATTACGATGGAAGGAACAGAGAAAGAACAGAGAGAGAAAACCTTAAGGCCTGCAAAGGTTCAACTTCAACTCAGACGAAAAGCTATGACTTCATTTGACAGCACATATACCGCTAAAAAGTTAAAACTATTAATGCAACTATAATATTACTACATCAAGGCACACTATTCTTTATTTGAATGAAAAAAATGATAATCCATTATTGATGCCCAAAAGGGCAATTCGGGTGTTACAGCAATTTAAACAAAATAAAATAATTAATTTAAAAAAAAAAGGATTAAAAACCAAACTAAATTAGCACCACCACTACCACCTCTAAATTCCCAAATAAGCTCTTAAATGAATGTCTTAAGATTTTGCTATTTTAACATGAATGTAAAGAAAAACAATATGGATATCCTGATGTGTATGGCCCTATGCCATGTCAATCCCTCTTTTAAAATAAATGTAATAACATTTGAGCAAACAGGTTTTAATGGCCACTAATTTCAAAACTACTTATTCATTCCTGCATATTGTTGCGTTAAGTAATACAAGGCGATCATACATATTTTAAGGTTCAGTCATACCGACCCTCTGAAGAAAACGATAACAAAAATGTGTTTGACACTCCTACATACCGTTGCATAATCCTGCTCACTAACAAACATACCAGGATTGGCAGTCTTAATTACAAGAAATAGTCATATTTTAATACTTGTAAGACCTCTTAATGAAACTGAATTTTCTAAAGCATAGATGTGTCTTTTGAAAACATGGCCAAATACGTTGTAAAAAATTAATAATAATAAAAAAAAAAACTCAACTACAAATTCCACAGTCAAGTCCCATTCCTTAATTTGGTTTTACTTGCAAATGGAAAAAAAATTTTGGTATCCAATCAGCACTCCCTGGCCCCCAAAAAAGGCAGTGGTTACACTACTTTTCCCATAAAAGGCTTTTTTTTATGTGCTGATCTTATCAACAAACAGTCTAAGTTAATATGCGCAACCTGTGATTGCTGAAGCAGAAAACATGATTAAGTCTCTTCGCTTATGAAACAGACCAACTGCAGGGCAAAAATGCTACAAGATTTAACCGTTTGGGACAATTATTGGATCATTATTTATGGAGTTAATCATAATTTAGAGTGTAAAATTTTATCTTTATATTGTGGTGTGCTACTCATATTCTAATATCACGTTTTATTTTTTATGTTATTTAATGCAGACTTTTCTAGTTGTTTAAATAATGTCAAAGCCTGCACTTGTTTTATTAATATGTACCTTTTTTTTTATATATATATATACAATTCTCAAATCCTCAAAAGCCTTATTAATAGAGCATCCCTTGTGTTTAGATGAACGAGTAGGATTAACCTTCATGTTTGTGAAGCAAAAGTAGTCCTTTTAGTGATTTGGGTGGAATTCCATTATTTTTGCTGCAAAAAAAAAAAAATAATAATAATATAATGTGTGATAAGCCTCACAGAAGATGCAACAGTAGAGCGGAGGTCAGAGTGTTGTTTTTGTCTGAAATTTAAAAGGCTTAAACTTGTGCACTGTTGAGTGCCAGATGAGCATGAGACTTTCATTTGTCAACAACAACACGACTACAGAGACATCCATCTCACAAACACAAGCACGCACACACAACTTCATAAAAATTGAAATAATACTGTGCAAAGAGCTTACGGGATAATCCCAGAAAGTGGAATGTACTACAACGTCACAGGAATTAAATTCCTTCTTCGTCCAAAAAAAGAACATGCAAGGATGGGTCAGGGGATGACACACAGAGACATAGACACGACAACGATCAATAGATAGGTCAGACTAAAGACCCTTTCAAATGTAAAATTTTGAAACTTCTTGTCAACGTATTTATTCTCCCTTGAACTGTTGCTTTATGTTTCACCTAAAAATATCTGGGATAGGTCATTCATCATTTATTCTCAGATTTCTTTTTTTGTCAGGGCCGTATGTCATGATCTAAGTGAAAATATGACGGTCTGCTGCTGTGTCTTGTCAGGCCGGTGGCGGCAGAGCAGTCCCACAGGGGTCATGCTCTTGGTAGATAAGCCACCATAGTGACTGACAAATAGCCATAATATGACTTTATCACAACTCATCCACTGTAATGACTAACTCATGCTAGCAGGCTTAATGAAGTCCATATGGACCTGGATAAACACTATTTGCTGCACATGTTTCTTTCTGAGCTACATTCACAACTGCTTTGCCAGTTGGCGAATCACCAGACCTGAAAGCCAGTGAGTACCCGATGCACTTAAATTTAACAATTAAGAAGTAAAACAGCAACGCTCTTTGCAAACATATCAGTTCAAGAACGACATACTGTATCATATAGCATTAGAGAGAACACTTCTGCCACAACCAAAAGAAAAAACAGAACGTTGAACCAAATGAAAAGTTGTGTGTGTCTTTACAATAATCCACTGCAATCCAAAGAGATTGCAAAATGACAAGAGGAGAAATGTTTCCAACTGTACGAGACAATCATCTATGAAGCAAAATAGTTCAAAATGGATATAGAGCAATTTAAGGTTTTAATGTTATAAAATCAGGGCACGCAAATAAGGTAAAGATAATGGTAACAATTGAAAATATGGATTTAAGACCCAAACTGGTCTTGTCCCCAAAATAACTACATTTCCCACTATGGAAATTAAGGTGTCTTTATGGTAGAGCACAGGCGTCACCAACCTTTTTAAAGCTGAGTGCTGTTTCTTAGCTACTGATAGAGGTGGGTGATATGGCCTAAAAATTGTATCACAATATTTCAAAGGAATTTGCGGTGGCGATATTTTTGACGATATCGGTAATAATTACTGAACAATATATTTGTGATTGATGCTTTGGAATAATATAACTTTTATTGCAGCACAATGTTTAAGCCACCTTTTTACCCCATTTGAAATGTAAACAAGGTGCAAATATAGCAACTTTAATGGAATGAAATGGAAATAAAAACAGGCCAGGTAGTGTTTACCAGAGGTGTGGACTCGAGTCATGTGACTTGGACTCGAGTCATGAATTTGACGACTTAAGACTCGACTTGAAAAAAATGTTAAAAGACTTGCAACTCAACTTGGACTTGACCAACAATGATTTGTGACATCACTCGGACTTGAGCCCTTTGATTGAAAATACTTGCTTCTTCCACCAATACAAAAAGATTAAAATGTATGTTAACGAGTAAGTTCCTCTCGGTGTGTACGCGTGCGAGGTGAGCTGACAGAGCCGTCATTTAGACATGTCAGGGAAGCCGCAAAGGCGCAAACACACCCCGCCTACGCTAAGGCAATCTTCAAAATAAAGCTGACCAAATAATACACTGACACCAATGCAATATCCTTGGTGGATTTTACTGTGAAGTCTGCCTGCATGTTGGCGTGAACGCCAGCTTAACTACTTCCCTTTGACATTGTGGCTTGCATTATCTACGTTTTTATTGAAATTACATATTTTTATCATAATACCACCCCGAAAGTATATTAAATAGCGAATTTAGGATGCGGAAAAACCGCAAGTTAATTACACCGTCATTGCACGATACGGTACAAGTCTCCGGCGTTTGTGGCTAGTAGCTAACTGTTAGCGTTAGCATCAAGTGCCTGGCTAGCAACAGTAGTTTGACAGCTGTTGCTTGGCTCGCTCGCTTTTCTAATTGTGGACCTATGCTACTTTGTAATCCACTCTCCCTATTTAAATGACAGGAATGTGCCTTAAATTGCACTTATATGTATTTTTCATTATTAAAAATAATAATAATAGAACTTTTCCTTCATTTATAGTTATTTTATAAAGCACTAGCTTTAAAAAAACAAAACAAAAAACATTCAAAATGTCTAATATGGCAATTTGGATTTTAGGAACACAACTTCAAGTGCATTACAAGTGCAATATAACATAAGGCAGGATACCTTCACCTTGTTATTTTATAAATGGACCATGTATAAAATAATTATGTATCTTGCCTTATATTGCACTTAAAATTGTGTTCCTAAATCCTAACGGCCAAATTGGACATTTTTAGTTTATATATAATTTTTAAAATGTAATTGGCAAAAGTATTTTATAAAATACATTAAGACAAAATATTTATCTGATTTCATTTTTTATTTATTTTTTAACAATCCGATCCGTGACTTTTGTGATCAGTTGCACCACTAGTTGTTTGGGTACAAAAACTAATAGGGGGTCAAGAAAAAATTTATTGCAGTATGTTGAAGATTAGATCACTGACGGAGAGGCAACAACTTCAAACTTCGTTCAACATCTGAAGTTGCACAAAGAACGGTAAGTAAGCTAATGTCAGTTGTTTATCGGCTAATTATTGTTGCTAGCTGCATAGTTAATGAGACTGTCAACTCACTGGTAACACATTGCAAACAACAGAAATCTATTGCACCATTCTGGGTTCACTCCCTGAGTCCCTCACTTATACTTTGATGCTCACCCCAAATAATATCATCTATGATGTTGTTAAAATGACTCGAAAGGACTTGAAACTCAAAGTGTAGGACTTGTGAATTGCTTGAGACTTGTCAGTCTTGACTCGGGACTTGACTTGAGACTTGTCAGTCTTGACTCGGGACTTGAGGGCAAAGACTTGAGATTTGGGACTTGCAAGGCAATGACTTACTCCCACCTCTGGTGTTTAGCCTGCGAGGTTTAATTGTAACATAACTGCTTAAAGCACATAAAGCACATTTACTTAGCAAATACAAACAAAACACAAACCTTCAGAAGTCAGAGGCAAATTGCATGAGTCAAGAAAGTCCATTATTTTCTCCTGTGAGGTTGATCCTTGCAAAAAAATAAAATAAAAATGATACGGCAAGTGTATTGTTGAAAATAGTTTTTCGCCTGCGATTGTTTAGGCAGTGGTTATTTTGCCATAACCGGCAACCCTCCTGTGAGCGTTATTTTGCCGTGAATGTCTCGAATTGGTCAATAAGAGGAGCGAGAAAATAACGTGATTGCTTGTAGACATTACTAGCGGGTATGAATAACGCAAATGTGCATGTTTACGCCGCTGCGCAACAGCAACGCGCACGCCGTCTCGTCGAGAGCACGTTAGCTTAGCGGCCGGTTAGCATCACAAAGTCCCGTCAACTATGAGGCGAGTTACCGGTCACGGTAAAATAACCACCGCGGATTGTTTATCTTGGCCAAACAATACGTGACCGCTTCAGCATTATCCAACAACCGTCTAATGTTTTTTTTTTTATAAGGAGTGCGTCTAATTCAAGAGTGCTCCAGTAATGAACTTTTGCTCACGGCAAACAACGAGCTGTTTCCATGTCCTCCTCGCGTGTCTTTAGCCTGCGCATCCTCTTAACTTAACGGCAACAGTTGTCCCGCACAATTTGCAGACGTTAACGATTGTATTTTTTGCATCATATCTGACCTCTTGTAGCCAAACAGCCTCCACACGACAAAGATAGCTCACTCCCACTTTGCCGACAGAACTGGCTGTAGCTCACGGCCTCACACGCTCCGACATTGTTTTTATGCAGCAGCGAGCGACGCATGTACGTCCAAATAGACAGGAAGACGTATGATGTTACGCAATACGTCATCACGTCAATTTTGCGATATTTCACATTTTTATCACTCAAAAAAAAATGCACCGGTAATATCGTAGAAGGTATGATATGGCAACACCCCTAGGTAGAGTGATTGATGCAAAGGGTTAACATTTAACGGCCACTAATTTACACATTTTTAAAATAAAAAAAAGGAGCTTTAATTACCTTTAATCATATTACTAGTATATGTTATTATTAGGGCAGGAGGGAGAAAAAAAAATCATCTAAATCAACCACAAAAATTGGTTGACATAAAAATGTCTGCCTCGAAATGCGGAGCGGGGCAATTACCTGAGTAATTGATGGAATAATCAATAGGGTAATCAATTCTAAAAAACATTCGTTAGTGATAGCCCTAGGTAATATTAATATGTTTATACAAATTAATCTCCATGACATTGTGTATATTTAGCATATATCATGAAATATGACATTGTGTTGTGTTTTGGGTGGACAGTTTATCTTTTCTCTGCAGTTTTTTTTAATGCAAAGACTAGCACACATTTCACCTTGAGACAACCTTTCGTGTCTGCCAGCTCTGCCACTCAGCACCTTTTTTTCCCCCGTACTCTAGAAATGATTATCAGTCACTGTGGGGTATGTTAACAGCGGCCAACTTGGTAGGCTATTTTTGATATTCATCCCACAATCTGATACTCTCAAATTGCACCATGGATAATAACATTGCATGTTTGTGGTTTCAGTGCTTAGTTGTAACATTGGGCCTCATTCAACAAACAAAGAATGAATCTTCTCCTAGTCACACTTACGCGCCAGGTTTCAAGTGTCAAACTATTCATTCATATGTTCACTATTAAATTAGGTTCAGGAATTCCACTTGGATTTTTTTTTCTTAAAGAGACAGTTTGTAGGTTTTTTTTTTTGCTATCGGTAAACTAATAGAATGCAATGACCTAAGTTCAAAGTATGTGCATTTTGGAGCACACGATATGGTGCCTCCGACACACACACCACCAATTACTATGTTCGTTAAGTTTGTCTCCTTTGGATATCCGTAGCAGAAAGATGGCAGTGAAACATGTCAGCTTCCTGTAAAGTGCAGTGCAACCAATGTAAAAATAATTAACGATTACTAGACCTACGATTATTATTTTTTTAATGAATGTTGATGTGACAGAACATATTTTTGGCATATTATTGAAATGAATAGTGTTTTTTTTTAAATGAATGAACATTGAAAAATCAAAAACTTCTACACACTGTCACTTTAAAACTTCAAAACGTCTGATACGGCAATTGCGAGGTTCGAAAATAAAATGACCATCTTTCACTACATTTAAAGGGGAAGTCAACCTTGAACATTTCTTGACCATAATTTGGTATATGTGACCACACTAGTCCAAACATAACATTCTGATTAATATTACATTTGTGGAATATGAGTTATGAAGCACAATCCATCTGTTTTTATCCATCTCAGGGGGCAGCCATTTTGCCACTTGCTGTCGACTGAAGATGACATCACAGTTGCTCGGGGCTCAGGCAACGACCAATCATAGCTCACCTGTTTTCTGAAGCTGAGCTGTGATTGGTTGTTACCTGTTACCTGAGACCTGAGCAACTGTGATGTCCTTTTCACTTGACGGCAAGTGGCACAATAGCCGCTTTCTGAAATGGATAAAAATTGCTGGATTTTGTTGTTTAAATCATAGAACATATTATTGTCAATACATTTTTTTTGACTTCTTCTTTAAATGATTCCTTCATATGCATATAAACGTACCATTCATCCCGTTGTAGATGCTCCGATGATGTGGTGACAACTCCTCTCCAGCTGACCTCCTCTGCGCGTCTCTAATTGGGCTGCCAAATTTCCCATGGTCAGGACTCGGACTGTATTGGTGCCTATGAGTCTCAGGACTGCCCCCTTGGACTATACAACTTTTATCAACATGCTCACTGGTCCCTAAATGTGCATGGCGAGGCTCAGGGCTCTCACAACCGGTACTGCTAACGCTGCTCCGGTGGTGCCTCTGATAGAGGTCACCGCTGCCACCCTGGCCCAAGTAGTGCTGCCTCTGGCCTAAAAGAAGGTCAGAGCTGTAGTGCTTTGGGTGCTGCTCTGGACTACTCCGTCCCACGTTCCTTCCATATTTCTCTGGGCTCAAGCCTCGCATGACCCGGCTGTGGTCAGGCACTGATATGGAGCCGCAACGTGGTCGACAGAGTTGGGGCAAAGTGTACGGATACTCCAGACTTGTACTCCGGTTGCGCCCGGCCGGGTGTTCAGGGCTAGACACGTCTCTGTCTCCTCCTATGGCACTGATGCTGCTACATCGAGGTTTATGCGCCAGCTCAGGACTCCCTTTTTCCCCGGAATTTCGGAGACCGCCCACTCCAACAGCCAGGTGGGTTTGCTTATGCTGATGGTGATCTGAGCTGTCAGCGCTCCCTGCGCTCGAGGTGCTGCTCCCATCTCCAACATCCCTCATTAGGAGCCCCTGCCCAGGGACCAGCAGCAAACTGTTCTGGCTGTCAATGGAGTTTCGGGACCCCACGCCCATTCCAACACTCCCACCAGTACCTCCCCCTCCACCTACTAATCCTTTGTCCTCATCCAGGAGGAGGCAGAGCTCTTTCAGCTCCAGGTTCTCGCGGATGACCTCCTCCTGTCGAAGCTCTAATTCCTTGAGTTTTTGCAGATAGAGGGTCACCTCTTTGCGCATGATGCTTGAGCTGTAACGGCCCAGACGCTGCCACTCCCTGGACACACGCTTTCCTTTTTGGCGGTCATCATCCAGGAAGCAGCACAAGTCTCGCAGTTCACGGTTGTCTTCCTGTAGTTTCTGATTGATGTCCTGACAGGGAGGAATAGAAACATGAGCGGAAGGCAGATTCATTGGCGTGACCTTTCGGCCCAAGGACTGGCAGCATTGTTCATGCTAATCAGAGCCAGAAGATGTTATAAACGTGGTTGTGTTTTGATACAATGGTAAATTATTTTTCAGTGTCAAAGTACAATGTGATTTCCAATTTAATAACAATTATTATAAATAAACTACTGCTACTGTATTGAAACCTAATCCTTATTCTTTCTGTCTTCCCTGACAATGTACTGACTCACTGTGTGGCATTCATTATACAGTAAATCAGAAAGCTCTGTAGGAGCCTCACCCTGGGTAAAACTATAAGATAGGGAAACATATAACCTCAGTGCTATCCGCTTAAACTTAACCTTCTCACCTCTGGCAAATATTCCCCTTAATTCCTCTTTGTGCATCAATATAAGTTTCCTCATTCCGTCCTCTCCTGCCTCTCTTGCCTTCCTATACCCTCCAGTTCTTTCCATTTTAATTAGGTAGCTTGGATTGGTGGGGAGGTGACAAGGACTCAAGCAAATGATTCTCATGTGATGCTACACCAGGCTGGCTTTCTGCTTCAACTGTAAACAATGTGAACATTGTGCCACTTTTGTCACAGTAAGCTTTTGTTTAAATACAAAAGAAACATCAATTGGTGGCAGATTGCGTTACACTATACAAAACATCTAATCTATAAATAAAACATTATCCCAATTAGAGTTGTGGATGAGCTGGATTCTATCCCATTCACACTCACATTTCACACACCATAAGGAAAATTTAGAGTAGGCTATATTCAATGAACTTCATGTGCATGTGGGAGTACGCAGTGCCAACACACACAAGCATGGGGAAGAACATGCAAACTCCACATGAAGGGCAAAGCCTAAATTCTAACCCTGATCTCAGAAATGTGAAGCAGACCACTCGGTCACCACTGAAAATAGACAGTATAAGATACAACTTCACCGACAAGCCAGACGGTAAGTACAGCTAAATAAATAGTGCGCACACACAACGGCACAATGAACTTCAAGATAACCTCGAGTCTGACACCATATTTGCTGTTCATCACGCCCACTACTGTGCAAGCACTCAGGTGCGCTCCAATGCTACATGATCTCATCCCTCACGAAATGCTCGCCCCCTCACCTTCAGCCCCCTGATCTCGTTCAAGTGCAACTGTAAGCTGCGATTGACCTCTCGGATGAGATTTCCGTGGTCCAGAATCACGCTCATCTTGTCGGCCTCGGAGCGTCTCAGACGCCTCACCAGGTCCTCCTTGGTCCACTTAAGCAGATCCTCATCGGACAAGCCGGTGACGTCGTCCGCCGGACTGTCGGTCTTGGCTATTGACAGCTGCACCTGAGGCTGGGGCGGCGGAGTCGCTTTCTCCATTGGTACAGCTCCTCCGGTACCGACAAAGGGCGGAAAATATTCAGCGGCTTGCTGGTGGTCTCTGCTCGCATCCGCTCTCCGACTGACTCCTGGTTAAAGGTTATCGTGTAGATATTCGAGGCATAGTGTTTTTGCCGCCGCCTTTGCTCTCGACACGTCTGCTGCTCACCACTCTGCAGGCGCAACAGCTGACGATGCCGGCAGAGTGCTGGGAGGGAGGACGCTCTGAAGCTGCCGTCACTGCAACATCCCCACGGTAGGTGGGCTATGTGCTAACGGAACCTTCTCTTCCTGTTGCCTTTTTCCCCCCTTTTACCCCAGCTACAGGTCCTGAGAACGTGAGAAATAGTAGGCGAGTCTTCAGCGTCACGTTCGCTCACACAATTAAAGCCGCGCAGGAGAGTCCGTGGACAACGTCATGCTCTCTCTCTCTCTCTCTCTCTCTCTCTCTCTCTCTCTCTCTCTCTCTCTCTCTCTCTCTCTCTCTCTCTCCAGGGTTGGTTGACTATCATGAAAAATAAAGAGTAGTTGCAGCGCCATCTAATGTTCTCCAGTGTTTATAGCTACTGGATTTTTAATCCTCCATGGGGCTTTAGCAAAATAGTAATTTGGCGCCCTCTATTTCTGAGGTTGTGTTAGGGATAGGCAAGTACCAATAATAATCAGGAACTAGAAAATTTATTTAATTAAAGTGTTATATTGGGAAACATAAGGAAGGTATTGCTTTAAAAAAATATATTGTTTTTTTAGGAGAAATTTTATGTTAGAAAAGTACTAGTGGTATTGGTACTTGGTATCAGTATCGGTTAAGTAGCCTACTCGTACTAGCAGTCTGAAAAAAAGTGGTATTGAACATCCCTCATATATTTGAACAACTTTAATAGTCCCCGGCAGTCTCAACCATATACCACTTGTATGTGTTCGGCTAAATTAATCATACCACGTCAATTTTCTTTTTAAAACTGATTGGTTTTCTAGAAACATCCGATATGCCGTTATCATACAAGACATAAGGGGAATTGAGTTTAATAATAATACAAAATAAATTACATTTTATAATTGACCTATTAAAAGACCAAATGCAAATGTGTTTTAATTTTAGAAAAAAGAGATCAGAAAAAAAGCAGCAACAACAAACTTGACCTTATATTAAAAAATAATTTAGTTTTTCTTGCTATCACATTGTTGCACAGTGTGGAATTGAAGAATAATTAAATGTTTTTAAGGTCGAAATTTATAGGCTAATCTACTTTCACACTTACTTTTATAACCAACTCCAGAGGAGTCAAAGCCTGTCATGAACCTCACCGCAAGTCACTGGTATAAAATGGTATAAAATGCACAAGGTATAATATTAAGGTAATCCTGATTCAGAGATGATTACCTGACGGAATTCTTTGTATACTTGTTCTTTTGAATCTGGTTAATTAAATTTAAAAAAAGCGTTGCGTGACGGAAACTTCCTGTTCCGAATGCGTGCGGGCACGCCCTTTTTGACGTCATTATTATCAGAACCAATCCAAACGGTGGATACTTGGAGTAACACGTCACTTTACAGCGAGCACAAGCCGGCTGATAGCGAGTGAATACCCGCAGTCGTCTCTGTCCTGTTGCTTGTGTACCATTTTTTCGCTCCAAATGTTGTATTTGTTTTAATAAAATTAACGCCGAACCCTTGATACGGACAACACTTTGACTTTAAAGGTAAGCATATGTATGTGGGTTTTTTTTTCCGGCGAGACAACGTATAGCAGTTAAGAGGAATTGTCAGAATGTGGATTAATGCTAACATGTCGTTAGCTATGTAGCAATCCGGGCTACCCATTTAGTTAACATGTGTTATAAAACATTTTGTTTTATACCGCTACTGATTTGACTTTTGTTGTCGTGTTACCTTTTGTGTTTGATTAAGCGATGGGTCTAATAAACTGTTGGTGACGCTGATGTTGACTTCTAGTCTAGGTACGTGGCCTCGTATGTACGGTACAGTACATTACTTACTGCATTTTGGGGAAATAAATACCCTTTGCTCTTTTATGGCTAATGGCTGTTACCTTGCTACAGAACAGGTAGTATTTCCTTGTACAGTATTTTTGTGCGTGTCAAGGCTTCTCCCCCGAAAGAAGTTGTATACTCTTTACGTTTATGAACTTGTAGTACACACTCTGACCGTTGAGGTTATTTTTTTATCTTTTCAGACGGCGTTTTCAATGACTAAATTCAACACTGTTGTCTAATTATAGGTCAAGTGTTACTATCGATATTTTATATCTTATTATTTAAAACATCTTGAAAATGTCCATTGTCAGTGTAGATTCTGCAATGAATTCATGTTGTGAGGACAATGTCATTTTGACAGTTAAGTCATTTTTAAGCAAGCACATGGGTTTCTTCAAATTCTTCATTTTTTTAAAAAAAAAAACTTTATTTAACCAGTAATGTCCCCTTGAGATTAAAAAACTCTTTTTCAAGGGGGCCCTGGCCACAATGCAGGAACAACTTAGTTTCATTACTATTTAAAAATTACATGCAATTTAGATTAAAAAGAAACAAAACCATACTGCCGGACTGCATAGAATACCGTTGACTGTTGAGGCAACAGATAGGTAATTTTATTTTATTTTTTCCACTCCTCATTTTGGCTACAACAGAAACATAGTCATTTGTTTGCAAAAGGCGCGTATTAAATAATATTCCACTCACACATACAAGCAAAGGTGGAGTAAAACGTTACTAAAAGTCTGACACACTCATTATAACTCGCTGATCAAGTTTCTCTGAGATGCGTTTGTGCGTCATGTTTTCCCAATAAACATTGAAATGTAATTCAAACACTCTTACTGTTGATTTAGGACTGGATAAAACCAGAAGAACATTTTGTATGTGCGTGACTTGTCATTTGTTGGCCTTTTTCTCTCCTGAAGCTTGCTGATGGCCACCTTCCAGGAATTCATCCAACAGAATGAGGACAGGGATGGGGTGAGATTCAGTTGGAACCTTTGGCCCTCCAGCCGACTGGAAGCGACCAGGCTTGTTGTGCCAGTCTCGTGCCTCTTCACACCGCTCAAGGAGAGGCCTGACCTGCCTCCGGTCCAATATGAGCCTGTCTTGTGCAGCCGAGCTAACTGCAAGGCAGTGCTCAACCCACTGTGGTGAGTTACACCTGCTAACTTTTTTTTTTTAAGTGTCTTACGAGACTAATAAGTTTCCCATACCGCTTTGAATGTGAGTTAGTTTCTTTAATGTTAAATCAGGTGTACTTTATATTATGTCCATCTGTTACTCTGCTTGTTGATTCTTCATTTGGAAGAAGTGTCACAAAATGAAGAAAAAGCACATCCCGCTTTCCAGAGATATGTTGAGTGGTAAATTGACATAATGCATGACAGCAGTTCATTATTTGAGTGTTCAAAAAAGCCTCATAAATCTAATTAAAATAGTTTGGTGATTAATGACAGTTAAGTGTGACACTGAAGCTTCAAAGCACTGACGTAGATTTCCAATGAAGTACTGGTTTGAAGCTTGCTTCAACTCACGTGACATATGATATATGAACCAGCAACTGCTTCATTACCTGAATCAACCACCAAACTGGTCTGTGGTCTAATCAGATGATAATGTGGTGTCGTTTGACAGTAGAGCTAACAGTTCTGGCTGGCTCAGATCGGGTCCTGGTATCGATACTACCCCATTTGGGTGTGGGTTTTTTTTCTGTTCCCTTTAATTACATTTATTTACGTATATAGTCTGGGTTCCTCCCACATTCCAAAGACATAAATTAGCAGGTTAATTGAACACTCTAATCTAAAATGTCCCTAGGTGTGATTGTGGGTGTGAATGGTTGTTTGTTTGTGTGTTCCCTGGATTGGATAGCAACCAGTTCAGGGTGCACCCCGCCTACTGCCCAAAGCTAGCTGGGATGGGCTATAGCAGCTCCGTAACGCTTGTGAGGAATAAGTGATTAAATGGATGGGTGGGTTTGTGTTGTTGTTGTTTTTTGCATTTATTTATATACCCTAATTCACCCATCTATTTTCTGAACCGTTTATCCTCACTCGTCTCATGTATTTCAAAGGTCAAATATTTTCATGTACGTAGCATCATTTGCCAGAGTTACAGAGGCACACCCAACCTATGACATAATTCCCCAGAACTATCTAATCAATCACTAACACAATACACACCCGTTCATCAGTGTTTATTTACAAAAAAGTATTCTGATTGTATTTTTATTTTACATGGAGTTTAGTAGGTGCGTTCGTGCGCATCATAGACTTCCAAGCAGATATGTTTAAAATCTAGTGCAGTCTTGCTTTGCACCAGGAAAGGGCATTATCACTGAATCTTCAAGAACTGAACCCATTTTCGAAGCAATTCATTCAATGCTTCACAAAAGCTTCATTTGGCCGTCACTAGAAAATACGCACCCAGTGAAAGTCTAGATTTGAAAGTCTAGATTCTTCGTACATTTTCGTTGATTCAGAATTGCGCACTTAGAATTCGACTTCAGCGCTTCCATACGCTAAACTTTAAGGTGCATTATTCATTTACAAATGGTCATAACACACTCTGTCAGCTTTTTAACCCCTGTCAAGTATTACAACTGAAACAAATGATGCATGGTGGTGAGAATGGGTGGAGTATTGCATTTTGGAGTGTAATTGTGGTATGCTGAACTTGTTCATGGTTGCTGTTTTTTAATTATTGCTTTTGTTAGTAAGCATGATGTTTTAGGTACAATACGTTCTCTGGGGCACAGCAGATAAGACATCTAGTTTATACATAGTTACTTGTTTATATGTATTTGTTTATGTATTTATTCGTCATGAACTCACTGCAATGAGGGCCAACATCCAAATTAACCAAATAAATTGTAGGACTTTGTGCCACCTTTATTTACTGTGGATGCAAACATGTTTGTTTTTACAGTCAAGTGGACTTCAGAGCAAAGATTTGGGCCTGTAACTTCTGCTTCCAGAGAAACCCAGTAAGTACAGTACTGCTAATCACAGGATGTTTTTAAGAATAAGTAGCTTAATCTTACTAGTTTTGTTGATGTACACCTCTGTACATTTGCAGTTCCCTCCCTCTTATGCGGGAATATCAGACGTGAACCAACCAGCTGAACTCATGCCCCAGTTTTCCACCATTGAGTACATAGTACAGGTACATACAACAACGCATGTTTGCACTCTGACCTCAGGCATGGACCTAAGGATAGTACAGTGTTTACCATGGAAATGCTATTTTGCACATTAGCATACCACATACAGTAAAACAACACTGAATCTAACACAATTTTTGTCACTTCACAGCGTGCACCCCCAGCTCCACTGATTTTCCTCTATGTCGTCGACACATGCCTGGAGGAAGAGGACCTTCAGGCTTTGAAGGAGTCTCTTCAGATGTCCCTCAGTCTTCTGCCCCCCAATGCTTTAGTGGGCCTCATCACTTTTGGACGCATGGTTCAGGTTCATGAGCTCAGTTGTGAGTTTATCTCCAAGAGCTACGTGTTCAGGGGCACCAAGGATCTCACCTCCAAACAGATTCAGGTGGGTGAAGTAAGAAGGTGATGTATTAGGATGTTCGCTTTATTAAAAGGGGGACTGGTCAAAAGGTCGAAGTTTTGGTTTGGTTCGTCTCCATTTTGTTCAGCTAAGCCAAGATGGCGCCGTGCATTGGTTACGTCTTGTCATGATTCATCATTTCAGTTTCATCAGTGATGCAGCAGCCAATTAAATTGCAGCAGTTTGTGTCCTTTTTTTGGTAAGCCTCTGAGGCGTTTCCGGTTGGATTCCTAAAGATAGCGGCACCATCAAAGACATCGCTGCAGAGTGCGTTTCCAGCACCAGATCTCTTGATACATGGAATGGACAACTAGACGCTAGAAATCGCTATGTTCATAACCGAAGTGTTTTGATGAACTTAGAAATCCCAAGAATATGCAATGCTAGAATGCAGCTTGCCGGCCTTTGTCAAGCATAAAATTGAGATAGGAACTGATAAATGGATTTAGGAAACCATTCTGCCTTTACCAAAATGACAGCGGTTTGCACGCTTAGATTTTGTTTTGATGAGGTATGTTTCCCTTGAAATTTAAGTCAATGTAAACATGCCCGGAGCTCTCACAGCACTTGAAGTAGATTGTGATGCCATCATTAGTTGCACGTGCCACTGATACTCATACTTTAGTAATCCAAAAATGCCAAACATATCAAACAGTGAAATGTCTTTTTTTTTATTTATGTGTTTGTATTTCTTTTATTTTCAGGAGATGCTGGGTTTGACAAAACCTTCTGTGTCAGGGCAGCCAGGACGCCCTCCTGCACCTCAAGATGCTGGGGCCACTTGCAGGTATGAAGAAGTAGCAACACTTTCTGCGCTGCTTTTTGTTAGTGAATGGCAGCTTTTTCTAAAAGTGACGCTTTTTTAAAAATTGTCATGTCTAATCTTTCATATTCAGGTTCCTTCAGCCTGCACACAAAGTTGATATGAATCTGACAGATTTACTGGGGGAGCTTCAGAGAGACCCCTGGCCTGTTCCTCAGGGTAAAAGGCCTCTCCGATCTACTGGTGTTGCGCTGTCTGTTGCTGTTGGTCTACTGGAGGTATAACACACTAATTACACCACAAATGAGCTACAATTTGAATATCATATCAATGATAAATAAGAAATTAACCCATTATAAAATATAAAAGCTTCATGATACATTTACAGGGCATACCAAATGTATTAAAATATATTATAAAAATGAGACAAGAAACATTTGGAAAAGGTTTGTTTTTTTAAGTATTTGTTTGCGTGTCAATGTGTTACGTAAATGCTAAATAACAAGGTAATATTGACAGTCGTTGACTCGTCATTTTGTCAAGTCAGAATAAGCAAGTGCACAGACCTTTACCAGATGATAAAGTGTCATATAAGGTGAAACTGATTGTGATCATATTTAATGTGCAACACACGAATGTTTTTTTTACTCTTTTATTATTTGGATAATATTTGGATATTACTATATTAGCAGTCATTTTTATGGACTAGTCAGCCATGTAACCTGAACTTTAGCCTTTTGTGGTGATTCCTCCACATGTTGGCACTGTTCACAGTGATGCACTCTCTGCAAAATCGTTATCTTGTGTAGAAACAGTACATGTAATTATCTAGCTCAAAGGCCAGTTCTGTTTGCATTCTGTCTTTTCCCCTTAACCGTCATTATCCTCTAATCTGTTTGATTATGTAATGCAAGTGCAACCAACCACTCTACTTTAGCTGAGCATTGAGGCTTGATAAGATTAAATTAGGTTTTGTCAGTGACTTCAGACTGAATTGTTTGTCCATGGGCATGTTCACTAAGGAGGCAGCAAAGCAAATATTGTTGTTCCATACTACGAGTTGTTCTTTTATTCATCCTGATGTAACCTGAATTAAACATGGAAGTGCATGTTTCTGCATCTTCACATATTCCTGGGGGCTGTTTTAGTTTAAACTGGTTTCTTGAAAGACCTCGACATTCATTCGCATTGGCATCGACAAGAATCCCTTCCCTCAACATGCCAATTCCAATGGCAAACGTGAAAACATGTGCGCATATATTGTGCTGCATCGTATAAAAAAACAGGACATTTGAAATTGATAGAGCAGAAAATATACAATTTGATTATGATTCAGTTACTGGCTTAGGCTTGTAACATGTCAGAAAATAACCCAAATATAATCGTGATGTCTGCTTTCATGGAGAAATCTGACAATATCTACTGTTGTACAGCATAAGTGCGAACTGCTTATATTTACTGCTTAATTAAATGTGATTATTGTGCTTAAGTCTTTAACTTAAGTTGTAACAATCTCATAGGGCACATTCCCAAATACGGGTGCTCGTGTGATGCTGTTCATCGGCGGGCCCCCCACTCAGGGCCCCGGAATGGTGGTGGGAGACGAGCTGAAAACCCCCATCCGCTCCTGGCATGACATCCAGAAAGATAACGCTCGCCATTTGAAGAAGGCTGCAAAGGTGAGCAAATACATGGCTAATGGTGTTCAGTGATAATCTCCTTTGGACTAAACACTATTTTCACTGTTTTCATATTATTTTTAACATGCAGTACTATGAAGCCTTAGCCAACCGGTCAGCTGTAAACGGCCACAGTATTGATATCTACGCCTGTGCTCTGGACCAGACTGGGCTCCTGGAAATGAAGTGTTTATCTAATCTCACTGGGTACGTCAGCACCTGAAGCCAAACACTTGTGGGTGTGGGAATGTTTATTTAATTATTACGTACGCAACATTGTGCAAAATTCCAGGAGTGCCATCCTTTTGTAATCTCTTCTTCTTTAGCAAGGTATTTCAGAAACTTTTTGAGTTTAATTTGGTTGAAAAATTAAATTTTGGCTTTTGATTTTTACATTTGGTATCTACTTCAAAATGCTGAGCTCAATTTAACACATTTCATTCTTCATTATGGTCAAATATTCAACTTTTCTTATAATGTTTTAAAGCATGATTGTCAACGACAGGAGAACTTTTTTTGTCTTGTCATTTCCATTTTATTCACATCAATTAAACAAACCTTTATTTCTATAGCACTTTCCATACTTAAAAAGAAACACAAAATGCTTCAAAAAACAAACGACAAAAGACACAAACACATCCCTCCCACCCAACAGCTTGGGTAAAAGTAGTTACAGTTTATAAAGATGATTAAATAAATAACAGTAATGCTGAGACATAGTGTACCGGTAACTCAAATTACGCTTTACACAATCAGGTATTTTGTGGCTGATTGCCAATCATCAGATGCAGCCATATGTCTATTTAAATAACTTTATTTAAAGAGACATATTGCTGTGTATACCCGTTTACTTCGCATTAACAAAAGTATTCCCAATATTGTTGCCAATGTTTAGCAATTCTTGCAATGCCCCATGGAAAGAGAGGACGGAAAAAACAAAAACAAAACCTAGGTATATGATTTGAATATAAAATGTTTATTCGTAGACGATTAAGAAGAAGTTCTTATTTTATTGTATTTTTTATAACCATGTAACTGCTTTCTAAACATGCAAACAAAAACAACTAAATGCTTTATTTTAAACGGGTTAAAAAGTATTTCATGAACTTGTACATTTAGAAGTCGTATCTACTGGATTGCTGATTGTTGATACATCAGCATCCCACTTCATTTCAAAGTAGCCTTATACTTTACTGATGGCGGACAATTGTTATAGCAGTTACATATACAGTATATCTTCATCAAGATAATTTGCTTGACTTGACAATGATTTTCCTTACACCAAGAATTAGGAAAGAATTTGGTCACCGTGCGCTCCATCAGACTGGAATAGTCTACCTCGTTTTTTTAGATCAGGGGTAGGGATCTCCTGTCCTCAAAGTATCAAACATGAGAATGGTCTCTGCTCTATTCTCAGGGGACACATAGTGATGGGAGACTCCTTCAATACCTCGTTGTTCAAGCAAACCTTCCAGAGAGTTTTCAACAAAGACTACAATGGTGACTTCCGAATGGCCTTTCGAGGTATCATGGAGGTCAAGGTAAATAAGTCATGTGTGCTCAAATTATTCAATTTGTGAAAGCGATGTTGAAGTGAATCATAATAATGTCTTGGTCAGGGGCTACATTTCCATGATCGTGTATTTTACAAGCTCAACAAATGTGTCTTTGTGTCTGCACAGACATCCCGAGAACTGAAGGTTTGTGGGGCCATCGGACCTTGCGTCTCGCTCAGCTCAAAGGGCTCCTGTGTATCAGAGAATGTAAGTCATTGTATTCTAGTTCTGTTCATTTGAGCGCTTGTTGTCATTCTTAACAATCCATTGTTTTGTGTAGGAGATGGGCATTGGTGGCACAAGCCAGTGGAAAGTGTGCAGTCTCAGTCCGTCCACCACTTTGGGCCTTTATTTTGAAGTTGTGAATCAGGTAGACATTTTTGTTTCAGCCTCCAGCTTAGGAATGTTAAGTTGTTTTGACTGAGTAAACAGAACATAACATATTATGTTATAGTTATTGTCCTTTCTTGTTCTAAAGGGAAGAATATGGAGCAGAGTACACAAAATGAGCTCTAGTTTGACTTGTCTTGCATGTTCTGTGTGCGCAGCACAATGCACCAGTCCCGCAGGGTGGCCGAGGGGCAGTCCAGTTTGTAACCCAGTACCAGCACTCTAACACTCAGAGCAGGATACGTGTCACCACCATTGCCAGGAAGTAAGAAGTTTTTTTTTTTTTTTTTTTAATCATTGGGTGGATGCAACAGACTCTCCTAGTCTGTCAGCAGATGAATGTTGACGTAATGAGAATTAAGTTAGCTGCTCTGAAAAAGGATGTAGCTGAATTATGCTCTAATATCTTTGTATCAATGACAAAAAAAAATCAATGCTATCATTATAGTTTCTGAGAAAATATATTGTTTAAATAATTATGTTTGTGTGACAAACCTGCACCACACCTGCATTCAACTGCACCCACATTCTCCTGCATTGTTATTTGTGTCCCCACCCAAGCTGGGCCGATGCACAGTCCCAAATCCAGCACATTGAGTCATCATTCGATCAAGAAGCAGCCGCCGTGCTCATGGCTCGTTTGGGAGTCTACCGAGCAGAGTCGGAGGAAGGGCCTGATGTCTTGCGCTGGCTCGACAGGCAGCTCATTCGCTTGGTGAGTGACTGACCGCGCAACGTAAAGAACACTGCACTGTTCATCTGTTAGAAATAAGCTTGTTTTTTTTATGTTTACATGTCTGCTGTCATGTTTTTGCAGTGCCAAAAGTTTGGTCAGTTCAATAAAGATGATCCGACATCCTTCAGGCTGTCAGAGTCGCTGTCACTCTACCCTCAGGTGCATTACGCGCATCTACAAGCTCACTGTGATTTCTTAACATTACAAGAAGAACACCACAAGTGTAACGGCTGCATGACCATGAACGTGACACTAATCTTAAATTTAGAAATGACGTTTTAACAAGGTTTTGTTTGTCACTTGCAGTTTATGTTCCACCTGCGGCGATCGCCCTTCCTGCAGGTGTTCAACAACAGCCCAGATGAGTCGTCCTATTACAGGCACAACTTTGTCAGGCAGGACCTGACGCAGTCGCTCATCATGATCCAGCCCATCCTGTACTCGTACTCCTTTCATGGCCCACCAGAGGTCAGCCTTACACATATTACACTCTCGATCCTTGGAATTGCTCCATGTAAATGTTATCATTAAAAACAAAACAAAAAAAACATCCAACGAGTTGTTGTTCTCCCCCTCAGCCTGTACTCCTGGACAGCAGCAGCATCCTTCCAGATCGAATCCTGCTGATGGACACCTTCTTCCAGCTTGTTATCTACCATGGCGAGGTATGCAGATGAATGCTTAAATTTTAAGACACATTAATTATACGGATGATGCTTGAAAGCATTTGTCAGGTGTTTGTGTGGCGTTAATGAAATGATGCTGTCTTATTGTCCCCAGACCATAGCCCAGTGGCGAAAAGCAGGATACCAGGAAATGGCCGAGTATGAAAATTTCAAACAGCTGCTCCAGGCACCTTTGGATGACGCGCAGGAGATCCTACAGACGCGTTTTCCCATGCCACGCTACGTCGATACAGAGCATGGAGGTTCGCAGGCCCGCTTCCTGCTTTCAAAGGTCAACCCTTCCCAGACCCACAACAACCTCTACGCCTGGGGACAGGTAACCGTTTTGACGTTATTACTGTAAAATTGTGCATATCTGTGCTTTGGATCATGGATTACCTAACCTCTTAAATGGAGAGTAGAATTGCAGCCTGAGTTTGAGATTGTCAAGAGCACTTGCAAAAACTAATCTCAGTGACAAAATGCACTTAGTTCATTAAAGTGATTCAGGGATTAGAGTCATAAACGAGATTGGATGGTCTGAATGAGTTGTGGGAGGGGGTTGCATGCTTATCACTATTTTCATCATCTTTGTTTGGTGTGCAACTACAGGAAACGGGAGCGCCGATCCTTACCGACGACGTCAGCCTGCAGGTCTTCATGGACCACTTGAAGAAACTGGCTGTGTCCAGCTCTGCGTAGACCTGTCAACAGCTCACCTAACCATTGCGGCGAACACAAAATATTGACTCGACATTCCAGTTCTGCTGGCAGCATCCATTAAGTGTCTGCGTCCACATGTTCACTTCCTTTTATTTTTTTTGTCTTGACTCAAATGTGACCTTTCCAGTGTTCAAACATGAAATGATCCCTTTATATTTGATATGACCTTTGACATGCAAAGTGATTCAAATATCCTTCCATCCATCCCATCTATTTTCTGAACCGCTTCTTCTTCTTTTCTTTTTTTCCACCAAAAGTTTTTCCGTTGCAGCCCACAAAGTGCTGCTTAATGCAAATACATGTTTGTTTGGTCTGGAACTAACCAAATGAGGTGTAGAAAATGTAATTACTGTCCTAAAATAAACTAATGTATATACATGTAACTCTGCTTCTTAAATTTTGACCAGACTGGTTGCACTTATTTGATATTTGAAAGGGTGAAAAGTGCACAGTGGATTGCCCTTGAGCGCTTTCTAAGAAAATTCTATCTGAACAGATTATTGTTGCGAGTAATTGAAGTTTATTACGTCGGGGTTTGGATGATCAACATTTGGATTCATTTGGAACTTTGTTGACAGTTGTCCATTCAGCCTGTCTTGGTTACCATCTGGTATTTTGCAGCCAATTGGTGCGCAGATATCTTTGTAATCAAACTCCAATTTAGCTAGATGAGACGATTTGATTTAGGCTGTGTCTGTAGCCTTAATGTGACCCATATGAAGCCTTGTCACATCCATGTTGCCTGCCTGTCCTCAAACAAACTTTAATTTCCGTTTGGTAGCTTTGTCACATGGAAGTCGCCATCCATTTCAAAGGTGTGAAGGGTTAGTTCAGACATAAAATAATGTAAAAATATATATATATATCTATACAGATGGGTCATGGGCACATGTGTATTTGCATGTCTGCAACCTTAGGTCAAGGGTTGTGAGGTCTGTATTGGCCAGGACTAGACTGACCATCTGGCATACAGGGCGGATGCCCCGTGGGCCAGCGTCTTTTGTAGCTGATGCAGTGCTATTTAATGATCATTTTCCTCAATTATACCCCTACAGACCGGCTCACAATTTAAAGTGTGCAATCCATTAATGTATTATCACAATATAGATAGCAAACGGAACCAATCAACATCAGTGGCAGAGTTGGGCCCGGCCAATATTTTTTATTTTTTGCGTCAGTCCAGCCCTGGCCTTGGCTATACAGCGCACATGTAGTGATGGGTGGAATTGGTCCGAGGCTCCAAAGCATGTTGCACAATCTGGGAAATGAATCTTGCTCTTTAAAAAAAAGTGGTTCACTTGTTGGTGCGATTAATGAACAGACGAGGAAAAGAGCGTAATAGATTTGCGGAATTTTTTTGCTAGATGTCCTGCTGGCGCTTGGCCAATGGTTTCTTCATTAAGTCCAGTAAAAAATAATAATAATTACGGCAAAACGAGTGGATCTCCAAGAGATCACATGTATGGTTGTATGCTATGAAATATGTTGCATAGTTACGTAACTTAAGTTTTGTTGTTCTTAATTGGTTTTGAAGTTAAATAACCTCTTTTAAAAAATATGTTTTTTGTCCTTTTCAAGTAATAAACAAGTTTGATTTAGAAATTAAGCAATGCCTCACAGAACCCACTATTGGCAATCAACAATATTGTTGATTATGAGTGTTGTAAGTCAAAGTTACATTTAAAGAAATAATTGTTAATACCCCTCAGTGACTTGGCTTACATCCAAGCCAATACAGGAAGGAAATATTGTTTATTCCTGAATAAAAAGCACTCCATCCATCCATTTTCTGAACCGCTTATTCCTCCTAATTTGTGTCTTGTTTTGGGACTTTTGTGTTTTTGGGATACTCAAGTATGTTGTTTTTGTTTTTCAATTAAATTACTTTTTTAAGTACACACTTACCTTGCTAACTTGCTTCTCTGCGTTTAGGTTCCCCACCATACCATATCAATAAGCTTGATTTTAAAATGACGTCACGTTTTCCTCATTAATATGCATGAGTCGGACAAAATAACAGAGTAGGACATACGCTACACATCATTTTGGAAGAGAACGACGTCCTAGGCGCGAAATTTCAACATGTTTCAATCGACAAACACACTTTGGAACAGCTTAAACGGTGGTTGACATGCGGAGATCTCAAAGTATAAGTAAAGTAAGATTTCTTGTATGATCGTTGCTTTGCTGCCACTCCGGTGCGGTCTAGATGACTGCTTGGTCGCTAATTTTCACGAAACACATTAAAGTCACGATTTTCATTTGAAGATTTTACGCCTACCTTCAAGCTGTTAAAGTGACACTGATCAACTAGCATGTTGTTGTAGGCATAGGGTTCTATAGCGCTGATACTTTATATTAATTTTCACATTTAAGCAGCAGTGGCTTCCGTAGGTAAAACTCAAGGTCATTTTGGTGCATTTACACCATGATGTATAGTAGCTAGCATGTTGTAGCTGGCAGCTAGCAAGGCTAACCCTGAGAAAGCAGATGATAAACATACCTGTAATCGATTGTTTCTGGATTTTCAGCTGCTGGCCCATTTCCACCAACGAAATGTAGAGAGCACATATGACATTTTTCGCTGGCCCTATTGTGTTTTAATTTCAGTGATTACTCCCATGCGGACACCAGCAATACTGGAGAGAGACTCAACTATGGCCCGGCGACATTTCGCATACTGCTGATGGATGGCTCATTCATTCAAATCATTATCTAAGAAGCACAATGATACAACAATCTCTTAATTCTTCCCAATCCAAAACATTGCTTTTTACTTAGATTTGCTCTTGCTTGTAATGTGTGTAGGACAAAGTTGCAAATGTGTGAAACCCTAACTATGGATGGTATCATCTGCAGCCATGTTGATTGTGTGATTAAGTGTAGAAATAGTAATCAATCGTCAATCTGTATTAATGCTCACTACAAGGAAGCATCCAACGTTTCATTACTATTAAAGATTTTTTTTTTTTTAATGTTCTGCAGGTATCCCAACTCAACACTTATTTAGCTAGATGGTAAAATGGTACACAGCCTCCAAGTGCCTCAGTATCATGTGACCGTGCAGAAACGGAAGTAAAGTGGAACTAATGTTCTGCGGATCAGAACCAAGTTGATCAAAAAATCATCCCCAAGACGTAGGGGGAGATCTGCCAATGGTGACACGTCTCTGCTCCTGTTAAATGATTGTCATGTTGTGGTTTGTTGCTACTGTACGTGCGCATGCAGCTGCAATCATAAAACCACTCGCACAACATCTACTGTCACTGTAAGCTGATTTCCGAGCACCCAGACAGTATGATTTCGAGGATCAGTGAACCACAGATTATGAAGACTAATCCTCAAGGGCTATCTGTTTAGTGGAAAATTCTACTCTTAGCAGCTTTGAGGGTGAGTTGCCACTGAAATACAAATGAAGTCTGTCTATCAAAAGCTTAGGTCTCAAACGTTGCACTCTATGCACATATGCTCACACGGTGTTCAAAGCCCAATAAAAAGTTGCATTGCTTCCTGCGCTTAATCTCTTTTGACATGGATACTTGTAAAAAAATACCAAAAGCTCATTTTATAGCCATCCATTTTCCTGCCCAGAGCAATGTAGTACCATATGGAATTTGGGGCCATGTACGTCAACATGAAATGATCCCCTCAAGTTACAACAATCACATCCGCGGTCTTGTCCAGTATTTTTAATCTGTTTGTTCCTGCTGAGACATTCATGCAAGCAAAGACAGCAGCTGTGCTGACATTAAGTGTAACAAAAGAGCATTACAATGTCTATCCGACCGCTTTTTTTTTTTTGTCCATGTGACCTACAGGCTTAGGGAAAGCTGTGAGGAAATGTGTGCGTTTGACTATTTCAGATCAGTTTTCGTACTTCCGCCTGATGAATTACGTAAGAATTCTATATGGAATGTGTCCTATCATGTGGATTAATAATGATGGGCTATGGATATATATATATATATATATATATATATATATATATGAAATGAATATGAATATATGAATATAAATATATATATAAATATATATATATATATATATATATATATATACATATATTAGGGGTGTGAATTGCCTAGTACCTGGCGATTCGATTCGTATCAGGATTCATAGGTTCATAGGTCACAATTCGTTACCGATTAATCCCGATGCGAATCTGTGAATTGATTTTTGTGCACTGTAAGATTTGTATGAAAATGTATTTATTTATCTGAAAATTCAGGCTTATAACTGAGCCACTGCATTTAACAAACATGTTGCAGTCTGTTTCATGTTTGAACAGCACTGAAATAAAATATTAAGGCTTAATGTTCCATTAATATAACATTCTTCCATGCTTAATGTGTAAATCCTAACCCTAAGTAAGACGTTTTGTTGAATATTCCCATAAAAAATTGATGTTTAAAAATGGATTCGGTCGCATATCGAATCGATTCGAGAATTGCGCGCTGTAATATATATACGCGATATATTGCCGAATCGATTTTTTCTAACACCCCTAATATATATATATATATATATATATATATATATATATATATATATATATATATATATATATATATATACTGTATATATGATTGGGTGTGACAATCAGTGGAATTTACCTTTTTATTTATATATATTCTGGATTTATGCTGTACTACTGTTAAATGGACATTCAGTGATCCCTAGCACCATCTAGTGGTGAACTAATTAAAACTAAAAAACAAACTTAAAAAAAACGACTGTTCATGTCAATAAGATGCAAGAAAAAAATGCATGCGTCGTATTGCATTAACTTATTATTATTTTTATATAATTGTAGGTCTAGTAATCACTTATTATATTACATGGCTGTAATCTCACTTTACTAGAGCTGCCATGTTAAAGGACAACTTCACGAATGTAGTTAGCCCGAGTGGTGCTTGCATCAAGTGTCGGACCCAATGGGCCGACCGCAGCTTACCTTCCAGAACTGGGGCCTGCAGGTGGTCGTCGCTGAGTCCTGTGATTCAGGCTCCCGTCGCTTGTCACCTTCTGCTTTGCTCTCGCAAGATTTTACTAGCTTTTTTTTAATTTATTAGTTCCTCCCGCTAGCCGCTCTTGTTAGCCACTCCACGCAATAGCTCTGGCCAACTCCCGCTAGCCGCTCTTGTTAGCTGCTCTGGCTAATTCCTGCTCACTTGGTCTTTCGGCGTGGCTCGCCTAGCTTCACATCTAATGCCAAGTCGCCGTCATTCGCCAAGATGCTCGTTCGCTCACGCAAAATAAGGATTGGTGGTAAACTTGCGAAATGTGGTCTCTCTGAGCCACCGTAATGTCCGTGCTCCTCCTACGTGCTTCTAATGCTATTCTTTAACCACAAGATGCCGCTAAGGACTACACACTGGGTCTTTAAGTCATAATGAAAGTTTCACCAAATAGAGCAAAATATGTGTGTGTTTTAAATGACTAACTCCTCATTTTGACAAAATTTGTTCAAAATGTATTTTTGTAATGCGTCGGGAAACCTGAGTGGCCAGAGAAAACCCACACAAGTATGTTGGAGATCATGCAAACTCCACACCAAAACTCGTATTAATTACAATAGTTGTTAACTGGAAAAATAAACAAACTCTGAATATCGACCAATGGTCTAACCTCCTCATAAATCACATTTTAATGGAAAAAATATCTGCCTCAAATAAAAAACAAATATCAAAATTTATAGAAACATGGTCTACGTATATAGAATTTTTGAACCTAATTCTGGTTACTTAATTCTGTCTGTTAGCGAGAGCCACTACATCGTGATAACTTACATTGATGTTTCTGCATTTGGCAATCTATTATTATATTATATTATTAGTATGGGATTTTTTTAATGGGCTTTAGGTGAACTGATGAATATACACACGCTCGCACGCACGCACACACACACGCACATACACATACTCACCCACATACAAATAAATATATATATATATATATATATATATATATATATATATATGTGTGTATATGTATATATATATGTATATATATTAAAAAAAAAAAACATTTATTAATTTTTCTTTAATTTATTTGTTTTTTTTTTAAAAAAAGGAGAGCAATGATGATGTCAAATCGAATGAACAATACTGAGCTCTCCTGGGGAAAAAAAAAACTCGTATTAAGCACTGATTTTGCTATATTATAGCTAATCAGCATTAGCATGATTGGACCCTCACATGTAACTTTTTCCAAATGGCTATTTGGTGTGTGTACCATTCTTGTGTCTTTGTCACTTTAATGTGGGCTTAATAAAAGCCAAGCCCAGGTACCATATCAGTAGCATCTTATTTAACGGAATTTGGGACACATTGCTGGTGGTGCGCTCTCGCCTGTCGTGTTCGAGGACAGCTTAGCCACTGGGGGTAGAAGATGAAGGCACGCTGCTGAGAGATGTCAGTTACAGTTGAAAAGTCGCCTCTTGGACCAATATATAATCACACTTTTTTTGGGGGAGATAATGTAATTTACCTGCTTCTCTGCACGGGGGGGGGTCCTCATTCCGACCACAACCCAATGCCAATACATGACAGTTGCATTGTATTGGGGGGGGTCATTTATTTTACTTATCTGCTACAATGGCAGCCTATAATATTTGTAAAATGGCACCTTAAGAATGCCTCCACTTGAGGAAAACAACAGTTATAAGTGTGTTTTTGCAGGTACAGTAGACCTACATACTTGTTTTTGCAGGTGCAGATCTTGCGTCTGTGTCAAGGCATCCACTGAACTTTGAGTTTTTCCTTGCCCTCAAGTGGGTTAAGATCAAGGGATGTCATTAATATTTGTCAACTGTGGGCTTGTGAACCCTTTGAGTCTCTTTTGTGATTCTGGGCTTTTAAGGGCTATGCACTTATTTCACTTTTTTGCACTTTTCTTTTTTTTTTTTTACTTGTACTGTGTTTTTTTTTTACTGCCACTGTAGCACTTTCAGATTTCTCTTGAAATGTAAAGTACATTACAAATACAATTTATATTAAATTATTATTATAAATAAATTTGTCTTGACCTCTGTCTGTTTTCTGTTTCTGATTGTATTTTTCATATACAGTACAGGCCGAAAGTTTGCACACACTTTCTTATTCAATGCATTTGCCTTATTGACTGGTTACTTTGTAGATTTTCACTAAAGGCATCAAAACTATGTATGAACTGATGTGGCATTATGACCTTAACAAAAAAAAGGTGAAATAACTGGGGGAAAAAAGTATTATATAATAGATTCTTAAAAATAGCCATCCTTTGGTCTGGTTACTTTTTTGCATACTCTTTTCATTCTTCCCTCTGGGACATCCTTAAAGACTGTTGGAAAACCCTTTCAGGTGACGACCTTTTGAAGCTCATCGAGGGAATACCAAGAATGTGCGAAAAAGTAATCAAAGAAAAGGACGTGGCTAATTATTTATGTATTTATTTTAGTATTTTCACATTTTTTGTTAAGTACATAACTCCAAATGTGTTCGTTAGTTGTCATAGTTGCTGTCATAGTTTTGATGCCTTCAGTGAGAATCTACAATGTGCTGTCATGAAAATAAAGCAAATGTATTGAATGAGAAGGTGTGTCCAAACTTTTGGCCTGTACTGTTTGTTATACTGTCTTACTCTTAAAAAAAATACATTTTTGATACAAGTTTAAAGAAATTACATTTGAATATAACAGATGAAAATAAACACAATAAAAAAGAATGTACATAAACTGGTAATCAAGCCAATGTAAGTCCTACACGCGCGCGCGCGCACACACGGCAATGAACTTTTGGTGTTAAGTTCACTGTGACGTTTTGCGTCGTCATGTCGAGTAGGGAGGAGGGCACGCATCCTCATGACGCAAACGCGTGTGGCGGATAAGAAAATCCCACACTGGATACAAGCAGGAGTCAAATCCTTTGACAACGTGACTTCCTATGAGACACTCATTGGCCAGCGACCGAGTGTCAAATCGCAGCTGGGACCCGATGCTGCAAGACTGACTCTTGGCGACGGGACTTGGCTGCGTGTTTCTTGCACTTAAATGGATACTCTTGGAAAGAGTGGAACGTTTGATGCATTTGGGATTGAGCCTCTCTTCTTTCACTTGTACCCATGAACTGGCCGCCACCTCCTCGCAGACAATGAAGACAACTCGCAGATGCAGGACTCTTCTGTCGGTGGGCTTGAACTTCTTTGCCTTGCTCTTCTCCATCACGGCTTTCATCACTACCTACTGGTGCGTGGGCACGCAGAGGGTCCCCAAGCCCAAGTGCAGCAAACTGCGGACCCACCAGTGCATCGACTACGGCGTCAACGAGACCGACCCAAACAAGGTGGTCTACAGCTGGGAGACCGGAGACGACCGCTTCCTCTTCCGCCAGTTCCACACTGGAATCTGGTTCTCGTGTGAGGAGAACATCCACGATGAAAGTAAGATCGCCAAGTGTGTGTGCGTGCGTTGTAGGGACTTGACGTTGCAAGGGCACGTGTCTCCCACCCACTCCTCCAATAATACACTCATCACCATGGAAACAGGCTCGTATTTAAGTATTAAGTAGAGATACTTGTGTAAAAAACACTTTGGTAAATGCAGAAGTACTGCTTTAAAAATAAAATTAAAGTCAAGTCAAGTTAAAGTTTTAAAAAGTGAAACCGGAAGTAAATTATTATTCAAGTCAATATATTTATAGAATGTTCCCATAGTTTTTGATAACATGAACCGACTAGTGCTTACAATGTAGTAGAATGCAATTTGGGGGGAAAGCAATTCTTCATTTCGGTTGGTCAATATGACTCTGTAGGCTAGTTTTGTATATTTTATTTATTTATATAGTGCCTAGATAAGTTCAGTGCTTAAAGTGCAGTCCACATGTTTACAGTTTACATATTATTCTTTCATGAAACATGAAAAATTGAAGTGATGAAGACACAGATTTGTTTGCAGTATTGTTGTAATTTGACTTATGTTTATGCCACACTTGTTTGGTAGAATTTTATGAAGTTGTAGTACAACAACACTGCAAGCCAAAGTGCTTAGCTAACAACTCAAATTGAAGTAGACAAATAAACTTTCTTTCATATTAATTCATGCATGGTTCATTTGCCTAAATTTTAGCGGAAGACTAACATGCAAGACCAAAACATTTACATATGATGAATCTGATATTATTTATTGTAATTATTTATTGCTTGCATTTGTTAAAAAAAAAAACAGGAAAGGGAAGAGGAGTTTGAAAAAAGTCACATTTGCTTTTTCAATATTGAGAGAAAAAAATTCAATGAGATAATTTTTCAAAATTGTTCACTCCTAGAATTTATTAACATGTGAAATTATCAAATGATAACAACTGAAAAAATACACCTCTCTTGTATGCTGTTTATTTTCAGAATAGACAGACATTTTTTGGATGCCAGAAGCTGGTGGTTTTTAGGATGACACAAGATATAACAAAGGGGATTAATAATTCTTGGGGCCAACATCTTTAAAAATGTATCTTAACTAAAGACATGGAAGCGGAATTATCTTGTTTCTCTCATTCTTATACTATCTGGCTCATATCACTCCATGTTGCTGTTTTTTTTTTTCTCCGCTGAACAATCAATCAATCAATCATAATCTCAACTACTGTTGACTTCACCTTTCTCTATTGTGTTTCTCTATGTCTTGATTACATGGAACGGAAGTAACAAGCGTATTTTGACAAAGTGAAGATATACTGTACAATACATACATCTTCAAATGTATGGAATATAAGTAAAAGGACGTCAGGAAAAAAGTGTAGTACTCAAGTAAAGTAGAAATACCTGAATATCTACTTAAGTAGCTACAGCAACAAAGTACAGTCATCCCCCACATACTCGCGGTTCAGCACTCATGGATTTGCATATGCAGTATTTGTGGATTTTTTTTTCAATGTAAACTTAATTTTTTTAAATCTATTTTGAGAGTTTTTTTCTGGGATTTTTCTCCCCCCTCTTTTCCCCTCCATTATTTGTGATAAACATATATTAAATGTTTCTTAGCGCAAATCTGAGCTTCATGGGTCTAACTTGTGGAAGATGTGTTTTGGTATATTAAAACAACAATATACATGATATATATATATATATAGTGATATAGTCACAGGAAGCTGTGACATATCCTGTTGTATGAATGCAACAGGTGGATGATGATAATGATGATGATGATGAAAGAGCATTTTATTGTTCTGTCTGTCCCTGGCATAGATGAACAAATATGCATTGTTATTAATAAATAATAGTTTTCAGACAAATTAAGAGGTTCATCTTAAAGCACACAAGGGTGCCACGCCCCCCTGCTTGGTTATTACTGTTGTAGTTTGTTTTCTTGTTTTTGTTATAGTAGTGGAGTACATTCCAACGGAAAGTATTTTTCCAACATTTTCACTCAGTCTTTTAGCTACATGTTTTTTTGTTTACGATCAAATCAAAACTGAACATTATTGTCTTTGTAATGACAGAATTGGTGACACAGACTGTTTCAATAAAGTTGTATTTGTTTTGATGATTTCAATTGGCTAAATTTGCACTTTTCAATAACTAAAGGATACATTGGATTGGCAGCCATTTAATCGGCACACTTTTTTGGTGCTTCATGGACCAATTGAACAGTTTGGAGGAGTTTAAAAGTTACTCTGCGGGTCCACTAGAAAACCAGTGCATTCACTATGCTTTCTCATTGTTTTGTCACTCAGATGGCGTGTGAAAAATAGTTGAAACAACACATAGCCTACAAAGCTAGTAATTAAGGAACAAGAGCAAAGATGAGTGTGAAGCTAATGTGTGCATTTTGAGGTCATGACAAGCAAGGTCAAAGCTGCTCTCTGGCTAGATTACTCCTCTGTAGCTGGCACACAGTTTCTAAATCTGGAATAACAAGTGGAGTGCATTTTCCATTTTTGTTGCCAACCCCTGTAACGTTTGAGACGTGTGCCGCACTTCAGGTTACTTTGTGTCACCCAGCAACAAAAACAGCACATTAATTGAAATGATTCCTGAGGGCATTACTAGGACATGTCTATCTCATCAAGTGGCTGTACGATGGAGGGGGAGCTGAGACAGCTTGAGTTAATAAGGATTATGTAACAGCGGCCTTGATGAGTTTTTCCTCAAAACAGCTGTTGCCAGCCTCCGTCTACCTGATTAAAGTGTTCCTTTACAACAACTCTAACAGCAAATTCTACTTAAAAGATGAGGCATCTCTGTGGAATTGGCACATGGTTTTATTTTTTTTTTTCTTTGCCCCGTCCAAGGCTTTACGTGTCATTGCAAAGAAGGGTCTTTTTTTTTTTTTTTACTTTCTCAAATTGTATTTCAGTATCAGTGTTTCTAGTGCTCTGCAAAATGATTGTCACACAACAAAAGAAGAACCATCTTATATAATATTACTCTTTATTTTGTTTGTTTGTGTGTTTTAGAAGACAACTTATTCTAGTTTGTGTCATCACATCAACAACAAAATTGATTATCTGCGTCCTATTGCATTCTGGGAACAGGAATTAATAAACTTCGGCTTCATCCCGTCAGCCCTTCTTCTTTTCGGGTATAATTGTATGTGAAAAGTAATTGTTGGTAATTGCCTCTATGATTGTCCGAAAGGAAAAATTAACAAATAAAAACAAAAGTTAATTGTGTTATTCTCCATGGTTGTAGGTGAGCGATGCCGCAGCTTCATTGATTTGGCTCCTGCATCCGAGAAAGGTGAGTGTTCTATGATGGGTTTGACATATTAAAAGCTAAAAAAATCTGGTCCATTCTTTCCTAAAACAATAGAAATGCAATTTTGCTTGCAGATGTCTCTCTATACGGGCAGACTTTTTTCTTTTCTTGATTTTTCACATTACGTTTCAAGTGGTTGCAGTATCCGTGACTAAGTGTGTGAATATTTATCTAATAAAATGGAAGGCCATTGATTGTCTAATATTGAATCACTGACAGCTAGGCTTCAATTTAAACATGAGACAAAATTGAGTCTTGCTAAGTGTTGAACAAATAATGTATGTTACGCTTGACGCACATCGTGTCCTTTATTCCCGATGAATCCAATATGTTGTATGATCGTTTATGAACAAAACAAAACACAATGATGCATTACGCTTATGGATCAATCACAAGAAATTACTTTCCCCCCCCAATGGGCCTTCAGGAATTGTCAGAATGATTAAATAGAGCAGGAGACAACATTTATAAGCGATACTGCATTCATTTGAAGTGGAATCTTAACCTTGGTTGAGCTTAATTATGACATACAACACCATACAATAACGAAATATGCAAACAGTAATACACACCGTTTGCTCATTAAAACCTTTGAAATTGTGTTTCAAAAACAGGAATGTCATCCATGATTTCCATAATGATATTTCTGACTGAGAATATCAAACATTACAATGTTCATTTTGTGTAATGATGATATCTTTCTTGTCAGGGATGCTTTGGCTGTCGCTGGTATCGGAGATGCTGTACATAGTTCTGCTGGTGGTGGGCTTCAGCCTCATGTGTTTGGAACTGGTCCATTCCAGCAACGTCATCGACGGACTCAAGCTCAATGCGTTTGCTGCTGTTTTCACCGTGCTCTCAGGTTGTCACCATGCATTTATACCTGCTATAGCAAGCCTCAACTACTTGCAAATACACCTAATTTAACAATGTGTACAGTATATTATTGTCGTTTGCTAAGGTGTACAACTAACAAAACTACAACCTCGTTAACAAACAATGATAGAACTGCTGTACCGGATGCAGCCCCACTAGTCTAATTACGGTATTCTGGTTAATATTGTGTTAGTGGAATATGAGTTAAGCAGCAAAATCCAGCAGTTATATCAGAAGGCGGCCATTTTGCCACTTGCCGTCGAGTAAAAATGACATCACACGTTCTAAGGTTAACAACCAATCACAGCTCAGCTTGAGAAAACAGGTGAGCTGTGATTGGTCATTGCCTGAGCCCTGAGCAACTATGATGTCATCTTAGATGAGATGGAACAAAAACGGCTGTATTTTGCGGCATAACTCATATTCCACAAATGTAATATTAATAGAAATGTTATGTTGAGACTAGTGAGGTCACATATAAGGTTGACTTCATCTTTAACATGCTGCACCAAATTGAAGATCTTACTAAAGGTTTAGTGATGGAACATTTTGACATATCCGAGACTGTCGTGTTCATGACTTATGTAGTAAAAGTTAGAAAATGTTGGATGTTCCTAATCTCCTCCATTTGATTGCAGGTCTTCTGGGCATGGTGGCTCATGTGATGTACACGCAAGTCTTCCAGGTCACCGTCAGTCTGGGACCTCCCGATTGGAGGCCTTATAACTGGGACTATGGCTGGTCTTTCTGGTATGATTCTGCATCATAATGTTTCTTAATATGTTCTTTGCGCTTTCACTGAACGTCATTTGGATGAATATTGTGTCAATCTCAGGGGTGGCCATTTTGCCACTTGCTGTCGAGTGAAAATGGCATCACAGTTGCTCAGGGCTCAGGTAACGACCAATCACAGCTCACCTGTTTTCTGAGTTTCATGTGATGTATGCAAGCTGAGCCGTGATTGGTCATTACCTGAGCCCTGAGCAACTGTGATGTCATTTTTACTTGGCAACAAGTGGCAAAATGGCTGCCCCTAGAGATGGATAAAAACAGGTGGATTTTGCTGCTTAGTTCATGTTCCACAAACACAATATTAACTAGACATGCAATTTCTGGATAAATTATATTAACTCTTTGACTGCCAAAAACGTTAAATAACGTTTAGTAAAATCCTATGGAGGAGTGCCAAAGACGTTAAAAGACGTTTGTTTCAAAACAGAGGTGAAACTAACCATTTTCTATTGTTGATTACTGAAAAACGGAATAAGGTAGACACAAACTTTTTTTTCTGATGAAAGATGAGAGTCCAATCTTTCATTTGGTAGTATGTGTGTTTCCATAGTCCAAACACATAATTTTCTATGGACCTTGAAAGATCAGTCAAAATGCTTAAAATCGGCTGGCACCCACGGCATCCCTTTTCTGAAAACGTCTGGCACTCAAAGAGTTAATTATATAATGTATCTTTATATCTTAATCGTATCTTAATTGGAAAATGATATAATATAATATGAAATTGAATGTGTACTAAAATGTGCTCTAAGAGGGAATTGAACCCAGATCTTCTACAGGCTAGTCACGTGCTTCAACCACTACGACATTGTGGAGCTGGAAGTGTCAGTGACATTGTTTGTAATCGTATTGCATAATGCAGTATAATATAGCTGAAAATATGGTACTATATAGGAAAAAAAACTAAATAATGTTAAATGACATTTACCGGTAATACAATGGATGTAAACATTTTTTGACAATGACTCTTTCTGAAATTGAAGTTGGGGTTAAAATGTGTTCCAACCAGGATTTGATACAACACCCTCATATGCCCCCACAGTGCCAGGCGTGTGCTTAACCTTTCAGCTATCTGATGCGTGTTCATGTTGAATAATGTCGTATAATACTGAAGTCACTTAAGTGTAATTATAATGCATTTTCCCATATGATAGTCAGTTGGTAAACATGTATATCACTTAGCGGAATGGCCATGAATACATTTTCCAAGTAGAGTTGGAGGTGGGATTCAAACCCACGACCTCCTGCTTACGTGACAATATACTTTACCAAATGATCCACTGAGCAGTATCAAACAGTTGGGAATGATGGTAAATTGTCAGGGAGCGGGTGTGGAAAAAGTTGAATATATGTCCCATAAAAAATGAATGGGGCACATTAGATATTAAATGTGAAATTGTACGCAAACTGTATATAAGTGGAATGAGAAACATGAGATCCCGGTTGGCTGGAATTTTTTGAGCAAATTGAAATTTGAACTGTGAAAATCAATTTTTTTATGTGTAAGTAGACAGACGATGAAAAAGTGAGGGGAATAATAAAAAGTCAAATAAAGGATCCGAATAATGCAAGTAATCAGAATGCTATGTTTAGGCTGGTGGGGGCGCATACAACATATTATTACAGTGGAACCTCGGAGTTTGAACATCTCGGAACTCGTACAAATCGGATTTCAACTAAAAAATCTGAGTAAAAAATGCCTCGGAGCTTGAACTCATTTTTGGAGTTTGAACACCCAAGCAAAGCAAGCTAAGCCGAACGTACCTTGAAAACGGGTAGCCGAGTGAAGCCGAGCAATGCCGAATGCTCACGTTGCGGTAGTTGAGACGATGCACTGCTCATTTGCAGTCAGATCGTGAATACTCCCAGAGGTGCTCCAAACTCGCGAGTGCATTTTGCTTTTTCCACGACAATTTTCTTTGCCATGGGCCCAAAGAAAGACAACAGTGCCAGTGGCAGCAAAGAAAAACATACAGTGCTACGAACCACAGTGCAATTAGGAAGGAGATTATCGCGCAGTTGTAACTACCGTGACTACTTCTGTAAATACTGGCACGAGGACCCCCCTTAGCTGTTCAACAACGTGCCTGACGTTAAAAAACGCACGCAAGGACCGCTTAGTAGTCTTAACAATATGCCCAATATAAAATACACAAACTCAGCACTGAACTAAAGCTAACTTTTTTTTTTTTTTTTCTAGAGCTCAGTATTGTTCATTCGATTTGACATCATCATTGCTCTCCTTTTTAAAAAAAAAAATATGTTTTTTTTTTTTTTAATATATATACATATATACATATACACACACATATATATATATATATATATATATATATATATATATACACTTATTTTTTGTATGTGGGTGAGTATGTGTATGTGCGTGTGTGTGTGTGCGTGCGTGCGTTTTTCTAGAGCTCAGTATTGTTCATTCGATTTGACATCATCATTGCTCTCCTTTTAAAAAAAAAAAAATGTGTTTTTTTTTTTAATATATATACATATATACATATACACACACACATATATATATATATATATATACATTTTTTTTTTGTATGTGGGTGAGTATGTGTATGTGCGTGTGTGTGTGTGCGTGCGTGCGTGCGAGCGTGTGTGTGAGCGTGTGTGTATTCATCAGTTCACCTAAAGCCCATTAAAAAAAATCCCATACTAATAATATAATATAATAATAAATTGCCAAATGCAGAAACATCAATGTAAGTTATCACGATGTAGTGGCTCTCGCTAACAGACAGAATTAAGTAACCAGAATTAGGTTAAAAAATTCTATATACGTAGACCATGTTTCTATAAATTTTGATATTTGGTTTTTATTTGAGGCAGATATTTTTTCCATTAAAATGTGATTTATGAACTAAAGCTAACATTAACATAGCATTTATCATCCACTGATGCCATAACACCACAACAACAAAAAGGTAAGGTATTTTTTTTAATTGTTTAAATACTGTACAGGGTGTAAATGTAAAAAACATAAATAGAAATTAAAATAGGAATTTTCTGTTTTTGGAGCTTGGGAACGGATTCATTGCATTTACATTATTTCCTATGGAAAAAAAAAATTCGGAGGTTGAACAATTCGATCTTTGAACACTTCGCAGGAACGAACTATGTTCAAACTCCGAGGTACCACTGTATAAAGAAATCTTTGGGATTTTGACTTCCCCTTTAACAAAGATAGATTCTAAAAATTCCATGTAGCCACTTCAAGTAGTCTCTTAGCGCCACTCTCACCTCATCGCTGTCACTAATGAAAAAAAAGCCAAAGCTCTCATGTTATGCAGGATTAGGCTTTGGTGCCAAAGCCCCGATACACTCGCGATTGGGATTGCATAAGGGGATGATATTTCACGCCCTTACAATATGTGCAGCGTGTGAAAAATTCATCTGTGAGCCTCAACAATTCTTGACCTTGTAGGAGCATCAGAGCAACCTGAGCGATCAGTACATGAGATGATGATTTGATTTTCTGACCTCACACATGACCCGCTTTACTTGAGGAGAGCAGAGGGACTTAAAGGGATTGACACTAATCTAGGCAAACACACTGTGATGATATTGGGAGGGGAATATCAAAATTTGGACTGAGCGCTCGCCACTTTTTCTCCAGAGGTTAAAACTGAAAGTGAGTCGCAGGTAACTAACTCGTTGTGTGTGTGTGTGTGTTTGTGACATATTAGCATGGCCTGGGCGTCCTTCACCTGCTGCATGGGTGCATCGGTCACCACACTCAACTCCTACACAAAGACTGTTATCGAGTTCAGGCACCAACGCAAGACCTTTGAGCAGAGCATTCGTGAGGAACACGCAAGAGAGGCTTTCGAATATTTCCGAGAGCCATCTGTGCACTCCATTTCTAAGTCCGTAGAGGTCTACTCCAGCCAGACCCTTAAAAGTGGCAGGAAAACACCCATACCGGTGGACTCCTTGGACCTGAGTGACTTTCGGGCCTCACTGGGGGAAGAGCAGTGCTGAAATTGACAGGACAGCTTGATTTGAGGATGCTCGGTGGACGGATCAAGCTTGACGGTGTTCGTTTTTGAGATAAGAACACTAATGAGGACTTCGGGCCAGATATTTAAACGCTGCCTTAATTGAATGGGGTCCCTGGAAGTGGGAGATGTTGAGCAATTTAAGACTGACATTGTTATGTAAAATGTAGAAAGTGTTGTATAGTATAATCCCATGATTCCAGTGAAGGTCACAGATGCTTCGAGCCTTACTGAACATGTTTCTTCTATTAAAAAAAAAAAAAGTATCAATGGAAATGACTGTCCAACCATAAAAGCTTTCGATTTTGAATTACAGCCAGCAAGCTAATCTTGTGCCTACAGACATAAAATTGTTCTGTTGTAAATCACGTGGGTGGTATTTTTCTATACAGGGCATGATGTGGTTCTATTCTGGGTGTTTACAATGGAAAATCTCTTACATAGTCTTGCCCCGGATGGGCGACCGCAATACTTTCACTGCAACGTTATATTGGACAAAAAGCCAGTTGAGTCATACACTTTGTGAAAGATTTAATTTTCTTTGTACTCTTTTTGTTACTTGTATTCGGCTTCAATTTGAAGACAATAAATTGTAAGTTGGAAAAAACAACAATTATGTTAATAATCATACCACGTTTGAAGACATTAACAGATATATGTCAGTAAAGGACTCTTCTTATGACCGAATGAAAATAAATGTGTTCTTTTTGGGTAGCCTATGTGTTGAAGATTCATCCATGTTTTTTTTGTTTTTTGTTTGTTTTTTAGAATGGATCCAATCCAACTTTCTAAAAATGAAATAGTTTCAGCCCAAAATCTTTCTTACTGTGGATACATTTGGAGTTGGGTATTTTCTGGCAGTCATGTCAAAAACACATGGTGTTTACAACTAGAAAAAGTATTTACAGTATATGTCTGTCATCGAATTTCCCAGGTACTGCTCAGCCTCATTAGGTTCATGAGTTACTGGAGCCATATTCCCAGCTGACATTCATGTTTCTGGAATGTGAGAGGAAGTACTCGGAGAAAACCAACACAAGCACAGGAGGAAAGAACATGTGAAATCCACATAAAGATGTTCCAATTATATTTGTGAGGCAGACTATTCCACCTTGCGGTCCTTAAAATATGAAATATCTCGGCACACATATACTGTATAATAAATGAGTAAAATATTCAATGCGAATGGTTGTAACATTTTTTAAAAGTCGTAAAAATCTGCTTATGCCGAGGCTCAGTACCTGATGTTTATTTTTATTCATTATTTTATAATGTAAGGTTTTTATTGTTATGGTCATATGTGAATAAAAGTCAGTGCATATGGAGAGTAGCTGAGAGTGGTTGGAAGACAGGGTTATATCTAATCCATCATAAATCAAATTCTTTATCATATACATGGTATCACGCTAAATATAATGCAAAAATAAATATTGTACGTATTGATTTTTCATGTGTAATTTTAAAGAAAGCGCACAAATTAATGACAATAAAAACAATAAGGGGAGCAAGTAGACTACTGGTCAAGGTCCCTGCCTGACAACACAGTCACACCAAGTTAAAATGGGATCGGAAAATATTCATGAACTCATTCATTGCCATTGACGCCGAATTTTCAATAATCTTTTTTTTTTTTAATTGTGAGTTGATAAGTGAAGTCATGTGATTAGTTACAATTAATGTTAATCACCTGATACCCCACATTTTTAATAATGTTTTTTCTTCTTTTAAAAAAAGGAAAAAAAATTTTTTTTTGATTTTTTTTTAAAGATTCTTAAAAATTTGACACATCAGGCGTTTAGAATTTGTAATCGTAATTAATCGCATGATTTCACTAGTTAACTCACGATTAATCACAAATTTTATATCTGTTCTAAATGTACCATAAAAAAATTCTAGGTTTTCATACTCGTTAACAAAAGTGGGGAAAAAATGTTAAACTAACAGAAATAGTTCAAATGAATTTTTGACGTTTATAGCCGTCAATGGAAGTGAATGAATTAAAAAGATAAAGAAAAGATTCAAATGTTGGCGCATCAGGCGATTAAAATTTTAATCGTAATTAATCGCAAGTATCCTCATTGTCTTAGAGAATGTTTGAAAGAAAAAGGAAAAATAACCTGATTTGAATAAGTGCCTAGCTGTTACATTATTTTATTCGATAAAATTGATAAAAATGATATCATTTGCGTATATGAACATAATCCTTGGTATTATTTTCAAAGTTTGTTTGTCTTTGTAATGTAATGTAATATATCCTTTGTTACGTCATAATGAAAATTATGAATAAAAAATAACAAAGAAAAGGAAATCATCTAAATAGAACATGACTGAAGAAATTAGGCCAGTCGAAAGATCTCAAAAAGCTGAAACAAAATGCCATGTTCCCAAGAAATTCAGGAACAGATGAAAAATAAAGTTATCGACATCTATCAGTGTAGAAAGGCTTACAAAATCATCCCTAAAGCGTTAAGACCAGAGCAAATCATAATGAGAGAGCTATAAATGATAAATTGAGGAAGCATGGAGCAGTGGTGAACCTTCCCAAAAGCTCAGCGGCGACTCATCCAGGAAGTCACAAAGGTATCCAGGACAATATTTAAAGAACTGCTGGCCTCCCCCACCTCAATTAAGGTCTGTGTTTATGACTCAATAATGAGGAAGAGACTGAGCAAAAATCACATCAATGGCATTTATTTGATGATGGGAAACATTTAAGTGTGGGGGAGGGGGGGGGAATCAGGAAGTGGACAAACACTTCTTCACATCACTAGTGAAGCCACACTCACATACAGAGCCTAACTTGATAGTTTGAATAAATTAGATTATAGATTATATTATATTATATAGATTGCTTTGTTGAAAATACAATTATTTGGATGACAAATCCTGACATAGTTTATCTGAATAACTACCTCATTTGCTTTTCAGAATTGAACACTTTCAAACCTTTAGTTTAGTAGCCATCATCATACTCATTCTGGGCTTGTTGCCGGGCTAACATAGCTTGTATGAGAGCACTGGAACTAGCAGGAGGTAGATTTTGAGGGGGAGCGGGGTCCCAAAGAAGACCCTCATTTCTTTCTGCTCTCTGCCTTGCTTGCATGACTTGTATCATAGCATTTGAAAACGAAGAGGGTAAACCATCAACCTCTAGCGCTGCATCATCTTCTTCTTGTTTTTGTCTTGCTTGCCTTGCTTCATTTACATCCATGGATCTGTCTTCGCCCATGTGCCTGGCGGGCATCCGTGGTGTCAAGGACGACTGGTAGATTGGTTCTCCCATTTCCTCCTCAGTTCTCGGACCACTCGGGAAGCGCCTCCCCTCTTGCTCGTGTGGTTGGTGAATAAGTAAAGCATGAACCGTGGAGCTCAAGTGGGAATGGCCACCTGTTGAACTGTCGTCTAGGCGTCGTTTGGGGTGCTTGAAATAGAAAAACACACCATTTCTAAAACCAAGTGAGGTTAGCATACGATCATGTAGAACATGGGTTAATCCTCTGAGGACCATATACCGAAAAATAAAAAGATGCAAGAGTCATATTTCTTTTCTTTCTTTTTTTTACTTAACTTATTAAACATGGTAAAAACCAATCAAGCATGCATGCAAGCAAGCAGTTTTACATTGTCTATATGTTTTAGGGTGGCCCGATGCCCTGTATCCCCCCCGGAATAGATCTGCCCCTCCATTGAGTAGCCGCTGAATCAAGAGCAATCTGTAATAAGAAAACCAGACTTGAAAATCATTAGTGTTATATGTTCATAAATCAGACCTAGACACTAAGCAGAAAGTGAAGGAAATTATTTTTGTAATTTACTATTTAAGCTGTAAATTGATTTGTGTTTCTGTATATCAAGAAAAGATTATTATTAGTAGTCATTGTGGTCCCCATTACTCACATCATCCCATGCTGCCCCTCTCCCTTTTTTTTATAGCATTGCGGGCAATGATGTCACAAGTTATTTTAAGTGTTTGCTGTGGGCCGCCAACAAATAGACAGCAGGCCACAAATGATCCCCAAGCCGTAGATTGGACACCACTGATGTAGCAAATGTACCTTCTTTTGATTCTTCTTTTTGTGCTTCTGATGAGATTTCTGGAGGTTCTTTAGTTTCTCCAACAAGAAGGACTTGTCTTTCCCTTCCTGGTGGGGAAAACAAATGTAAAGAGGGTAAAGTTAAAGTTTTGACCAAAAAGATGTTGTGATCTGTTTTGGGACTTTATTTTTATTTTATTGTATTGAATACATTTGATTTTGTTTTTTTGTGGTTCGTGTCCTGTCCTGTCCTGTCCTGGTCGTGTTTTGTTTTTTACTCCACCTGTGCTTGTTAACCTGGTCCCTGGTGCCTACCAATCAGCTGCTTGTGTTTTGTGTTGGTGTTCTTCATTGTCAGTTTACTTGCATGATTTGTTCCTCCTTTCTTTCAATCCTTTTTGGTTCATTGTGTTTGTGTCTCGGTCCTTTTCCAAGTAAAGTAAAATCAAGTTGAGTCTTTTTCCTAGTGTTTGTTTTGGTACTTTGACCATTTTGGACTTTTGTTAAGTTAGGAATCTTTATAAATCTATTCTATTTGTTTACTCTTTTTTTTTAAGAAATTAGTTTCTGGGCGCACTCCTGCCCTGCCCACTTGGGTCCTTTACCTTGCCAAACAGTGATTAAATGTGAACAATAAAATCACTCACAAGGACGTTGGAGTCACACTCACATTAGCAATTTGCTGTCTCAGTCGACCAATCAGGAGCTTGCGGCCCTGAGAGACTTGCCAGAACATATATATGATGATTCTGACAAGAAAAGCATAGCAGTCAATTAGAAGAAAAAAACACAATCCTGGTTATAAGATTATTATTTGTGACCATTGTTTATCAAATCAAATCATCAACAATGACTAGATTTGATCGAATAAAATCTATACATTGAGGAGCCTTGTCAAGTCGAGTTACTATTGTTTGCTAAGTGAATACATTGTGATGTTGACTTTTTTGATTAGGGCTTTTGAAACATACAATACAGTAAGAGTAACACACACATAAGAAATTCTTGTGCACTTACAAGATTATGAGAGTGCCGAGGAAGTAAACAATTTCACTTTTGATGACATTTTCATAGATCCAGATGGCCCCTTGGGAACCAGGGACGTCTTCCATGCTATCAATCCAGATTCCAACCACACTGAAGGTGTTGTTTAGGCCCCGAAATGGGCCACACTGCTGGGAGGGAGGGAGTCTACACAGAATACAAAACGTTAAATGAAAGGACTTGATTAGAGATATCTGGACTGTTGCTGAGTCTATTTTCAACTTCCACTGGATCTCCACTTGTAAGTATTTTTAAAGGGTCTACTGTAAATGGTCCCTACCGCCATGCAGTGTATCCAACCATTGACAGGGCTCCTACAAAGAAGGGGAAGAAGAGAAGGGCAACGAAGATGGTTTGCATCTGAGCTGCTCTGCCTGTCCGCCGTGGAGGCTGACAGTTGTGAGTCAGGCTGACCTAGGGACAAGTACATTTTATTACTACTATCATAATGTCATCAATCTAATTTCTAGTTTCACGCTGTAATGGAAAACATGAGGGGGCTTTAATATTCAAAGGTTTGAATTGTGTTATTTCAAAGGTCATTCACAATGTGCATGAAAGATTTAACAATGCCGCAGTGAACCAGGCTCCAATTACTGATCCTCCTCAGTTCATTTATTGTATACCATTAGTTGACTTCACAACAAAATGGAAGCTATGCATAAGTAATAAGATGAGACAAAGGAGTTGACAGAAACATAAATAGTCTTGTGTCTGGAAAAACATTGCAAAAAAATTGGCATATAGTTACCCTTTTTATGAAAAATAGGATGAAAAACTTGACTATCTGAATGGCAGGTAACAGTGGAGAGAAGTAAATTCCGATCCTACAGTGAGAAGAACACCAAACACATTATTATAGGAGCTTAATAGAGCTAATAGTAAGATCATTTGCTGCATCATTTATACATTGATTTCGAATTAATTACAATAAACGGTCTCACCAAACTAGGGTCTGTGCATAGATGAGCTCAAGGACATTTCTGGCAACATCAAACTCCGGAACCCCAAGACGTGGTAGGAACTTTGTTCCAATCAAACTGCAGCAGATCACAAAAATAAATAAAAGTCCCATCTGAGGTGAAATGTAAACATATATTTTTTTCAAACCGCACAACTCACTTGCTGAGAAACTCTCCAAATAAGGATCCCAATATGAGAAAAAAGAAGTCAAAAATGACCAAGCGGTACAATGCTTGTCCGACCATGGACTCCCAACACTGTGGGAAAACCATCACAAAGGTGAAGGAAGACTTTAAGCAATTGATTAATGTCTTAATTAAAGGGTTTTTAAACATACTGAAAACTTCTGAGCCACCACATTCATCCAGTAGTAGCATAACACACCCAGAATAAGCATCTTGAGTAAAACATTCCTGCAAATAGGAAAAACAAATACTTAAACAGATGTATTAACTGTACAATTACTGTACATAATATGTACAGTACATAAATCAAAAGAGGCAGAGCCATCTACAGCAGAGGTTTCAAACTCATTTCAATTCAGGGGCCACACACAGGGGCCCGGTGGATTTAAATCTTAGGAGTTTGTATGTTCTCCTTGTGATTGCAGGGGTTTTGTCCTGGTACTCATGGTTTCTTCTCACATTCTAAAAACATGCATGCAGTTTACAGTATATTGGAATTAAATTTCCATAGGTGTGAATGTGAATGGTCGGTTGTATGAAATTTGCTAACATAATGCATACTATTCATCATGCAACATGCTGAGAAACAGAAAGCCAGCTATTAGACCTGAGCAACAGAGTGTAGATCTGCCTGCGTTGACTGGAATATTGCTCAAACTTATTGAAAAGAGAATAGAAGAGTGGGACCACCAGGTTCATCAAGGAGACCACAAATGGGACAAGTAGAGTCTCTGCCTCTTGGAGCAGCGACCAGGTTGAAGCATCTGTTGTATTCTGCAGAGACGGATGGTACATAAGTGGATGGTAAGCTAACAAGAGAGTGTGTGTATTTAAAAGAAATCCTTTGCATTATGAGTCATCCCTCTTTATCTTGAGCAGCATGGTGATAGGATTTTACTGCAGTATACAGGAATGCCACTGCCACATGAGGAAATGTTATATTTATTTATTCTGCAGTCTACAGATACAGCTTTATTTTAAAAAAAAATAAATAATAATAATTAATAATTTAATAAATTATATATTAAAGTTTTAATAATTAATTTAAAATAAATATATATAGAAATATACATTTATTTATTCATTATATATATATACAGTGGTACCTCTGAGTTTGAACATAATTCGTTCCTGCGAAGTGTTCAAAGTCCGAATTGTTTAACCTCCGAAACATTTTTTCCCATAGGAAATAATGTAAATGCAATTAATCCGTTCCCAAGCTCCAAAAACAGAAAATTCCTATTTTAATTTATATTCATGTTTTTTTACATTTACAGTACAGTACAGTACAGTATTCAAACAATAAAAAAATACCTTACCTGTTGTGGTCTGATGGCATCAGTAGATGATAAATGCAATGTTAATGCTAGCTTTAGTTCTGTGCTGAGTTTGTGTATTTGACATTGGGCATATTGTTAGACTACTAAGCGGTCCTTGCGTGCGTTGTTTAACGTCAGGCACCTTGTTGAACAGCTCCTCGTGCCAGTATTTACAGAAGTAGTCACAGTAGTTACAACTGCGCGATAATCTCCTTCCTGTTACCTGTTCAAGGTATGTTTGTCTTAGCTTGCTTTGCTTGGGTGTTCGAACTCCGAAAATGAGTTCAAACTCCGAGGCATTTTTTACTCAGATTTTTGGGTTGAAGTCCGAATTGTACGAGTTAAGCTGTGTGTGTGTGTATATACTGTATATATATACTGTATATATATATATATATATATATATATATATATATATATATTACATTTTTGTTGTTGTTTTTACCTATACCAAGAATATAAAATGGTACCGAACATCTTACGCCACCTTCGATTAACCGTCCTCCACTGAGTGCATTTTCTATTGTTAATCATGCAATCACTTGAGTACCTGCTGTTCGTACTGGCAGAGGAAATAGATACTGGCGGCACATCCAACAGCCAGACCGGTGGAGAGAAGCCACGAGCCCAGATGAATCCCAACGTGCTTGAGCTTTTCAGTGAGGGTTAGCAGATCTCTTTGGGCTTTCTCTGACATTGACTCCTGGAAGGATGAACAAGGTTATTATGGTCCCAAAAGATAGTAAGACATTGATTGATTGATTGATTAATTGATCAATTGGTTGATTGACCAATCAGATTTCCAGATTGATTTAATTCATTCAGTTCAAATGGATTTTTGACGTCTATAGCCGTCAATGGCACTGAATGACCTATGCCACTTCACAGTTGGTTCAGGAGCGACATCTTGTAGCGTTTAGTAAGATCAATATATCCTTATTGACTGCAGGGTAAAATACATACCCCCAGTAAATATACTGTATTCTTTGAATTGCTGTGTTAGTGTAAAAGTAACAGCATACAGTATGTTCTTATATTGAGAGGGGTTTAAAAAACAGCATTCACCTTTAGCTGTACTCTGAGGTTGTTCTTGCGTCGTCTCACTGCTCTCTCACTGATGATGCTAAAATCCCAGCTGCACAATAGCTGCCATGCACTGTTTGAAACTTGATCCACAAGCATGTAATTTGTCTTGAAGGAGTTTGCCATGCTGTAATGGACAAAAGAAATGTTTATATAGGGGTGTATACCGTAAACTCACGAATGTTTACAATAAAGGGAATCACATTAACTAGTCTAACCTTGCGATTAGTGCAATGCCGCACAACACCATATAAATGGCAGTTGTGAAAAAGTAGGCTAGCTGCATGTTGTATTCCACCAGACCCACAAGGGTTTCATTGCTGTAACCGCCGTAGTACATGACAGTGAAGTTGAAGTAACCCTGATGGAGTGAACACATAGCAATGCACATTATTATTTCAATATTAAAAATATTTTAATGAATATACATGAAATAAGCTGGTTAAAAATAAAATACAGTACCTAAAAAGTAGCCCACATTATGTGTCAATCATGATGGTGCTCTGAATATAAGACTACACTTACAGCTCCAGTTAGAATCTCAAGTCCTCTGAAACCAACATTTGGAGGTAAGTTGGGGGAAATATCATAAACCAGCAGCGGGATGGTGATGAAGCCAAAGTTAATCAGGAAGGAGAATATGTTGAAAATGAGCAACCACTTGAGAAATAGAAAGTAGGTGAGGACGCTGGTGCCAAACTTGCCACCGATCTCCTTCATGATGCCTTGCCACAGTTCCAAGGTCTGCCTAGCAGACCGGATACTGTAACCGCACCTGCGAAGAAACTGGCAGAACACAGATTTTGGCATGGCCGTGCTGGCCGTGCTTCAGGATGACAAAGATTCGATGCAGTATTGCGATCTTATAATGAAACTCACCAGTGATGTTCTCTCTGAACAGTCTGCAAAACAAGTGAACTGACGAGACCGGGACTCAAATGCCAGCACTTCACTCCTGTAAAGGTTATTCAAAATATTATCTGATGCTAATTTGCTTGCTTTTGATAAAAACATATTTCTGGACAGTTTGCACAATTGCCTGTAATTCTGTAAGCGGCAGGAGAAAATACTTTGGACTTCCTGCTAATTAGTTTCAGGATAGACCACAGGCAACATCTACAACTAAGCACTTCAATGAGCTTCACTGTCCACTGTAAGGAGGTCAAATAGAGCTGCTGTATCAACATTTACGGCTTTACTAACATACTATTAATTTGTAGTTTGAAGATGAAGTGCAAAAAACAAATGAATGTGAAAATGGCCCAATTCGATGTTTAGGAACCGCTGTACTAGACTGACTACATTGAGCACCATTTTCAAACATACTATATAAACTGTATGTGTCAAGGTTTTCCACCCACTGAAATGATTAACATTACTAGAGGAACACTGATACTGACTATACTGAAAACCTAGGGCTCTGTTTTCATGGACAGTCCAAGACAAGCGTGAGGCGTGCTCTTAATCTGTGCAGGGGTAGGCTAGACTGGGTTTTGGTATTTTCGCAGATGCAAGTAGCCTGGCACAGTTAAAACAACAACAACAACAACACATTTTACACTTTTATGTGCCACAGTATTCCCTTTAAAATCTCACACGTGAGGCTCAGTCCTTGAAATGGCAAAAGAAGAAGCTGATTTGCTGGAGTCCTTGCACACCAATGAGCAGCCAAGGAAATTGGGGCTCATACAGTCAGCGCTGCTTGCACCGCAGTAGTGCCAGGAGGCCAGTAACACACACGTGCAAAAAGCCAAGTACGTAGCGTGTATGAGCCTTGCAGCCACCTTATATGCTTTTTCTCTGCAAAGCTCATCGGAAGGTCCTGTATGGCTTTGATTCTGTCTCGTGTTGACAAGTCAACAAGTTCTTTGACCAGATTCTTCTCCTCTGTTACACAGGAAAGGACAGGCAAGCACTGTTTTTGTTATCCTTGTCTGGAAAAAAATACTATCAGGTGTATCACTGATAAATCTACAGAGATCTGAAATAATTATTCAACATCTACTGTAAAGGCCACTGAGTCTTACCATTTTCCATCTCATTCATGATGGCCTCCTCTGTGAATGCTAGATGATCAGGATCATGGCTTGGAAACATATTCATCCTTAATCCGACTCCCCTCCATCTCATAGACATTGTGCCTGAAAGATCGAAAGAAGCAGAATACTGTAAGTAGTAGAAATATATGTTGTCCCTAATATATGGAATTTAATGTTACAATAATGCTACACGATAAGTATGAAACGTGGAGGAACCTCCATTCTATTAAGTGTGGTGTGCAACACAACTGTTTACATCAGAGTGTAAGCTGAATTTAGCATTGAGGGAAACCAATGAGTATGCAGTAGTAAAGAAGAAATTATTAGGGGTGACTTCAATAGTTCAAATTTTATATATGTTGTAAATGTCCAATAAAATGTACAATAAACAATTTTCCCCCAAGTTTTCATACTCTTGTTAACATAAAAGCGAATAAAAATGTTAAACTAATATAAATATGGCTGCATCTTTTAGTCATTGATACAGCAATTTCACAATAAATCATAAAATTGAGATAAAATTAAAAAGATGTCCTGTACTGTAAAAAACAAGTATGATATTGATTTGTGTTGGGGTCATTTTTTGGCCACAAGATGGCATAATTACTTTTGTAAGACAATGGTGACAGCTCAGTGCATTTTATTTTAGTTTTAAGAGCTATTTAATCTTTAACATGAAGTAACTTGTGAAATTCTGCAAATGTTTTTAAATTGTAGAATACAACTTGACCCCAGTCTCCACAAATATACGCATTAATATTTAATTTATTACTGCTAAATTTTGACATGGACGTGTCTGCTGCGTTGCGACTGGAATTCCCCCAATATAAGCTTCCAAGTAAGGGGTGGTCATTAATCACACGTTAAAAAAATTTGTGGCGCTAAAGGAACTTTTAATTAAATTCAAAATTATTTTTGACACCCCTAAAATAAATAAATAAGATAATAGAGAATAAACTTTTTTTTTAAAGGACGGATGGAATAAATGTCACTACTCACTTTTCTATGAAATGCCACAGATTTTTCTTTTTTTTTTACTTTTGTAAGTATTTTGTCAAATTATAAAAAATACTTTACACCAGTTATAATTGTGTGTGTGTGTGTGCGTGTGTTTAAAGAGATACTGTAGCTAGAGATATATACCACACTTATAAAATCACTTGGGGTGTAAAAAATTGTAACCATTACCTGATGATGCAGAAGGAAGTTGATCATACTGAGAGCCATGGTCAATTTGGTTTGGACTGTGACCTGCATAACAATGAGTGAGTTGGTATAACATACCATTAAACAATTCATATTCTGTGTTTTGTTTGGCACGACATCAAGCCCCACTCACTAATGTCATGCTGGAATACAGAGCTTTCTGGGTGTCTTGACTGCAGTCCCATCGGAATATTTTCTCTTCCCCTCCAGTCCTGCTCCTGCCAGCCCCCCCAGGGTACTCTCACTCTATCACCATTTCCATTGGTTTGACCAATCTCGTAGTCATACGTTTCCTCCCTGTCCTTCCACCAGTCCTGTTCTTCCTGGACATACGGGTTAGTGTGCTGTGGTTTTCTGGAAGACCTGAATACAACACAGAATAAACAATGGGAAATATGAAATGGCTATATTCAACAGGTTGTGCTATACAATTCATAGGGCTTTAGCTAAGAGTTCATATATGACAATTACATTTCAAGTTCATAATGTGACTATTACAGACCTGGGCAAACCCCGGCCCGCGGGCCAAATACGGCCCGTTATGCGTTTCAATCCGGCCCGCCGAACTTATCCAATAAGGCTAGAAAAAAATTCAAATTTTTTTTTTTTTGTTCAGCTCAGTGTACGAGTGGTTAGAGTGTCCGCCCTGAGACTGGGAGGTCGTGGGTTCAATTCCCGGCCGGGTCATACCAAAGACTATAAAAATGGGACCGATTGCCACTCTGCTTGACACTCAGCATTAAGGGTTGGAATTGGGAGGTTAGATCACCACATGATTCCCGAGCGCGGCGCTGCTGCTGCTCACCGCTCCCTCAGGGGATGCGTCAAATGCGGAGAACAAATTTCGCCCCACTTAAATGGGTGTAACAATCAGTGGATCTTATCTTATTAATTTTATTTTGTCCCTGCAATGCGGATTGGATGTACGCGCTTTGTCCTCAGCGCGTGACAGGCAGCAGCGGCTATCATGCAGCCACATGTGTCACACATACTGTGGGTCCGGGTTAAAAATGGGTGGGCCAATGGAAAAAAATTCTTTAACTTTACGCCTTGAATTGAAATCTATTAATAATAGATGCAGTCACCAGGTTTGACAGATCACAGTGTATGTGCTATTAAAATCTATTTACATTTCTCCTCCCACTTTTATTAGCTATTGGAAAAGCTGTTTTAAATATGTGGATTTTGCACATTTGAAAAACGCACTCCTAAGTGCACACTATAAGTAAATTGGGTTGTACATTTATCTGTGTGTTTTTACTGTGCTATGAGGTCCAAATGCACCTGGTCCGGCCCATCTGTCCAAATTTCAAACCCATTGTCGCCCGCAAGTCAAAAAGTTTGCCCACCCCTGGACTATTATCTGGAATCATATCACTTAGATACAAATGTAATCAGGTTAAAAGTTTCAATAACGGCGTATAATAATCTATTTTCAGAGGCTTACTGTATTACAGTTAGGCAAATATCCGGAATCCCGAGAGTTAAAGGTTTCCAAGAAAAGTACTTTACTGAACCAATGTAAATTCCAACCTCCTCTTAAAGAATTTTTGGAGCACACCCAGTTACTGTATATCCTCAGGTCATGTGTAAATATTACATCATTATGTCACGAATAAATGGCGGCCCAAAGCAAAAGAGTGAATGTTGAGATAAATGATGGAGTGATTTCAATTTAGATTACCACCCACCTATCAATTTCCAGGGTCTCGCTGTCATGGTAGGCAGGGTTGAGAAGTCCTCCGTTGCTGTAACTTGACATGAGGGTCTTCAAATTTCAAAATTGTTGATACTTTTCACTCTATGACATAGGTCCAGTCCTGTTCAAGTAAACCAAACAGGACAGACAGTGTTGATTATAATATTGTATCTTGGGTTGTTGCTGACGAGGCTAAATTGTACGTTTGAAGCGACAATCACATTTCAAGAGAGAAGCATGTCATTTAATATGCCTGCATCATCCCCATTGGTTTATCATTAATTTAACAGGGTTCAAGTGATTCCCAGCAAGGGCACCCCAGTTTACCAAGGGAGAACATCAGGGGTGTAGTCATCAAATATAACTTAAATCAGCTGGGTAAGGTCCCGAAATTAAAACTTCAAAACGCTACACAGAAAACAGTAGCCTGTGAATAGAGAGTGAATGTAGTGTTGAATTACGTATTTAATGTGTCAAAGAGATACATACATTTCATGATTGGCTTACCTGGTGATTGTGAGGAAATGGAAACAAATCCACCAGAAGTGAAGCCTGATTTAAAAAACAAACCTAGGAGTCCATGCTAATCAAACTGAAAGACAAAACACTGTGTGTCCAATAACAACCATCCCAAAATGCAAGTAACCAGGAAGTACTGTATGTGCTGAAGTCACAAAGGTAAAAGTCCACTGCTTATCAATAGACCAGGTGGGTCTCAGCCTCTCAGGTGTACAATGTCTATTGTGAACACAATGAATTCCAAAGGCATAATTTATTTAACGTCCTTATTAGGACATTCGGGCAGGCATCCAAGTGGATATATAGACCTGAAACCGTGCTGCTCTTCATACTCACCCACACAAAAATAAGGAAAAGATATAGACTACAGTAGCAACAGTAACTACTAACTTGTGTTATATCTGGGTTGAACACTATGTCAATAATGTAAAATGACAAAAGCTACTGTAGTTGATCAGGATCAAATTTGAATCAATAATGCTTGAATTTTAGAGGTGAACGACACTGTCGACCGTATGCGAGATGTGGTTTGATTGATAACAGGGACATTAAAAAATACAATAAAAATGAAATAAAAATCATCCATTAACTCATACGTTTTGCAAAATCATATTACATTATTTCTCTTCGGCTTTCACTTGTGAAAATCATCCCAAAATTAAATATTAACAGAAATGCAGCTGTACGAAATTAAGTAATACAATGATTAAATGATATCTGAAAATGATATCAGCGCATATTAGCGCTTTTTAAGTGTGCGTGTGCGTTGTGTTCGCTGAAACTTGCCCCGCCTTGTCCTGTGAACGACAAACGGAGCCTTTTTGTGCAAATATAGCAATGAATTGTGGGAAATGTAGTGCACAAAAAACATCTAAGCTGCGACTTGCTGCTTGTGTGTGTATTTATTTATTTATTTTTAAATAAATATTATATATTCTTAATCTGATGAATGAATTAATTAAAAAAAATGCTAATTAAAATGAAATACACTAAATAAACACACTTTGGGAGTGTTCGGGAGTTCAGGAAGTTGTCGCTGCCACTGCAAGTTTTAAACCTGACAAGTGACAACAGTAGCGTCAACAACGAACACCAGCTGAGGCTAACAGCCTTATAGTTGTCCAACATAATACTGTTCAATATATATCCGTTTTACTACACCAGAAAGGGAGGCGATGGATACGGATTCAGGTGAAACTACTTACTTTTACGTGTGCCTTTACCTGTCGCAATCGTCACTCCAGTTTAGTTTAGTTAACTCTTCAGCTAACCAGCTAATGCTATGTCGACTTAAAGTGAGACGAAGGGTTATTTGTCTCGAAAAAGACGGACACGTTTTCATGTTTTACGACTACATAGATGCAGACTATCCCCCCCAAACAAAGAAAAAAAGACGCAGTTAGCATTTTGTTCGTCTACTCCTTGTCTGTTTACAGTGAAGTGATTAATCAGGTAGATTCGTATCGGTAACAACATTAGGCTTAATACAAGAGTAGTCGTAGACATTAGGAATTATTGATTTATTTACAAAGCTGATTATATTGCTTCTGTATTGTTTGACAAGTCGTTGTAGTGCTCCAGCACAGTTCAGCGAGTCAGACAGTGTACTAGACAAGAGTACAGTCGGAACTATAGACACTCTAAATTTTTGTAGATCATAACCATACATGAGTTATATATAAGTTGCATATTAGCGTTCGTTGTCAGTGTTTTGCAATGAACAACTTGAATCAACAGGTCTTTTTATGTGATTACAGCCCCCCATCCATAGAAGAGCTTCCTAAACAACCACAAGAATAACACATTGAAAACCATTATCACATTATAATAATGATTTATTATTATAACTGTGTTTAAACAGTATAGATACTTGATGTATTATGTTGTTTAATGCTTTACGTTTGGGGTTTGTGCTCTATGTAATCAACTATTATGTATCATCATTCACCATCACCATTTTTTCTATCTTTTGCAGTGTTCTACACTGATCGAAGTGGAAAAGTCACCAGCAACCCGCTGCTCGACCAGCTCCCCAGCTACCAGTCCCTGCTGTACCGCAGGAAGCCATCCAATAGTGGCACCAAGAGAAGGAGCAGCTCTCGAGCCCGTATTGGCTCCTCCGGCAGTTGGAAATGGACTCTGAGTACTGTAAGTAGACATGATGAAAAACAGAAGAGCCAAGTGGAGCAGAGACCAACTAGAGCACTTCCACAGACCATGGCTGAGAAACGCAGAGACAAGTAAAAAATGTTCATCCTCACCCCTCTAGTTATACAATTAACTCAACACTGGTATCACATATTGATGGTGATGGCATAGTGATCCTAACATGTTCGACCATGCTTGGTGTTAGAGCGTTACGCCTACAAGAGGATGCAAAGCTCAGCAGCTGGAGACAATGGAGGCAAAGCACCCACAGGTATCTCCGCAGACTGCAAGATGATGTACATGAGTGGCTGACTGCCCTGCAACTCTGGAGGGGCGACATCCATCTCATAGAGGGTGAGAGAGGTGTTACAATGCATCTCATAACCAGATACCTGGAAAGAAAATTACAGCAATGTTGGTAATTTTGTAGTGCAATGTAGTAGTGAAATGAATTGTATATATTGTTGATTGTTTTTATTTCTCTTGTTTGTCCAGGAATGTTTGGCACAGGGATTCTGTCCTACTTTTCTTTCCTGCGCTATCTTGTTATGCTCAACCTGATCATCTTCACACTCATGTTCAGCTTCGTCCTGTTGCCCATCATCATTGCCCCGCACGCCTCAGGGAACATCACCTACAACCAGGATGATGGTCAGAGAACACTTGCTTGTGTTAACACCAAGAAACCTTTAGAATTAGTTTACGCTTTTGTCGTAGCATGTGTATGATGTACGATCTTGTCTGACAACAGGGGGTGTTTGCAGTGATTATCCAAGCAGCGCTCGCCGAGGTCTTGTCATTTTTCATGAGCACATCGCAGATCTCTTGTCTGGCGGAGTAAGTATTTTTTTATCTTCAGCAATCAATAATAATGTTATTGCGGGGTCTTCACTCAACTTGTGTGCTTTTTCTTTAGGGCTTTCTTGAGCGGACCTATCTATTTTATGGCTACTATAGAGCGGATAAAATCCACTTCCCCAGGGTCACCTATAATTTGCCTCTAGCCTACCTGCTGGTCACTGTAGCATACCTCTTCCTCAGTCTTATCTGGATCGTTAAAAGGTGCTGGAGAGTTATTTAGTGTTATTTTGAAATGCTTAAAGTGTTGCTGACAAGAGATGCCTAATTTTCCCAGGTCTGCCACTGGTTTCAAACGTAATCTGGTTCAGGATGAAGACCGCTTTCAGAGTTTTTGTAACAAGATATTTGCTGGCTGGGATTTCTGCATCACCAATGGGAATGCAGCCAAGCTCAAAATGAGCAGCCTGCTTTATGAGCTTAGGGTAATTTGGTCCTTTTTCCCCCTTTTTGGGGGATTTAGCATGTGTAATTTTCATAAATGTATTATTTTGTTGAAACAGAAATTCTGCATTTTATTCTGAATCAGTTCTCCCATTTTACCTTTTAGACAGATTTGGAGGAAGAAAGGATCAAACAGAAAATAGCAGATCGGACCCGTAAAGAGAAATGTCGCATTTATCTCATACGCTTCATCCTCAACCTGTTTGTCGTTGCTGTATTAGCTGGTTGCTTCTACAGCATTTACATTGCCACCATTTTCTCCCAGGAAGCACAGAGGAATGAGGTCAAGGTAAGCGCAGGCTTCTTCACACTTAACATAAAAACTGTTTAAAAATGGAAAGCCATCCTGAGTCAGTTTTTCTGATTTGCAGGGAAATTTTATTGTGGATCTCATCCACGAGTATCTGCCGTCAATTGTGATCACTTTGGCCAACTTCATCACTCCCTTCCTCTTCTCAGTCATCATCAACTTTGAGGACTACTCGCCTGCTTTCGAGATCCGTTTTACTCTCATTAGGTGCATGCAACATCATGTCATTACAATAAAATAACCATGACAATTAGGACTTCAGTAACTTATCACCTAAGCATTCTTGAGTGCCTTGAAAGGCGCTATATAAATCAAATCTATTATTAGGGCCTGAGCGGCGACCATTTTTATTTCGCATCGTGCAGTTGCTGTGACGATGTGCCATTTGCAAAGAAAAATGATGCTGTTTTGGGGGGTCTAAATCTAGGTGAAAACTCATGAAACCTTGCACGCACATCAGGCCTAGCAAAAAATAAATATGTTTTACAGGAATATTGTGCAATTGGCCCATTATTGCCCCCTATAAATTTTTAACAAAGCAGGACGTTTTACCTAGATCTATAAAAATTGGGAGGCAAATATAACAGCCCAAAAAAGTTCAGTAGCCATATGCTAAACCTAACAGGAAATCCACCATTTTGAATTCATTTTGGAAAACATCTAAAGAGACTTAAAGTTGTTGAAAGCTTTTCACTACGCCGCAGGGCGTTACCATGGCGAGCAATACACTATTTACCCCCCCAAAAAAGCTATTTCTGATGATCTAAATCTAGTTGAATACTCGAGGGATTTTTCACACACCTAAAGCTTGGCAAAAACATATTTTAGAGGGTTGTTGTCCTATGTGCAAGTATCCCAATGTGGCCAGTGTTGCAAGGGCCCTTTAAAGCTGCTCACAGCTTTGCTTATTCTTACTCTTTTTACTTTTAGAGTTTATCAAGGTATTTGTAGCAGAGGCTTGTCAAAGTGGGTAATAGTGACATACTTGGATGCCTGTGAAACAAAGTGGTTTCATTTCTTGATTGTCTTTGTTTTTAAAACACCCAGGTGTGTATTCATGCGACTGACCAGCATTGGAGTTTTGCTCTTCTCCCTCTGGTCTCAAATCACCAAATGTAAAGAAGGCCCATGTGTCTGCGGCTATAACCATTTGGTCTACTCAGTAAGTCACTTCATTCTGAAACCATGTTGTATCGAAAATACTGTCACTGGGGCCAAAATGTAATCTGGTGTCTTCCTACAGTGTTGGGAGACGCGTGTTGGCCAGGAAATGTACAAGCTCACCATCTTTGACTTCATGATCATTGTGGCAGTCACCATCTTTGTGGAGTTTCCCCGAAAGTAGGTCCAAAGCAGAATTAATGACATTTCCGTATCGGACGAACTCAATTTGTGTTCTACTGTATTAGGTTGTGATATTTATGTTTGACATTTCAATACAATGTACTCTGTCTTTTCAGTCTCATAATCTCCTGTCTTTCCTTTGCTCAGGCTGATAGTTAAGTATTGTGACTGTGGCCTTGCTAAGTGGTGGGGTCAGCAGGAGTTTGCAATCCCTCAGAATGTTCTTGAGATTGTTTACGGCCAGACCATCTGCTGGATCGGTGCATTCTACTCCCCAATGCTGCCTGCCATCTGCACCATCAAGTACTTTTTTATCTTTTACATCAAAAAGGTAAATTATTCTTGCAGGTTTATTTTGTTTTTTTTACAAACCAGACCAGAACTTCTTTATGAGCCTGTTTTTATTTTGTCGTGCTAATTATGTCATTGTTTACCAGGTGTCACTGATGAAAAACTGTCGTCCAGTCACACGTCCATTCAGAGCTTCAAGTTCCAACTTTTTCTTCCTGGGTGTGCTACTGATCGGCTTGAGTTTGGCCTGCGTGCCTGTTATTGTTAGTGTAGCACAGTAAGTAATGTTTGCACGTTTTGTCTCATATGCAGCGGTATTAGGTGGCTTGATTGTCACACAAATGTCACTTGCTTGGTAATTATTATTATTTTTAAATAATGTAAAGATTTAATTTATAAAACACAGTTACTAATTTGAGTGAAGTGTGTATATATATATAAAAAAAACATCTTTGTGACTCAGATTTTATGAACATACTCATCCATCATTCTAACCATGTTTGTACATACAGAATAAACTGTTCCCAGGCGTGCGGCCCATTTGTGAATTACACCACCTCCTGGGAGGTGCTACCAACTGCCATATACGAGCTACCCAGTGGGGTCCAAACTCTCCTCTTCACTATCTCTTCTGAGGCGTTTGCTGTATCCTTCTTTGTTGTTACATGGTATGTAGGATTTTTAAATAATTGACAAAAATGTGTCAAAATGTATACAACAGTGATGACTTTATCTCCTCTGCTGTAGTTTGGCCATGTTTTACGTCATCGCACTAGCTGGAGCACATAAGAGGGTGATCAAACAACTTAGGGAACAGCTAGCCATGGTGGGTATATTGAATCTTTGGTGCAATTAAACAGTCCTTGATCAGTTTTACGGCACAGTCATTATACTTAAACTGTTAAAGTAACACTTGGTGTTACAGTCAAGAACTTATTCAGTTTTTAAAGCAGCTTTTTAGTGGGCTCTCATGTCAACTCTCAGATTGTGGAGATTGACTTAATTTTGTGTGGTGTGAATGTTTTACTCCAAATTCCTGTTAAAAGTTTAACTGGAATACACTTTGTGTGTAACTGTGCTGTTCAGGAGGGTCGAGACAAGCATTTTTTGATCCAGAAACTGTGCCAGGCCCAGAAACTCTCCGCTATCACATCGCCTGGGTCCAGAGGTCAGCGGCAGTCCAGCAGAAGCAGCCCCAGTTACCACACTAGCTTCTCCAACAATTTCCCAGAAGGGCTGTTCTTGGCACATTCACCTCCAGACTCTTTCACGCATGTGTGAAGAAAGATTTAGGAGTTGGGGAGGAAAAACAACACTACACTGGACAAGCAGGCTGCAGTTGGATGGGACCAAACTGTTTTTGTTTGTTTATTTGTTTTTATGATGTAACTTTTCTTAACTTTTTTTTCATTCGACTATTATCTCTTCCTTCTGAGAAGGACTATACTACAAACACCATTTCTATTTTAGCCTACTCTTTGTACTGTATTGTGCACTTTATATGTTTTAAGCAAAATATTGTTTTATGTAACATATGTATTTGGATGACATTATGTTTACACTTATGCATTTACAAGTCAAGTCAAGTTTATTAATATAGGTCGTATTCATATAAGAGTCTCAAAGAGCTTTACATGCCCACGGTTGACAAATATCAACGACATCCCCTGATCGAACCACAAGAGGGCAATGGAAAAACTAAAAAAAAAAAACATCGGGGAAAATGAGAAACCAAAATCTGGTACATTTACAACTCATTGCAAAGCTGTCCGTACTGTTGAATATAGTTATTACCTCTTTCTTTTTTAAGTATTATTTTAAAATGTTAAAGTTTATTTTAACATTCCGGGGTGTTGTGACTGTAAAAGGAAAATAAACATTTTAAAATCACCTCTACTGCCTCCACGCCAGCAGATGGCGCTGCTGTTTTCGCTTTTGAGTGGCTCGTTGACAGCGAGTCAGCTGCTACGGAACCGGAAGCAGCGTGCAGTTTCACGGTTCGACGGTGAATCAGTCAGGCAAAATGTTGAGAATCACAATTCGGGCTGATATAAGTACTCTTTGGGTCTTGTTCTGGATCACATATTCTCAGTTTTTGGCCGCATCCTCTGATGAGATAGTGGTAGCATGTGGGGGCTTTGTGAAGTCCGACGTTGAAATCAATTACTCATTGATCGAGGTGAGTGAAAATATCTTCTTAAAGCTATTTAGTTGCTTGCTGGCGTTGTCTTACATTTTGTACTCATATACTGTATGTAGTGGAGTACATCGTTGACGTGACTTTTTTTTTTAAATCTATTTTTTATTCATTTTTATGAAACCTCAAATGTGTCAGTGTAGAGGAGGAGAACGCGGAGCACAAGGCACTTGAGCTAATCCCAGTCGGCTCATTCACAGCCACTATATGAGATAAGCTGTTGGCTCAATTAGTGACATTCATTTTTCCTAACTGACGCCTACGTTTGCACACGTCATCCCTTCATATTCACCGCATTTGCATATTTTATTTATCTGTTTTTTTGTTTGTTTTTCTTTTTTACAGATTAAACTCTACACTAAACAAGGCTCCTTGAAATACCACACTGACTGTGCTCCAAATAATGGCTACTTTACAATTCCTCTTTATGACAAGGTAGGAAATACACACATTGGTATTCACCTATTTTATTTGTTGATGATTTATGCACACGTTTGTTTTGTTTTGCAAAGGGCGATTTTGTTTTAAAGATTGAGCCGCCCCTTGGGTGGAGCTTTGGTAAGTTCTGCATTAATGTACTTGAACAGATATTTTTAATACATAGACATTTATTTCTCATTTTATTGTTAATGTTTTCTTCTACTTTGGCCAGAGCCCACCAGCGTGGACCTCCATGTGGATGGCATCACTGACATATGTAAAAAAGAAGAGGACATCAACTTTGTCTTTACTGGTTTTTCAATATCAGGAATGGTGAGGGGCTTTGTTTGTTTGTTTTTGTTTACCCGTTTGTCCTTCAATAATTGCAACAGTTTTTATTCAAAAAAATAAACCTAAACAATGTTCACTGAAGTGTTTGTATGGAAGGAGTAACTTTGAACTAGATGGTGGCACTTTCACACAATTCCATGATGCCACGTAATGTTTTTTAAATCTTCTTCTTATTTATTTTTTTCCATGTAACAGGTTATGAGTAAAGGCCATCTTCTTGGTCCATCTGGAGTAGAAGTTAAACTGAGCAGAGCCGGAACAGATGAGAAACTCCAAACTGTCACTACCCAGCCTGGAGGAGCGTATGTGGCTTCAGTATTTCTGATTAGTCATGGTTTACACTAGGCATGGACGGATATTATATTCTGATATGATAACTGTGAGAAAAAATATTGCGGTAGCACAGTATTAAAATTACAGCTCTCCAATCAATACCTTTTTTGAAATATTTGGTTAAATAAACACATTTTTTCCATTCAACACAATCTATTTTATTTTTGGACAAAATATAGGATATTTGAAACATTAAGAAATGTGTACCATGTTAAATTTAATATGTTTATCTGAATTCTTGTTTTGTTTCTTCTTAGTATAAGTTACTGTGTGACATCACTGTTGAGCTATTTTTAGAACAAACTCCTGGCCTACTCATGTTGTCAGTGTGGTTAACTAATACCACCCATTACCCAATGGCACCATGTTAATTTTTTTTCCGGAGAATACTCATTGATCAGCAGTGCAAAAGGACATCTGTGTTAAATATGATGGAGTTTTTACAGTATCTAAATCTCTTTAATCTCCTTCCTCCCTCATCTGTGCATAACTGCTCATCCTTCCCCTCTCTGCTCAGCCAAGAAGGAGGGAAAAAAAGAGGAGCTGGCCTCATATTAACTTCAAAGAGGCGGCTCATTTACTTTATTGGTCAAGCAGCCATAAAATAGTGACAGAAAGTTTGAACAATAATTGAAACCTGGACTTTTTAAAACCACGATAACTATCTAACCGGTAATCAATCAGCCCATGCCTAGTTTATATACTTGTGATCCTGACCTGATCAAATCTGAGCTGTCTTTCCTCTGCAATTCTTGTAACACAGGTACAACTTTCACAAAGTGCTCCCTGGAACATATGACATCATTGCTTCACATCCTTCCTGGATTCTGGAGAAGGTTGGCAGCTATAGAGAATAACGTTGTTGTTGTCAGCATTGTTACATAAACCATGAAAAGCAGTTTAGCTGTTCTCAGTTTAGCAGCACATTTTATAGAAGTAAGCAAGTAAACAAACCTATGTACAGTACATCAGCAACAACTGAATTAGGTACAACAGCAGGGTTGGGAAGGCTACTTTAAAAAAAAGTAATCGGTTTCTTAGCAAAAGATGAATATGAGACAAAATAATTTCAGCTTTTATTTCATGGTATGTTATAGTCACATAGTAGCCACCGGGCCACTGTTAATGTATAACCCTATATTAATAAGCATGCCTCATGACATTGAGCCATGCTGTGTTACATGGTTTAATAATTTGAAGGTGAATTTGTGTGTGTGTGTATATATATATATTATATTTTTATTTGACTTCTACATTTGAAAGGATAATATTTGGAACAAATGTAATCCTGTTTCCTGCCTTTTAACAGAACTACGAAACAAAAAAGTTAGGTAATTTTGTATTTTAATAGTAATCGGAGTACATAATCTTGAGTATAAACAAACTGCTGCCAATGAAATGATTCTTATTCAATGAGTAAGGAGTACACAAGGCTTTATTCCACTTGAACGGAGTGTCAGAAACATACAAAACCAATTCCCAAAAAGTTGAGACACTATACAAATTGTAAATAAAAACTGAATGCAATTATGTGGAAGTGCCAAATTTCAATATTTTGTTTAGAATAGAACATAGATGACAGGTCAAAAGTTTAAACTGAGAAAAGGTATCATTTTAAGGGGAAAATATGTTGATTGTAAATTTCATGGTGCCAACAAAAAAATTTTGGACAGGTTTCAATAAGAGGCTGGAAAAGTCAATTGCACTTATAAACAGCTGGAAGACCAGTTACCAGTAATGAGTGTCTCTCAGAAGCGAATATGGGTAGAAAATCACCAATTCCTCCAATGTTGCACAGAAAGATAGTGGAGAAATATCAGAAAGGTGTTTACCAGCGAAAAACTGCAAAAAGGTTGAAGTAATCATCATCTACAGTGCATAACATCACCCAAAGATTCATAGAATCTGGAACAATCTGTGTGTGTAAGGGTCAAGGCCGAAAAATCCTACTGGATGCACATGATCTTCAGGCCCTTAATCGGCACTGCGCCGCAAGCAGTAATACTTGCTGTAAGGGAAATCATAGAAAGGGCTCAGCAATACTTCCAGAAAACATTGTGGGTAAACACAATCCACCGTGCCAGCCACCGTTGTCAGATGAAACTCGACAGTACAAAGAAGAAGCCATTTTTAAAGCAGACCAAGAAGCACAGGTGTTTCTCTGGGCCAGGGGTTGTTTCAAATGGAGTGTGGCAAAGTGGAAACCTGTTTTGTGGTCAGACCAATCACGATTGGAAGTTCTTTGTGGAAAACTGGGGCGCTATATCATAGTGACTAAAGAGGACAAGGACAACCCAAGTTCAGACCACATGCAGCACCAATTACAACATCATGGCTGTGTAAGAAAAGGATCCGGGTATCGAAATGGCCAGCCTGCAGTCCACTTCTTTCACTTCTAGAGCACATTTGGCGCATAATAAAGGGGAAGGTGCAACAAAGAAAGCCCAAGACAGTTGAACAGTTAGAGAGACGTGTGTTAGACAAAAATAGGACAGTATTCCTATTTCTAAACTTGTCTCCTCGATCCCCAGACGTTTGCAGATTGTTGTAAGAAGAAGAGGGGATGCCTCACAGTGGTGAAAATAGCCTTGTCCCTTTCTATAAATAGTTTTCTCTTAAGATGATACATTTTCTCAGTTTAAACTTTTTTACCTGTTCTCTATGTTCTGAATGAAATATTCAAATTTGGCACTTCCATATAATTGCATTCAGTTTTTATTCACAATTTGTATAGTGTCCCAACTTTTTTAGAATTGGGTTTGTACTTATGACGAGGCCCCTGTGGCCTTACTAAAAAGTCTGACCTTCATTGCAACTTGCTGTCTTCATGCAGAGCATCACAACAGTGCTCATTTCCACTGCCAATGCACCGGCCGCTGACCATCTGGTGGTCGGAGGCTACGACGTCTCAGGTGAAGTCCGCAGTGATGGAGAGCCCATGAAAGAGGTCACATTCCTGCTTTATTCAGCCGTAGTGAAAAGAGAGGTAAAGTGAGCAATGATTGATCATGCTCACACAATAAGCAAATTGCAGACACAAAGTTCATTCAAACTGCATTTTTGTTGTGATTCCCAGAATGTGAAAGGCTGCAACTATTCTCCAGTGGAGGGCGCAGACTCTGGGGACAGTTCCCTCATCTACCTGTGCAGTGCCCTCTCCAGGGAGGATGGGACTTTTACCTTCCCCTCGCTATCTAGTGGGGAGTACACCGTGGTAAGCCTTCTGTGAAAACCAATCCAAATTGAAGCTTTTTAATTTAAAAACTCATTTATAACTGATTATGAACCCTCTTCTTCAGGTGCCCTTTTACAGAGGAGAAAGGATCACTTTTGATGTTGCACCTTCCAGAATGAATTTCAAGGTGGAGCACAACAGTTTGAGGCTCGAGGTACATTGGTATAATCTATCTTTCAATGTCAAGTTAACATTCAAATATATTAAATTCATTTTGCATCCCGCGCTTCCCCTCTATTTGTCATGTGCAGCCCATTTTTCGTGTCATGGGTTTTTCTGTGACTGGTCGGGTCCTGAATAGTGTTGATGGGGAAGGTGTAGTTAATGCTGCAGTCTCTGTCAACAATCAGATTAAAGGTAAATCTATGAGATGATGCCATGCTTTATTTGTCTTCATTGTGTTTAAATATCACTATGTTATGCTGTGGCTTTCTTTTGTTTTGTCTCCTCATAGTTGTCAGCAAAGAGGATGGTTCGTACAGGTTGGAGAACATGACAGCCGGTACTTACACCATCCGTGTTCACAAGGATCTCATGTTCTTTGAGCCAGTAACAGTGAAAATTGCCCCCAACACTCCACAACTTCCTGACATCATCACAGCCGGGTATGTCTGGTTGATTGAACAAACTGGCATCTGCAGACTTTTACACGCTTAACAGCATATATTGGTTTTCACTTTGTATTTGCGGGTGAATGGAGAGAGAAAAAAAGACGTTTATAGCCGTTCAGACCATTTCATTTGGTATACCTGCTCAATTTTTTAATACAGTGAGAGCCTTTACAGAAAGAATCAGAAAATCTAATAAGTGAAAACACATGTTAATGCCATATTTGTGATACTACTTTCTATATAATGTATATTTGATATCTTATTATATTGTGCATTTTGTTGGTGTGGATGTTGGTCAGTACACAGCATTTTGATAATGAGGCCTTAATGATCCGTGTTGTTGTTATGCAGGTTCAGCGTTTGTGGACGGATCTCTATCAGCAACCTGCCCGAGGGCATGAAGCAAGGTCGCTACAAGGTCACCTTGACACACCAGGGCCAAGATAAGACCTCAGGCCGGATCACTGACTCGGACACACAGGGAGCCTTCTGCTTTCAGGCGAAACCTGGAGACTACAGTGTGCATGTATGACAGTAGGAGTGTTTGAACTGAATTCTGCATCCATTTTCTTTTGCTTATCTGGGTCCGGGTCATGGGGGCAGCAGCTTTACAGGGAAGCCCAGGCTTCCCCCTCCCCAGCCATTTCTTTCAGCTCTTCCCGGGGAATCTCAAGACATTCCCAGGCTAACCAGGCGTCTGTTGATTTACGGCTCAAAACTGCCCTCATGAACAAGACTCCAAGATACTTGAACTTCTCCACGGAGGATCTCATCTTTGACACGGGGGCTGTATTTATAATGCTCGCGTACGATCGAAATGAGGCCAAAACCCTATGTACGGACATTTTTGCGCCAACGGTGGTATTTATAGAAAACAAACGTGAAACTTTACTCACAGTCACGTCAAGTCTGTACATACCGTACACAGTGCGCATATTCGGGAGATATGGGAAAACAGTGACACACTCACACACTCACACTTGGTGCATTTTGATTCTTCAAACGCCATGTATGCTGGATGTTGGGTCACATTACTGTTTTGCTCCAGACTTTTTCTGATGTCACAAGCAGGCGTTGCAAAAAGCACGTGAATGAACTTAAACATTTTAAACGCCCGTCTTCTCTCATTGATCACCAATCTTGAAAAAGCCTCATGCAACAAATCATATAATGACAACTAATGTGGACACGTACTGCACGCATTACATCATCGCGCCGCGCAACAATACGTGCCTATACAGTAATTTCAGAAGAATTTGATTTGTTGTTCGCCAACACGTGCTGCTAACATATACGCAGATTTTATATGCATTGCCAAATATGGGGTAAAACGGGTGGACCTGGTGCGGGGAACGGCGTGGAATCTCCTACGCACACCGGTTGGAGTTGTGCGGCATTTATAAAGGGAAATTGCGTGCAGGTGTTATAAATCAAAAAAAAAATCTGCGTGCGTGAGGTTTGAGTTTCGTTCATAAGTATTTTTGTACGCAGGTTCTCACGTCGGGTTTATAAATGAGGCCCGTGGAGAGGGCGCAGGGAAGACAAAGTCCATTGATTGCAATTGTCACGTAATTGCCCCAGACAACTTAGCTCCTAGGATCATTTTGACACACAAACCCCTCAACCGTGATAAGGTTACAGTGGCTCAAGGAGGGGTAAATGGAAGTCCCCTGTCTGAAAATGATGGAAGTCCCCTGTCTGAAAATGATTTTTAGCATTCATACTACATACAGTGTACCGTATTTTAATTAAGAAACTCCAGTGCCATGATTCTTTATTCTATGCCATTGCCTCTTTCCCATAGTTATGTACTCTACAATGAAAAAACACCTTTCACGTGCTAACAAGCCCATTGTTATGTGTAGGTGTCCCTCCCTGACGTTGATGTGAAAGCAGGCCTTTCCGTGCAACCTCAGGCTCTGGAGTTCTCAGTTGTGGACCAGCCCCTCACAGATCTGCTTTTTACCCAATTCATGGCCTCTGTCTCTGGAAAGGTCTACTGTTTGGGTAAAGTCGGCCTCTGGAAGTTTTTTGCTATTACTATATTTATATGTGAAAAAAATAAATAAAACTACTTTCTTGTTGAACTGTTAGCATCTTGTGATGACCTGTCAGTGACACTCCAACCAGTAAGCCGCCAAGGAGAGAGAAGGGCTCTGCCTTTGACAGGCAGCAGTGACACCCTCAGCTTCTCCTTTGACAATGTTCTACCTGGCAAATATAAAGGTCAGGAACCATCTACATCCTTAGTACTAAAGCTGGACACATCTTATATAGGTTTACCAAGTCACATGTAGGTGGCATGACGATAGATGCAGAAGCTAAGTAAATAGTGTGATATCATGACACAATCTTACACATAAACAATGGAGGAATATAATGTTACTGAGCTACCCTGCTTAAGGCAAATTGGGCTGAATTGCTCTCACACTTGTTTAGATGTCCATGTTTTAGGCTTGTGTGACCCCCATGCACTTGTAATTGTAGCATTTTCTGTTTTATGACTTATTTCAATATTTATTTGGCATGTATTAGTAAGCATCTCTCACGAGGAATGGTGTTGGAAACATAAATCCATGGAAGTCGAAGTTGTCGATGCTGACATCTTGGGGGTTGAATTGCGACAGATTGGCTACATCCTACGCTGCTCCCTCTCCCATGCCATCACTTTGGTCAGTAGCTACTCATACATAGATGGTGAGTCTATGTGATGACAATGTTAGCTTCACTATATGTTTCTGTGCAGGAGTTCTTTCAGGATGGCAGCAAACCTGAGAATGTGGGCATCTACAATCTCTCCAAGGGAGTCAACCGTTTCTGCCTCTCTAAACCTGGTTAGCTTCATTATCCTCAACACAAATTAAAAAAATAAATAAAAATCAAGTCATCAAGATTAATATGATGTACCAGTTCGGGAGTTAAGTAATTTGTCAAATGTCTCATCCAGGCGTGTACAAAGTCACCCCTCGCTCCTGCCACCAGTTCGAGCAAGATTTTTACATCTATGATACGTAAGTAAAACTACCAATATTCCGTCTCGCTGCATCCAATTTCTTTAGGTGCTATGATACCTTGTCTTAACAGCTCAGCACCCAGCATCCTGACTCTTACTGCAGTACGGCATCACATGACAGGACTCATCACCACCGACAAGATCCTAGATGTCACAGTCACCATCAAGTAAGAATCATTAATAGGTGGGAGTGTCCTCGTCAAAAACTTAACTATATATAGAGAGATAGATAGATAGATAGATAGTGGTATACTCGTACCACACTTTAAGAACCAGTGCACTAAATGCAATAATAGAACATACGCATGATTTTAGAATTAAAATGACATACAATGTAAGTACCGTAAGAGTAATAACTCAGTCACAATATTTTGCACATTGGTTGACATGGTTGAATGAAGTAATCTTGGCTAGTGTTTCAATACTCATCTTACACTGTTAAATTGTCTCTCCATTGCCTGTCAGATCATCCATTGAGAGTGAGCCAGCGCTGGTTCTTGGCCCCCTGCGGAGTCTGGAGGAGCAGTGGCAGGAGCAGCAGCTGCAGGAGATACAGTTACGACGCCAAGAACGAGAACGGCGAGCTGCTGAAGACGAAGGGGCCGCCAAGGATGATAGTCCTCCTATACAAGAGAAGGCTGATGAGCTGACAGGCCCCTTCCACTATGAGTTCTCCTACTGGGCGAGGTCGTTTGCATTCAACATTCATGTCCATAGTTGTCTCATTAAATTGTCGGTAAATTACTATATTACCGCTTGCTTGCCCCTAATCCGTAACAGAACCCCCCGACCCCCCCCATTCCTATCCCCTCTGTTATTAGATCTGTCTATCAAAATGAAAAATTTAACATTATTGTTAAACAACCTATTACCGGTACTTTATTGCATTTCCTAATATTGTTAAATGTTGTTGCAATTGTTTATGTTTATACAGAAAAATGTGTTTTTTTTCCTTTTAACTTAAAATAATATAGGATGTCTAGATTAGGTAACAGATCATTGTTAACCCTTGGCTCTATGATTAATATTTATGGTACTTTGCAGGGCTGGAGAGAAAATTACGGTGACTCCCTCCTCCAAGGAGCTCCTCTTCTACCCCCCTGAAGTGGAGGCCACTATCACAGGAGGTATGATTCTTGACAATTCCAGTCAAATAAACGTCCACCCAGATATGTTATCAGATATGAAGTATTTTGAAGTTTTGTGTGTGTATGTGTGTTTTTATTAATGTTATAAATTTACTATAAAAATCATGCTACAGTAAACATTAAAAGGGAAGTTTGTATTGTTAAAAATGGTAGCATGATTTGAATTTAACCTCTCTTCACTATTTAACCCCCACCCCAACCACCCCAGAGTCACTGACCAAAGCTCACAAACATGCAAGAGCGCAATTCTCCAAAATTGGCATTCATTATGGCATGCAATTATGGAAGTGCGTAGACTAGTAGAATAATTAGATTATAAATAGCTTTTTCAAAATAGCAGCACTAGGTAGGAATACTAAGCAATGCATTAGCACTGTAAAGAAGATGACGTTAGCCTTGGCTTCTGCGTTGGTAGCATGACTTCTGGAGTGCTACTTTGTATTCTGTATTGAACCCTATGTATTGAATTTATATTCTTTGGACTGTATTATCCATTAAAATTCCAAAATAAGTGATAACACGTACCTATCGAGAAAAAATGCAATAAGTGTGTGAGGTCCGTTCGACCTGTTACTGTTTGGGAGTCTTATGCCAAGTTGTTGGAAAACAAAGGATGGACATTTTTTTATTTTCTGGATGTGGGTATACATAGTTTCAGCAAAGATCCTAAAGCTCAAGGTAAATGGGGCTGCTTTGAGTGACACTACTTCATTCACACTTTCTGTCTCTGATTGGTTGTTTTTCCTCGGGCCTGGTGTTTTCTAAAATGTGTACAGTAATTTCTGGATTACAAACCACTATTTTTTTCACTTGCATTCAACCCTGCGGCTAATACAAAGGTGCGGCTTATCCATCAGATCACAATGGAGCGCACTATTAAGGAAGCACAAGAGCGTCAGGCAGAGCAAAACAAACCAAGTGAGCCCAAATACATTAATAGAGACCGAACGAAAGCGAGACAATTCGCACCCTCATTATGGCAAAGAAAGTAGTGGGAACCCGGTGCGGTAACATTAAAACACCTGGGTCTTACAGTCGGGTGCGGCTCATATGTGTAACAAACTCGAGTATTCCCCAAATTTAGCTAGCGCGGTTTATAGTCATTCATAGTGCACTTTGTAATCCAGAAATTACTGTAATTTGAGGTGCAAGATTGGCCAGAGAGGGATTATTCAGATTATGTTCTCATCATGTCATAATCACAAAAAGTGATTGATTGATTGATTTCTCAAATAAATTTCAAATTCCCCGTTTAATTATCTCGTACTGCAGAGTCATGTCCTGGCCGCATGGTGGACATTATCGGCCGCGCAGGGCTCTTCCTGGAGGGCAAAGTGTCACCGGAACTGCAAGGTGTGGAGGTCTCCATTAGTGAAAGAGGAGCTGCTGCACCACTCATAACTGTGGCCACCAATGAGGATGGCGCATACAGGTACAAGAAGCCTGACGGCTTGCATCAAACACAAGACACTTTTCATATGGAACAGGTTTAAGACCAAGCTCTTTATAAATAAATAATAAAAAAAAAAAATATATATATATATATATATATAATGTATACGGTGCAGTGTTGCGCCATTATGGAGGCGCTATATCAACTACAGTGCACCAGAAAGACCTGAAATAATAACCGAAGAAGAAACGGCTTTCTTTTTTCTTTTTTAAACTTTGATGTACCGAAGAAGAAACAGATCATTGAGCAACCGTTGCACACGCCCATTTTCTGGTTGTGAGGCCGAAGTGGCACGCTCCAGCCATCGCCAAAGTTCTAAAAACACAGTATATACAATAAACATAATAATGTTTTACAAAAACGCTGAACTATATTTACAATTTAATATGTACTAGTGGATGCATTTTTAATGATTGTAGTTGAAAAATGGCAAAAAAAAATTAATGGCAACTTTGTCTGCATATCATTTCTAATTTCTAGTACATGATCATAAAACGGCTGCAGGAGGGCGGCCCATAATCGGTCACCGCCGCGAGTACTTACTGTATACCTTAAAATAAGACATTGTCCCAAAATAAGACAGGTATTGGCACCGATACGATGCCTGGTATCGGTAGTCACTAGTCATAGTCAGGGTGATACCACTTCTGTCTCAATTTGAGCCAGGAAAATCCTAACAGGTTTACTTTATAGTTTAGAGTTTTAAAAAATAAAGCTGGAACTAAGCCATATTTGAGAGAGTCGTGAGGGTGGTAGTTGCCACTGCCACAACAGAAGACCTGTAGCAGAATTAAGTGTTTTGTTGTCCAGCTTTGAAATCCATTGTACATCATGTGATTTCACTGGGAACAAACTGTTCACTTTCTCACCCAATGCCATATCTGTAATATGCTTTGAGAAAATATGTTCTCATGACCACATTCTTTTTTGACGTCTTGGCAGTGTGGGTCCACTCCACAGCGACAGGCAGTATGACGTCAGTGCCAGTAAAGAAGGGTTTGTCCTTAGTCAAGTGGAGGGAACCCAGGGCGATTTCAAGGCTTTTGCTCTGGCTGGAATCACATTCAAGGTAGACTTGTATTAGATATTTTACGTCTCAATGATTTAGCCCTTTTTACACCTGCACTCATGTTCCCTTATAATTCTGTAGTATGATTGTCTTGTTCATGTGAATAGTCATTATATTAAACTCAGAGTTCTGCAGGATTTTTGTGCACTAATTGAAAATCAGCACTCACCTTAGATTTCTGCTGAGCTGTGTGATATGTACAAAATGTTATATCCCTGATGTAGGTCATTTTAAATCCTGATAACGCTATATTCTGATATATTTTATCTTAAAATTACATGAAATTGATGGCAATCTTCTCTGATCTTCTCTCCATTTATTTTTATTATAGACCACACAACTAATTTAATAGATATAATTCTTATTATTAGATAGTGCAACCAATTTCAAAGATTGCAATAAACCTCAAAGAATGAAAATAAACACAACACAGTACTTAAAGCTGCTCAATGCAGGAAATTGAATTACAAATCACTACTGCCGCGTGTGGCCAAAAAATGAAACTGCACACACCCTTCTTCACGTACACAATGCACGCATGACATCACATCCACAGACGAGGCGGGGAATTCAAACGTAAATCCAGTCTGAAAACTATTGGCCAGAGGCTTGCAGGAGTACACATTGTAAACAGCTAAGGTGTTCATCTGCTAATTAGAATATGTTTTTGAGTCATAAATGGACAAATAAAAAGGCAATTGCAAAGATATTTAATATTCAAGTGTGCCTACCATTTATCCATTACAAGTATTACTAAGCATAGGAAAAGACACAGGATTCCAATACTAGCGGCAAATGATTATGGATTATGATTATGCCATACGATAGACATTTTATATTGTATCTACAATATATATTGTTATACTGCTTATATCGCACAGCTCTAGTCACCCTTCTCATGTAAAATCTCTTATCCAAGCCCTACTTTTAGTTGTGTTACTGTATCTCTGCCGTTTGTCATGCTATACTTTTATTTTAATGTATTAGATTTAGCTACGCTTCTCAAACAAGTATGAAGTTTTTAATATATTAACATGCTCTTTTGCTCCTTTGCATCTGTTTTGTAGATAAAATCAGAAGACGGTAATCCATTGTCGGGAGTCCTTCTGTCTCTTAGTGGCGGACAATTTCGTTCCAACCTGTTGACTCAGGACACCGGCCTCCTCACATTCAATAACCTGGTAGGAAAATACCAAATCATATTAATAAATCAGTCATATTTTTTTGTATAGTGGTTGGAGCAACAATTAATTGCCTCACTATAACGCCATAATTGTTTCTTTGTCTGCTTTTCATTTTATGTTAACTTTTTTCATCCTCTGTAGAGTCCAAGTAAGTACTATTTCAAGCCCATGATGAAAGAATTCCGCTTTGAGCCGGCATCCCAGATGATCACGGTGGAAGAGGGTCAAATCCTCAGTATCGATATAACTGGGATTAAGACTGCATATAGGTACTGCCAGTTCTCTTCATCTCGACTCTAACAAGCGCCATGAAGCGGATCCAAAAAAGATAATCGTCCAACCCTCTCCTTGTTCCTGTACTTTTGTGCCTAGCTGCTACGGAGCAGTGCAGTCTTTGAGTGGTGATGCGGAGAGGGACGTTGCCGTGGAAGCGGTGGGTCAAGGAGACTGTACAATCTACAGTGAGGACACTGTCACTGATGAAGAAGGTCGCTTCAGACTTAGAGGTCTGCTGGTAAGGGTGCCAATAAGTTACACAATTATTACAGCAGTACCTTAACTTATGAGTCTTTCATATTTTATATATATATTTTTTATTCTGGGGCGTTTTATTTTGTTTTTTTGCTTTGCCAAAATTTGAGTTACAAGGTAGGTATAGATAAAGCACCGCTCAAGCGAAATATCAAAATTGTATAGCAAAAACACTTGTGGTGGTTTTTAAGGAGCTGAAATGGATTAAATGGCCTTTTCAAAATGGAAATTGTCAGTAAGCAAGTAAACTTGAGTTACAGGCTTGGTCATAGAATGAATTAATCTCAGAAGTCATTGTATCCACTGTCATTGTATCCATTGTAGCCAAAAGTTAGACTCAGAACAATCTAATGTATAAAATCAAATGTTGTCATGCATACTATAGTAAGTATTTAATGGGAGGAAAAAAACTACTAAGCACTTGGTATCTGGTCAGTAATGTCGGGTTTATTGCTTTTTAAACCAGACCATGTAAGTTACATAAACAATAATCTAAAATACCGATGTTCAAATTCAGATATTGTCCAACAATATCAATTTAAATTAAACACATTAATTTTTTTAATGTATTCATATAATTTAATGCAAATTCAGCCACAATAGCCTGAAATTAACTTTCTTTGCATACCAATGTGAAACACAAGTTTCAACATTTTTTAGACATACACTGCACATCACATGGTAGCTGTTTTTTTGTTTTGTTTTTGGAACTTGTAGCTAAACAGTGAGAGGTGTGTGACTGCGAGTCACAAGCGGTTGTTTCCACCATGCTTCCCTGAATGAGTCACTTTGAAAATTTTGTATTTTGGTTAGTAATTGTTGTTTTGGACAGAAAATCAGTTGTTGGCTGTTTTCAGCTTTTCACTTTACTATTTTTGTGCAGCCTGGTTGCAAGTACCTGATTCAGCTGCGAGCTGAAGGCAACGACCACATAGAGAGAGCCTTACCACAACAAAGAGCCATAGAGGTGGGTGGCAAAATCATTATGTGCTTTTTAGTTGTTTTTTTCACCATTATCACTGGGAAGTCCCCACTGGATTTGCTACAGGTCTACTCACCCTAGTTATGGTACTCTTCGCCATTGGCAAAAATCAGTTCCAAAGGCAGCTTCTGAGTAGATATTTTCCACTTTTCCATTACACTTTTTCGCGGTTGTGCTGGTACAGGGGAACCATTCCTCAGAAGCTCTTCCAACTTGGTTCTACGAAGCAGGTCAAATTGAGCAGTGACGTCACTGTCATCTGATTGGCCGACAGATGTAGGCGTTTCTTTAAGTGATATGGCTTTTAACACACACCCATTTCGTGGTTCTGAGTGAGTGAGACTGAGCTGGCCGCCGCCAAGTCATATAAAAGCAGTATATACGGTACACTTACTATATATTGTATTTTACAACAATATCATTTACAATTTCATATGTACCTGTGGATGAAATAATTACATATTGCTAGAAAAATATATTACTACTAGGGGTGTAACAGTTTTTGTATTCGTCCGTCACGGTTTGGTGCATACACTCAGACGACGAATACGCAAGTTCATTGCATTATCCGCACTCCAAATCAGGTGGCAATAATGCAGACAGTAAAAAAAAAACAAAAAAAAAAACAGCTGTTGTCTCCATGACAACAAACGGACATGAGAGTTTTTTCCCCACACTCGATAAATGGTCATTTGCATGCGCATTTGTTTACATATGTCAGTATGTAATATTCACTCGCGCTGCCTTTTGCCTCTCCTGTCTGTTAAAACACTTTGGAGTCGGCACTCACAAGGGCAGCATGCGCACACACACACAGACTAGGAGTGGACTCAGTGGAGTTAGTCAGCACACAGATATCTCTACGGCGCTCTTTCCGTGCTACAGTATTTCATTGCTTTTGGATGAATGGATGGGTGTTTTTGTGCTATCGGTATCGCCAGGAACTTAAAGAGACTGGTGACCGGCTTGAGATATCAGTTCAGATCGAGACCAGCGTACGGAGTCTCTCAAGATCTCCCGTGCAGCCACAGTGACAACGCTTACAGCTTGTGCATCATATAAGACTTATTTAACTTTTGTTTTTGTTTTGTTTAGCTTTACTGCATGACCGATTTCTCTTCCATGTACAGCACTTTGTATACAGCAATGCTTGTTTTAAAGTGCTTTATACATAAAGTTGAGTCGGTTGTATGAGAAAAGAATTTTCGCCGCTTTATCATAGTGAGGTTTTCTGGATGCTGTTCATACAACAGGGAAATCTGTGTGTGTGTGTGTGTGTGTGTGTGTGTGTGTGTGCGTGTGTGTGTGCGTGTGTGTGTGTGTGTGTGTGTGTGTGTGTGTGTGTGTGTGTGTGTGTGTGTGTGTGTGTGTGTGTGTGTGTGTGTGTGTGTGTGTGTGTGTGTGTGTGTGTGTGTGTGTGTGTGTGTGTGTTGGGGGGTTCTCCTTACGAAATTGTTAGTGTGGGAACATGGAGTGTGACGTATCTCATGACTCCATTCTGAACACGGAAACAAAAGCATGGATAATCCCATTGCGAGTTGGAAACCTTTCACTTTGTAATTTGTCCTCTTTTGAGAAGTGCAGCCCTCCTAATCTCTTTTGCAAGGCTGAAAAGGGCTTTAATTCTTGTTAAGTCTCTGTTATTCTCTCACACCGTGTGACTCGCATGCAGCTTTGTCTCTAGTTGGACTCCAAAGCTGCATCTGCACATTCTGCACCATGTCCTCTCTCCTATTCAGGTCGGCAGCAATGACATTGAGGGAGTCAACATCATCGCCTTCCGACAAATCAATCAGTTTGACCTGAGTGGGAATGTCGTTACATCCCCAGAACATCTGGCAACTTTATCGGTAAACTGATTTTTAAATTAATGTATCTAAATGTCTGCTGTTATTGTGGCAAAAACGTATGAGATCATCGAGGTTTAACAACTTTTTTTTTCCTCCTTACCTCACCTCTGCTTAGGTAAAGCTATACAGGAGTGACAACTTGGACAACCCCCTCCACAGTGTTTCACTGGGCCAATCCCTCTTCTTCCATTTCCCCCCAGTGGACCGAGATGGAGAGGTATCATTCTTCATTTCTGTCCTCGAGCAAATAGGGGTGCTCAAATATGAATGATAAAGACTTGTCCAGATCAGCAGTGAAATTAATTTACTGCCATACGTCCCAATTACAATACATTTTTGGCTTCTATCAGAACAGTTTTAACATATCGATGGCATTAGGCCAAAACTTTGTATTTTCAAAATCGTCACTTTTCAGGAGAGCCTAAAAAAACGGAATGTTTGTTCAACTATTAACATTGCATCATCAAAGAGCGCAAACCTTTTTCAACACTTCAAATTGGTCAGTAATTCATTAAAATGACACACACACACACACACACATGTGGACTGACCAAAAGTATAGATGACAAATGGTGACGTGAGGTTTTTGGCCTGACACCAGCGACATGAAAAGCTTATCACAGTTTGGTCATGAAAAAAGGGGTCCAATCAAGACTTCATAAGTGTGAGTATGAATGCTTGTTTGTCTATACGTGCCCTATGATTGGCTGGGAATCAGTCACATGTGTTCCCCACTTTTTGCCCAAAACTGTATGGGATCGCCTCCAGCTCACCAAGCAGAATAGGAACTGATTGGACCTATTCTTTACTATAACCACAGTTTTATTTGACGCACGTTCACATTTTGTGTTAATAACAGTAAAGGAGATCTTATCATGAGCCAAAAAAATTTAAATCTGCAATCGAAATTTTCCACACATGCCGACTGGTGGTGCATTTTGTATTGTACCTTTGCTAATTTGAACCTCTTGACTGTCATTCCTGATGTGACGATAATTAGTTGTATTTTTCCCATTTGTTCAGGGCTACATTCTGATGCTGTACTCCACACTGTCCCGCACACAGTATGACTTCACTTTACCTCAGGTCTCCTTTACTTCCACTGGTTACCACAAGCACGTCACCCTCACCTTCAACCCAACTGTAAGTGATAATGTGATAGGTCTTTTTTTTTATTTTTTGGTCTTAATCTGTACCTTTACCTGCAGCGCAAAGTGCCTGACCAAGATGTTGCCCAGGGCTCCTACATTGCTCTACCCCTCACTCTGCTACTTCTGTTAGCGGCATACAACCATGAAAAGGTATCTAAAGCGCCACGTGAGCAACCACATGTTCGACTGCATCCATGTACTCTTATCCTGTTTTTTTAGGTCATCCCCTTCCTCCTGCAGCTGATGAATCGTATTCAAGGTGTGAGGAGCATGGCCCAGACCAGCGGAGACACGGCTGCCTTGGACGAAGCCAAACGTCAGGCCAAGAGGCAGAAGGCCCGGCGGACATGAGACAGAAATCCCCCCCCAACACATTTGAATAGTCCACTAGCCCTCATGGCCACTGCTCGTTGAGTCACTTTGGGTGCACTAAATCTTCACCGTTGCATCAATTGCAAGTTTTCATCAATGCAGTCAACTCTTCGATAGGTTAGTGAATTATCTCGCGCAATGTTTTATAAAAGAAGCCCCAAAAAGAAAATACCCAACATCACCCTCATCAGTTGCTTAAACTCATTGGAGTGTTTTTTTTATTTGTGATCGAATGATGTACATGTAATTAATGTAGGCCAACTTTAATCTATTTGTTGCCATTTAAAAACACTAGATTTGTGTATTGTCTGCCAGCATTGGGTTCAGTAAGTTTTTTAAGAACTTGAGCATGCCGTGTGAAATCTTAGCCCACAACATTAATTAAAAACAAAACATTAACATAAGGGTGTACCCGAGATTCTATCTTTCCTTTTACTCTAAAATTGTCCCTTACTGTTTGGTAACACAAGCCATAAAATACTGTAACTATTCAGTGAGGGGTAGGGAGAGGCAAAGGCAAAGGGGATTTTTTTTTAGAAAACTTTCCATGAGAAATTTAAGTCGGGAGAAGTAGAGCTATTCAGTTGGATTCACTTTTTGTTGATAGAAATGTGTGGTTTTTTTTTTGGTTTTTTTTTTTTCATGGAAATGCGTATCCTCCCTTCCCCCAAACTAGCATATCGCTGCTGTGGGGCAGACTCTTCAAATCTACATCATGACATGGCATGTCGGTTAAACCATTACCACTCCAATGTCAAAAAGGGAGAGCAATTTTCAACACCTAAGATTTGTCAGTAATAAGTAAAATTAAAAAAAAAATCATAACTAAACCTACCCATGTGGGGACTAGCCAAAAGTATTGATTTGTGAAATAAAATGTGAAAATGTTTCCTTCCCACTCTTACACTTAAATTGTTTTTGTAACTATTTGCTACTGATTTCTTTTTCCACTTGTGTTAAATTTTAGTACAATCGATTAACTATATATACCACAGCTATCTGTTCAGGTTAGTTCTGTAAAGTCCCATCTTACCATTTATTCACAGCCTTCTGAGTGGCAAGTGAGAAGTTCATATGTTGATGAAACTTGTCCAGTTGATCACTAATAGGCATTACAGTTTGACAGAAACATTCTTGTCAGGTGATTTAAACACACTTATTTTGTTTGGATAATGAAAATTCAGTTTTCGATGTACATTTTGATTTTGATTCTCTGAGGATTTTGTATTTTTTTTGTTTTATTTTTTTACTGTTGCTACTTTTTGGGTGGTGAGTGTGCTAGGAATTAAGTGGGACAGATTTTAATTTATTAACATGACTGATTAAATGTGTCTGTGTTCTCTGCTTGTGTGTGTAAGATGCTTGATTAGAAATGGGATGTTGAGAACCCTCAACAGTAAATTATTCATAAATCTGTTCATAAATCTGAATAAAAAGACTTCAAATATGATGTTTATTATCTTACCTGTGAAAAGTCAGCCACCCACACTCCCCCTTTCAATGTCTTCCTGTTGATATTCACTGAAAGAGCCCAAACCACTTGAAATTGTAGAAATGTATATTATATATGATGATTTGGTCGGGATGACGGTTGAAATGTGGTAGATAGGGCGAAATTGTCATGCAGTCTGTATTTTGTTCTTTTTATATTTATTAAATTGAACTGGCAGAAAATGCACTTGACTATTGTATGTTGTGGCCTCCAGGGGGCAATGTAATCCTAGACAGTTCTCTGAGACCGGTCTCCCTAAGTGGGTGATAAAACATGTACACAACCAGGTTTATTTAGAACAACACTGCTTTTTAAAAGATAATTGTCTTTTTGGGTCAACTAGAACATGAATATACTTGTAAAAAGCTATATACTTTGCTGAGTCATTGTCCTCTTATGTGAAGGGGAAGTGTAAATATGAAAAACTAATTATCTGCACTACATATCTCAAGGACTTTATCTTTGTTTTGTTTTTTTGTACTGCGTCTCCACTGCATAGTTTAAATGTCACACAGTCAAGAGTGTAATGAATAAGTATGAATATAGTGGACAAGTTTGAAGGACACTGATAGGGACGATGGCCTCAAAAATAAGTCTTAATATTGCAAGGTTAGCTGCTGAGGCTATTACTCGGGAGGACAGTGTCAGATTAATACACAGTATCCATTCACCTGGCTGTGTCTAATGGCGTCAACATTCGTTTCTAACTTTTAAGGATAAAAAAAAAAAATCACCTCTCCACGTCTGCATTAATAAACATTGTGAAACCCCCTTTGACCACAAATCATGCATTGCAACAATAAAAACTCAAGGGAGCTTTGTTGCAATCATTTTTACTTGTATATTTCCCAGCAAAGTAGTTTTCTTTATGTTGAGAAACATTAACTTAACTCCTCAACGCTACATCATCTTTGCCTTATAGGCCTACTGTATGTCACACACTTTTCCATTGAGTAGGCCTATGCACCAGTTATGAGCAAGTTAGCATTAGCAACATTGCAAAATGAACATGAACATCACTTTACAGAAGACTAACTTTTTTGTTGTTGTTGACATTTGTACAATTGACAACAATATATTTTCTTACATCCAATGTCACAATACAAAGCACAAACAAATTATAATCCGAATTTACTTGCTCTACAACAAATGTAGATGTACGAGTGGAACACACGTGACCCACACCGCTATTACACCACTGGACAACAGAGGGCACTAAGTCGCCTCCCCACCACTCAACTGGTTCACACTAAATAAAACAAGATTAATAATGAAAATGGAACCTTAAAATAAAAGCCTATAAAATATACTTATCTTATTATTATTTTAATATTATTATTATTAACAGGGATAACTAATAAACTACATGTACATCAGTAGTTATGAAGTAGACTAGCATCTCTCCAACACAAATTACCATCTATATACATTTCCCTATGCCCTTACTGATGAACATCTTGCAGCAGTTGACTTAGCACTGGAAGTGTCCCAACAGTCCATCTATATTTAAGACAATCGTTGCACTTCCCTGAGAGCATGTCACTTAATGCGAAGCCTTGCGACATTAGCATGGACGTGGGCATTTTGAATTGATGAGATGCAGCCAATTAGTGCGAGCCACTCAGCTCAACATCTGGCTGAGATAACGCAGGGAATAAAAGCTACGACAGCACATGACTTCCATTAGATCATTATCCTCTGCTTTTATACACGTAACGTGACAATGTGTTTTAGGTGTGAGTCATTTCGAACATGTCTTGGAGTGGAAAAAACTACTCAGGAAGATAATCATATCACTTGCTGGCATTTTTAGGATTGCTTTCACAACATGGTTCACTCCAATATTAGGTTGTGTGTGCATGTATCCATCTCTTAGTAGTTCCCAGATTGGTTTACAGGAGCTCATCTTGAGTTTCAAAAGTGGTCTCAGTTAACATTTAGTAATCCAAAAGGGGAATTATTATATTCTTTGACATGTCGGAGCAGTACTGTGAGCTTGGCACTAAATGAGAGTTGCCATGGCTGGTCCACTAATGATAGAGATACTCTTCTTTTTGCTAATATCTGAAAAATGATTTTGGAGATGTTACTTCAATATATGTAATGACTTGTGCTTTGCTTTGTTTGTTGTTTTTAAAGGTATATCTTAAATATGCCTGTTCTATATTTTTTGTTTTCCAACACGAACCTACACTCTTGACAGGTGTAAAAAAGAAAAGAAAAAAAGAAGCAAAAACAAAAAAAAGCTCAAGTCATGTTTGATCACAGAGAGGCAGCGTTGTATACTGTGCAGCAAATTATGACCAGCAAATTATGATGAGAAAGCCAGTAAGGGGTAGAGGGATGAAATATTCATGAGGGAAGATGACAAGATGGGTAGTGGTAAGAAGGCTGATGTGTAACACAATCTACTGGCAGCTTTTGTGAGCACTCAAATCCAAGTGTGCGGAGATATGACCCAGGCAGAGTCTCAATGCCAGTTCTTATCAGTCCAAGAAGTGTGTCATGTCACCCCTTTGTGAAACCTAATGCCCACTTACTGTATGCCATATGTGATTATAGCTGAGGTGGCTGTGCCCTGTCAAATGGAATGGAAGTGTATCTATCAGGGGATGTAATGGAACAGGTATTCAGATTCTGATTTTCAGCAAGGAACATTCGGTACTCACATAGGAAGGACACAATGGCTCTAGCTACGCATCTGCTTGGCAAACAAACACATTACAGCTCAGCATCTGGCTAGCAGACGTCATGGCTAGCCAGATGCTTTTGAAACTACACTCTAAAAACAGTTGGGCCAAAATAACCCAACTATGGGTAAAAAATGGACCGATCCTCTACTTGGGTCAATTTGACCCAACTTTGAGTCAAAAAATGGGTCTTTTAGTGTCAAATAACTCATAAATATTGGTCAATTCCTTTCCTTGGGTCCAAAAATTGGGTCATTTTGTATAAAACAATCCAGAAAGTTGGATCAAATTGACCCATAATGTGGATCGGTCCACATTTTTTATCCATAATTGGGTTACTTTTAAAACAACTGTTAATAGAGTGTACAGTGACCTAACCCTCAGATACAATGAAAACAGCAGAGGCCCCATAATTGAACCCTGTGGAACACCATATGTTCCGTTATACACGTGAATCTATATTACACATATTCGTATGACCACTTTCTTTTTTTGAAGAAATCACACGACGTACCATCACAACAGGCACACGTCGACTACTGAGCGTGACAAATTCCCTGCAGGCCAAGCAACGTAGCGTGATGACATGCAACCAATGATGGCCAAGCGGAGCATATTAGCATAAATCGTTTTAGTTGGGGTGTGTGTCTTAACCTCCACCGAACCCCTGAGAGCGACTCACCAAACCCCAAGGGTTTGATCGAACCCAGGTTAAGAACCACTATATCAATATAATACAGTATAACCCAATCATATTTCCAAGCCAATTAGCCAAGAACGGTACTAATCGTCAACGACGTCAAATTTCCTGGTTTTGCCTCAAAGGTTGTTTTATTTTCGCATCTGAACATTGTCTTCTCCTCTTTCCAAGTGTGTCTGATCCCCCCAACTAGAGTCTGACCCAATTTGTCCACCACTTGCCCTCCTTATACCAAAAAGACTCCACAAGGATATATCTCCCAAATCCATCTTTCTCAGCCCTTAAACTTTGCTATGCTTGTAGCACACAGCCAACTAAAACCCGACTTGTTTGGTTGCGGGAGCTGACATACAGTATGCCTACTCGCCATTCAGCAAGGTCTCTGCATCCGGTGACCTTTTGGCTTTAAAAGATTTTTGTTTTGACATCCCGGGGATAAAAATGCTGACGGGCCTTAGACCCACTTTGTACATATCCGTCTGGTATTATCTTACAGCTCCTCTCACTGTGCCTGCTGCTCACCTCAGCTCTTAGTTCCGATACACTGAAGCCGGAGTCTACACTATCATCTGTATGGTCAATGGAGCCTGACAAAAGTGCGGGGAGGAGTAAGACGCGGTGAGCAGACCAAAAAAAAAAAACAACACGTCTGGGTCTGAAAATACTGTGAAAATCAATTATTTGGAGTTGTAGAAGTCTTTGAGCAAAGTCATTCCCATGGAGGACCAAAGCTGGGACCCTTGAGGAAAGGCTTCCAAGTAGGACGCCATTATAATAGGATGAGTTTTGAATGTTAACATCAGCTGCCTTAATGAATTCAAGCTTACCAAAAAACGTATTTTGAATACCTTTTGGTTATTAGGGATATATAAATGAAGGCTTATAGGTAAGCAATGTGAATGGATGAAGTAGCGATACAGTTAATGCAAACTTTGGTGAAGAAACTCTGCAAGGAATGTCATCCATTTTCCTAAAAAAAAAACGAAAAGTCAGGATTTTCATAACAGGTTTGGCCAACAAGTAGACCTTCAACCTAAGCACTAGGGATGTGAATCTTTGAATGTCTCACGATTCGATTTGATTCCGTTTTTGGGTCTGCGATTCGATTCAGAATCGATTTTCGATTAAGAACGATTTTTGATTCAAAATGATTTGATTGAGAATGAGTTTTGCTTCAATCTATAGATGTGCAAGGAATTGTAATGATCTACTCCAGTCTGACTTGCTAATGCTAATTAGTGCGCCACTCGCAGCACTTTTATCACGCAAAAGATCGGCTCCACACTGCAAGAAAAACAAATTTTATTGGAATAACTTGATTGTGACTTTTTCCTTCTACTCTCTAATGTGGCTACAACTTAACAGTGTATTAGACCGTGTGGAACCACACTGCCCCAATGTGGTCAAATCGGGTACAACATGAACAGCGCTCTAAAGGAAGGCACACACAGACAAAGGCAAGACAGTATAAAATAATTTAAATGAAATTGATTTTGGGACATTTAAAATCGATTCTGAATTGTACTAAATGAGAATCGTGATTCTTATGAGAATCTATTTTTTGGCACACCCCTACTAAGCACTATATGTCTTTGTTTTCCAATTGGTATATTTGATGTTTTGGAGTGCAATCAAACAAAATACAGTATTGTTCAGCTCAGCAGTCGCCAAGCCGCTAAAATCATGTTTATGCAGTCTTTTGTTCCAGCATAACAGCAGGTGTTTGTGCTGATTTCCCTCCTCTCCGCTGGCTTGGAGGCGAGCTGATCACTCGTTTCTCACTGTGCCGCACTCTCAGCAAAAAGTTTCGTTCACTTCTCTTCTTTATTTCCTCTTCATCATGTTCTCAAGCAATTCCTATTTTGCTTCATTTCCGCAGAGGCTCCATCTGAAAAAATGACATCACTCCAGCAACAAATAAGAAGAAAGTCAGTGTCAAATTGATCATCTCATTACCAACGTCCACCAAGCTATTACTAGCTGCCTACTCGCTAGTGTCCAGGTCACTGGGTCATGAATGCGACTTACATATGAGAGCAGGCACCATTAAATTGGTACAAGCTGGTCGGGGCTGCATGAGCTACACTGGCTGTCAAAATGGCTCCACTGGAGAGACATGCATGGCGCAGCCTGCCACCAGCTGGCGGTTGTTGATACCAACATGAGGAGAGATGCAGGTTGATGTTCGGTGAAGCCATCAGGTAGTGGAGGAGTCTGAGATTGTTTCCTCCAAAGCTGACAATGTCAATGTACTTTCACTTGAAGTGATTTTCCACTTGGTCACAGCACAAGTATGGCAGAGCGGGGAGTTGGCTCGGGGTCACATATGCACACATATTATTGCTTTGGAAGGCAGTTTCCAAGTACACACATCACAGCACAAACCTGTTATTTTCCTGACAAACCTGACATCATTTACACATGTAGGTTTGCTTGCAGTTCCTCATAAACCTACTTTCCGTGTTCGACCTCTTGCCTTGACTCACGTTTATTGCAAAGGAAATGAGAGGAACCGCTTTCTGTGAATCAAGTTGGCTGCGTTCACGCCCACAACGACGCAAACTTCTTTAACTGGGCCAAGCTGAGTAAAAAATAAAAATGAAAAAAAAAACTTTGTCTAGGCCGTGCTAAAGTTAAACTACCACTGATTGTTACGCCGATCCAAGTGGTGTGAAATTCATTTGCCGCATTTGACCCATCCACTGAGGGAGCGGTGAGCAGCAGCATGGTCTTACGCCCGGGGATCATTTGGTGATCTAACCCCCCCCCCAATTCCAACCTGTAATGCTGAGTGTCAAGCAAGGAGGCAAATGGGTCCTTTTTTTTTTTTTTTTAAATAGTCTTTGGTATGATCCAGCCGAGGGATTGAACCCACGACCTCCCAGTCTCAGGTTGGACACTCTACCACAAGGCAACTGAGCTGGTTAGATTTGGCTAGATTTGCACTGGGCACAAAAACAGAGCTCATGTGCTTTATTGTGGACCTTTGCAAATACATTAGTCAAGTCTTAATCATAGTATATAGACAGTATGTATGAAAAATACTGCTAGGCCAGGAATATTTCTCATATGTATGTACATACTGCATTATCGATATCTATCTATCTATCCATCCATCCAAAAAAAGAGTCATTTTTACCTTCACTTTGGGGGTTGGCTGGCACTGAAAGAGGCACAAAGTAGTTAATTGTGCTCTGTTTCTAACCAAGATAAACCTTAGGCTAAACAGAGATGGTAAGTAATCAAGTACAGATATGTCATTACTGCATATGAGTATTTTTTCAGTACTTTGTACTTTCCTGAGTATTTATTTTTTTAGAATACTTTTTGCTTTTATCAGTTACATTTCAGTTTAGTTACATTCTAGTCTAAACACAGCATTCTGATTATGAATTAAGCAGCAAAATCCACCCATTTTTATCCATCTCAGGGGGCGGCCATTTTGCCACTTGCTGTCAACTGAAAATTACATCATAGTAGCTCAGGGCTCAGGTAACGACGAATCACAGCTCACTGTTTCTAAAGCTGAGCCGTGATTGGTTGTTAGCCCTGAGTAACCGTGTTGTCATTTTTAGTTGACAGCAAAGCACTTGTAGCAAAATGGCCGCCCACTGAGATGGATAAAATTGGCTTAACTTAATATTCCATAAACAATAAATATATATATATATATATATATATATATATATATATATATATATATATATATATATATATATGTATATATATATATATATATATATATATTAATCTGAATGTCATATTTAAACTAGTGGGGGCACATACAACATATTATTGTTGTCAGATCCTAGCCAAAATGTACTACATTTTTTGATGTGCCCAATCATACAATAGTATGATAATAAATCACATAACAATTAGGAAGTAGCATCCGCTGAAAAGACAACCAGAAAGTTGCAGGTGCATCCAAAGTGCACAAAACTAGTTGCAAGCAAACAGGTGCACGTGCTAAATCGCACTAGACAACAGGTGCCTGACAAGGTGAGACCAAAGTGTGCGCATGGAACCTTCATGGTGACTATTTGCAAATAAGATCAACAGTATGCTTAGCAAGTGTTTCCTGATGGATGCCCACTGGGAGGCCTGCTTGAATGGCAGCTTGGCAGGCCGGTGTTGGAGAGATCCATCACGCCATGACAGGAGCGAGAGGGCGCCGACGTCGAGGCATGCCCTGAGAGGCCAAAGCCTGTCAGATTAATGAGCCTCTCAGTGACAGGTAATGCGCTTGTTATGTTGCGTGTGTGTCCGGACGCATGCAAGTGCTCGTGCGTTGACATGTCTCTAATCGACACTGTTTGTCGTCTTTATTTGTTTCTAAGGAACATTCTGATCGCCTACTTTGAAAACACTCTACTTTTCAACAACAGTTCAGCACAAAGTCAGAGCAGATAGTTTCTCCAACTTGTGTGAGTGCACATGAACGTTCCTAACTCTTTGACCTCTCTGTTTCTAACTTACTTTTCCCCTTCTGTACGCCACCCTGCCTGTGAACTTGCCTCACCCCTTCCCCTCAATCCACCCACTCATCTTCCTCCCCCCCGTGAGGGCATTCTGTTCACACAGTAGAATATAGATGAATCCAGCATGGACACTTGTATTGATTTTTCCCACAACACCGACACCAGGGAAATAAATGGGCGCTTCCCTCCAAGTAGCCTTGCATCATATTTCTTGAGAAGGCCTGGAAGTGGGAGACAAATTGATAGGAGTCCATCCTGATGCGGTTGAGTGCGCTTGTCTGTTCTGTTCACTTTGAATGAGGCGTGTGTGTGTGTGTGTGTGGCTTGTACTATAAACATCAACAGTGGCAGAGATGATGAAATCATTTTAGAATATCCTCTATCAAGAAATATCACTGGAAAATCTAATTATTGGTCTGCTTTTAACTCATTCACTCCCAGCCATTTTCACTGAAGCAATCGCCTTCGCTCCCGGCTGTTTTACTGGATTTTGACTAATTTTGCAAGGCCCACAGAATATTGTGTCCTATTGCTACACATGGAACCTACCAAAAGAAAGATTAGAGTCTCTTCTTTCATCAGGAAAAAAAAGTATATTTCTATCTGTTTCTGTTTTGCAGCAATTAGCATTAGAATATAGCTAAGTTTCATCATTATTCACAAATCTATTTAGAAATGGGAGTAAATGAGCTTTCTTTCAACATGGCCCTGGTTGATCTTTTTTGCTCTGCTGCCACCTGCTGGCCATTTGTGTAATAACTACCATTTCTTCAACCATTCTTTGCAGTTGAGGCTGCATCAAAGCCTTCTGTATGCTCTCGAATAAAAAAAAAACACATAAAAAAACGTGTAAATCGGTCCTTGGGACACTTAAAACATTTAAAATAGAACGTATTTATACATTTTTTTGGGGAGCAAATGAGTTAATGGCATCTGTCACCATTCTGAGAAGTTTGTTTCTATAACAACAAATACAATTCGGGTCGGGTCAACTTCTGAATTTGACTCCTTTACTGGTATTTTGAAAGCAACATTATATCATTTAGAATCTCACAATGTTTGTCTTTGTTGTTGTTTTCAGTCATAGTTACATTCTGACTCTCCATCTTAATGATGTGCTATTATCTCTTCTTTTAATCTGGGCACACTGGACAGGATACACACTTATTTGGTTCTTTGGAACAATTGATGATCACAAAACTCTGGGGTTCATCAATACCATGTCAGCTGCTCCCAGAGATCTGGGGGATTTTGGGAAACCACTTGTTTATTTTCCATTTTGCCCCTAAGAAAAGCATGCACGGATGAAGTTTGTGGACAAACAGAGCACGCAGAATAAAAACAGCTTTTCTAAATTTAATATTGTGATATTTCATCACGGAATCTCTTAGTGTTTAAAGCAACATTGAGTATAACCATCAACTCTTCATTTTCCAAACTATTTAGCATTTAGATATTACATGCCTCTTACATAAGGAGGAATAAATGAGAGCTTGTGAGTGATTGTTGTTTATACATCTGGGCTTCTGCGCGTGACCTTTTCCACCATGATTGTGTCGAGAATGTGCAAATAAGACGTCTGAGCTATGGAGAGTTCAGAAATAGGAAATAAGCATGAATTTGAAAACATGTAATTCCATTTAACCCTATAACGCATCATATTAAATACAAGACATTTTGAGCCCTCTATTTCATGAGTCCAATTTTTTTCTCACACTAAGGAACTTTCAGTATATGTTGATTATGACGGCGCCATATGGACAAAAGCGGTAATTTTTTGCCTGAAAGAAGACCACATTTCCCATAAGGACAAGCGCATTGCATTGCATTTTTCTTTTTTGTCTCCTCAAACAAAACTTTTCAGTCAGGAAAGCAGTAATCGTTCATCGACATTAAAATTGACTTCCATATTTGTAACCAATGGGAAAAG